>NC_135235.1:171326073-171655240 GCF_051348905.1 Ranitomeya variabilis | reverse complement strand
CAGCTGTCATCTGATGGGACTACTATTCCCATCTGGCTATGTCTGCTGTCACATATAACAGTGACAGCATGAGCCGATGATGGGAGAATAGTCCCATCATCTGGCGACTGTGTTCAATTGTAAAGATTTTTTTTTTTTACATAATTACATAAAATGTACATACTCACCGAACACCTAATCCCCAACACCTGCGTCTACTGCAACAAAAATAAAATAATAAACCAACATATACTCCCTGTCCACTGCAGTCCATTTAATTACGAGTGTCTCACGACGATCTCACGTGTATAACAGTCACATTGGGAGATGTGACTGCTCTACCCGGCCTCTGGTGATACAATGACAGGAGGTGATCCCTCCTGTAGTGTATCACTGCACTGCCGTGAGAGTTCACCGGAGTTCATCAACTGATCAGCTACGGTTCTCACTCGCGGCACCGCTGCGTGAGAAAGTTCTCACGCAGCGGTGCCGTAAGTGAGAGCACAAACTTCAGTGAACTCTCAGTGATACACTGCGGGAGGATTACCTCCTGTCAGTGTATCACTCGAGGTCGAGTAGAGCAGTCACATCTCCCAATATGACTGTTCTACATGTGAGATTGTCATGGGACAATCGGTAATGGACTACATCAGACAGGGAGTATTATGTGTTGGTTTATTATTTTATTTTTGTTGCAGGAGATCAAGGGAGTCGGGGATTAAGCGATGCACTAAGCATGGTACATTAAGATTCAATAAAGGAGTCTGTGTGATTACTTCAATTAAATGACTTTATTCTGGCTGTGTGTTTATTTACCATATAACTATAGGATTCGTAATGGATAGGAGTCTTATTGACGCTTCTCCATTACTAATCTATGTGCTTGATGTCACCGGACAATACAAAGGTGACATCAACCCCACAAATATGACCCCACTTGCCACCGCTACAGGGAAAGTGGGAAAAGTGAGGCTAAGTGTCAGATATGGTGCATCTATAAGGTGTGCCATTTCTGGGGCAGCTGAGAGGTGATGTTTTAAGTCTGGGGGGTGTCAATATCCATGGCCCCTTCCCAGTCTATTAATATCAGCCCGCAGCTGTCTGCCTAGCCTTTGCTGGTTCAATTTTATAGGGGGACCCCATGTCAATTTTTTTCTGGGGTTCCCTTATAAACTAGCCAGTAAAGGATAAGCAAACACCTGTGAGCTGATATAAGTAGCTTGGGAACCTTTATGGCTATTGGCTCCTTGCCAGAATATTAACAGCAGCCCTCAGCCGTCGGCTTTCCCTCTGCTGATTAAGAAAATTACACGGGAGCTGATGCAATTTCTTAAAGTTTAAAAAAAACAAACAAACAGATATTGCATTTACACAGATTTCTGAGGGTATGTTCCCACATTCAGTAAGCGCTGCGGGTTGGACACTGCATACATCCACAGCGTCCCACCCGCAGTGGCCAGTGGATGGGATTTCAAGAAATCCCATGTCCACTATGCATGCACCAGAGCCCGCGGCTTCCCTGCAGAGACGGACATGCGATGCATCTTTCCAGACCGCAGCATGTCTATTTACCTTGCGGAGACGCTCAGTCTCCGCAAGATAAATATCACCCATCCAATGTATAGGACACGGTGATTCCGCATGGTTCAATAAACACCTGCATTCAAAAGCCAGCAGCGCTTTGGATGGAGTGGACATGTGATGCATCCAAAGCACCGCTTAATACTCACTGTGGGGACATAGCCTTATAACAGTTGCTGTTTTGTTACAGCATATGTAGGTTAATTATATTAATGCTCCTACATAGGTTGGTGACAGTGTGTGTGTCTTTAATAGTGTGTGTTTATTTATTTATTTATGTGTGTGTGTGTGTGTGGGGGTGTATTTAATATTAATGAGGGTACCTGGCTGAAGAGGTTGAACAAGGAAATGACATCACATTTCTTTTCTATTTTTAATAATATATCTTTATTTAGCTTACAAATCCGCATCAAAATCCACATAAAAAATGCATTAAATCCGCATGGAATTTCAACTGCGTTTTCTGCCAAGAGAGACAGAATCTGCTCAGAATTATACACAAGCAAATCTGCAACATGCACACATAGCCTAAAGGTTGTTTCCTTCGTCTCCTCCCAACCAACTACGGACAACAGACGGGATCATTATCCTCTTCATCTCCTGACTGTTTCCCATCCATCACCTCTTCCTCCTTGTTCTCCTCAATTTGTTCCTTGGCTCTTGCACCTTTACTAACAGTTTGTTTAGTACCATGAGCCCCCGTCGCTGTTATTCACCCTCCAATGGCACCCGCCTGTGCGAGGACAGTCCAGAGCTTAGATATATTGTTATCCCTTCCTCATCCTCCTCTGCTTCCACCTCTTCCAATGGGACCACCACCACCTCACGCAAACTATTCAAAGTGTGGGCAGCACGGTGGCTCAGTGGTTAGCATTGCAGCACAGGGGTCCTTGGTTCAAATCCCACCAAGGACAACATATGCAAGGAGTTTGTATGTTCTCGCTATGTTTGAGTGGGTTTCCTCTGGGTTCTCCGGTTTCCTCCCACATTTCAAAGACATACTGATAGGGAATTATAATGTGTGCAAAATGTAAAGTGCTCCGGAATATGTTAGCGCTATATAAAAATAAAGATTATTATTAAAGATTATAAGTGTGCTCCAGCATGTAGATGACTGGTATACCTAACTATTTTGATGAGCAAATAGGGCCTCCTGGCTGAACAACAATATTAGGCCTAACAATTTTTAAGAGAAAAAAGGGCTTTCTGATTCCTCACTGCAACATAGTTTTTGTCTAAATGATTTTGATTAGCAAATGGGCCTCCTGAGACTGCAACACAGTTTTAGCACAATCTAGTTAGATGCTGGAAGATCGGTTTCACACAGGACAGGATCCTAACAAGCTAACTGACAAGTTCACTTTCAGCAGCAGCAGCACTAGCAGGAGCGGCTTCTCTGCACTGTGACACTGAGAAAATGGCGACAGCAAAACAAGATGTCCGCTTTTTATATGCACAGCGACATGAGATTTCGGTAGCCAATCACAGAAGACCTTGCGTCATGACGTTGTGGATGGTTTCTGTGACCTGATTGGCTGCCAGAATTTACACACATTAAATTAAAGGGAACCTATCACCCCGTTTTTTAAAAATTAGATAAAAATAGTGTGAAATAGGGGCAGAGCTGGGCTTTACATTAGTGCCTTTTTGGTGCCTTTACACCCCCGTTAGGCTGCCGAAATACCTTTGTGAAGTGGCCGTTTTGTCCTGTCACTCAAGTTGGTCAGGTCGGATGGGCGTGGTCACAGCGCTGTTTCTCCCCCAGATCAGGCTCATCATTACATTGGTGGCGTAGTGGTGTGCGCATGTCCAAAGAGAAGATCCACTGCCCAGGAGATTCAAAACAGCGCGGTCTACGCTATTCGCCGTTTACCAGTGGGCGCGGCGCGGCGCTGCCCGGGGCTTCAGGAAAATGGCCGCGGGATTCCGCGCGTGCGCAGATGGAGATCGCGGCGGCCATTTTCCTGAAGCCCCGGGCAGCAGAGCGCTCCATCTGCGCACGCGCGGCCACAGGAAAGATGGCCGCGCCCACCGGTAAACGGCGAATAGCGTAGA
This sequence comes from Ranitomeya variabilis, assembly GCF_051348905.1. Classification (NCBI taxonomy): domain Eukaryota; kingdom Metazoa; phylum Chordata; class Amphibia; order Anura; family Dendrobatidae; genus Ranitomeya; species Ranitomeya variabilis. The sequence continues at coordinate 171,651,625 of NC_135235.1, read as the reverse complement.
CCGCGCAGTTTTGAATCTCCTGGGCAGTGGATCTTCTCTTTGGACATGCGCACACTACTACGCCACCAACGTAATGATGAGCCTGATCTGGGGGAGAAACAGCGCTGTGACCACGCCCATCCGACCTGACCAACTTGAGTGACAGGACAAAACGGTCACTTCACAAAGGTATTTCGGCAGCCTAACGGGGGTGTAAAGGCACCAAAAAGGCACTAATGTAAAGCCCAGCTCTGCCCCTATTTCACACTATTTTTATCTAATCTTTAAAAAACGGGGTGATAGGTTCCCTTTAAGAAAAAAACAGTATGACGCTCCTTTAACCTCTCCACTCCCCCTCCCCTCATCAAACACGTTCCCCCATCCACCCTGCTCATCATACAGCACCAGACTAGACAACTAGACAACGTGAAAACAAAAACATTAGTGGAAATGCAATGATTTTCCGAACTGTGACTGAATTTTGAGGACTTTGAGTAAAAATGCTCTGGAAACTGAACAGGAATCCGAATGTGCTACGTTTGTGCTGAATTTGAATTTTTCGAACGTTTTCCTAACAACTTCACTCATCTCTAGTTCTGAGTTCCTACTGTAAGAATAGGGAGATGTTATATCCTTTTTGTACAGAAAGTCATTTGGATGCAGCTTTAACTAGTCATTTTACTGAAAGTATAGTTTCCCTTACAATTATATATTTCCTTCACAGTGGTCATTTCCTATCTAATTGTTAGAATCTACTCTCTTGTTGCACTTAACCAGACAAATGTTTAGGTAGCTTGCAGTTTTTTTTTGTATTCCATAAACTGAAATGTTACAATTGCAATAACCATTGGGCATACTGCTAAATATGTTTCAGGTTTGTCTTCATCATTGGCACCTCCGTGGCTCTAGCTTTTAGCTCCATGCTGAAAAGAGGATTTCATCGTTCACAGCTCGTGCGTAAACTGACATGGAGAACATGTGTCCTCATAGCAATAGGAGTTTTCTTCCTTAACTATGGCCCAGCTGATGGTCCTTGTGAGTAATAACTTCTGACAAATAATCATAGAAACACAAATTTGCAACTTGTAGTGCAAAATGTACATCCCTTTCCTCTGCTTTAGATTTTTCTCTCTTACTATTTTCTACCTGTAAAAAAAACGCAACTTCTCTTCCACACTGTGATTCATTCTTTGTATTTTAAACATATTAGAATTATATATATATATATATATATATATATATATATATATACATATATATATATATATATATATACTGTACGTTCTGCTTCAGTCTGTGTGCTTGACCCTTTGAGTGTGTGCCCTGTTTGCACTGTGTTTATATTGCTCTCCGTGCGTTACTCTGTTTGCTATTCTGGATTTCTGATCTCTGGCTTTGCTTCTGGCAATCCTCTGTCTCTTCCCTTTGGTACCTTGTGATCTATTGGCTCTGATCTTTGCTTATTTGATAATTCTCTAGTGTTTATTCCTTCTCTGTTTCCCGGTTTCTGGTTCCGCCTCCTGACCTCCTCTCACTCTGTCACATGTCTAAGGTCCTGTTGGTTACCAAGTTAGTTACTCAGCGTTTTGCTCAGCTCCTTTGCTGCTGTGTGCAGCTCTCCGTGCAGCCTTATTACCCGGGAGCCGTGACAAGAAATTGCATAACAAATTGTGCAATTTTTCCTGTTACCCTTGGTCTAGGTTCACATTGCGTTGGGGCAATACATTTAACGGGTCCGTTAAATGGATGCGCTAAAAATGAGCCCAAATTGTCTTGTATTTTTGCCATTGCGTTAGCACATGCATTAAAGCATGTGGCTGCGCGTCTGCCGGCATTTGCAATAGAGTTCTATGCAGAGTTCTATACCGGACCCAAAAATGCGGTAGTCCACGTTCGTAGGTGCGTTAAAAACTTTTGACTACTCAAAATCCGCATGCGTTAGGATCTCTAATACCCCTTAGTGACGGAGCCAAATTTTTAAAATCTGACCAGGGCCACTATATGTGGTAATAACTCTGGAACGCTTCAACAAATCCCAGTGTTTTTGAGATTGTTTTTTCGTGACACATTAGACTTTATGATAATGGTTAATATAGGTCCATATGTTTTGGGAGGGGGTTTATAAAAAATATCAGAAATTTTAGAAAAATGTTAAAAAATAGCAATTTTCAATCTTTGAATGATTATCCCTTTAATCGAGATAGTCATACCATAGCAAAACATTAATAAATACCATTTCCCACATGCCTGCTTTACATCAGCACCATTTGTAAAATGTTCTTTCATTTTGTTAGCATTTTAGAAGGTTTAAAAATGTACAGTAATTTTCATTTTTTTTCAAGGAAATTTGCAAAACTTATTTTTTTAGGGACCTATCCATGTTTGAAGTGACTTTAGAAGTCCCATATATTGGGAAACCCCCCAAAATTATACCATTTTAAAAACAGCACCCCCTGACATATCAATAACTGCAGTCAGGTAGTTTATTAACCCTTCAGGTGATTTTCAGGAATGAATGTAAAGTGGCATGACAGGAATGAAATTGTGTATTTTTACCACCTAAATGCTGATAACTTCTGAACAGGTTACAACAGCCGTCAGACTCTAAGGCCGCTATTTGGCCATTAATTGCCATCGGAAACATCAGGACTACCCAATCCTGATCTGAGGGCACCAATTGGGATAGACAGGAAGCCCCCACACTCTGTTAACCATTTATATGATGTAGTCACTATTGACAGCAGTATCTAAGGGGTTAAACAGATTTGGATGGTGCCGGCACTGATCGTGGCTGATGCAGCAAGTTGTAAGCTATAGTGTACAGAAGACAGCTGCTGGATTGTCACCTGTATGGGGATGTTATTTTCTTTAATCTCATGTCAGTTAAAAGACGTATTGGAGGTCATTAAGGGGTTAATGTAAGTCTATGGATGCGTTAACATGTCTGTTACATTGCATTAGTGCCGCCTACAAACGGATCCATTAATCGGATTGCCCTAATGCAATGTGAACCTAGCCATATGAAAATGCAAAATTTGGGGCTAAAGTAACTTTTTTGTGGGGAAAATGTGATTCTATTATTTTCACGTCTCAATGGTATAAACTTCTACGAAGCACCAGGGAGTTCAAGATGCTCACCACACATCTAAGTACATTCCTTGAGGGGTCTAGTTTCCAAAATGGAGTCACGTGTGGGGGGTTTCAACTGTAAAGCAGATCAAGGGCTCTCCAAATGGGACATGGTGTCCCCTAATAATTCCAGAACATTTTACATTCAAAAAGTGAAATGATGCTCCTCCCCTTCTGAGGAAGGGAATGTGTCGTGGCTGTGTGACAGTCATGACACATGCATGGACAGCCCAACAAACAGGCTTTCCATGCATGTGCTGTGACAGTGACACAGCCAAGACATATGTAGCTGTGGAGCCAGACAGCTGATCAGCAGGAGCAATCTATGTATCCGAGTTCCCTCTGCAGCTTTTTCGACAAGCGCTATAGCATGCCGAAAAAGCCCTGACCTGATCAAATTTGCTCAACTCTAGTTTTGAGCACCTTGAGGGTGCTGTATTTAGAATTGTGTCACTTTTGGGTATTTTCTTTCATATTGACCCCCCAAATTCACTTCAAATGTGAGGTGGTCCTTAAAATTTAGTTGGGAAAATGAGAAATTGCCAGTCAACTTTTAACCCTTACAAAAACAACAAAAAAATTATGTTTTTATGTTTCCAAAATTGTGCTCATGTAAAGTTGACTTGTTATTTATTAACTATTTTGTGTGACACAACTTTCTGATTTAAGGGCACAAGAATTAAAATTTGAAAATTGCAAAATTTGCTAAACTTTTGCCAAACATCCCTTTTTCTCATAAATAAACGAGTCATATCGAAGAAATTTTACCACTAATATAAAGTTCAATATGTCACAAAAAAACAATCTCAAAATCAGTGGAACCCATTGAATCGTTCCAACTTCATAAATTGACAGTGATCAGAATTGTAAAAATTGGCCTGATCATTAACATGCAAACCACCTTCGGGGCTCAATGGGTTAACACACAGAGAGAGGCAATTCTTCTTTTTCAATATCACCAGCATTATTGCAGAATCATGTCAGCAATCAAAATGACACATTATGTACCTGACATTTGCATTGTCCTTTTCCTACTGTTGCTTAAGTTGAACTATACCTATTTTGCTGAACTGCAAGTTGCTTAGAAATATTAATCACTATGAATATTGACATCCACAATGTTATAGCTGCGGGAAGCATTTTTCCTTTAACTGCATATAAATAATTTGATGTAGTTAATCCAGTACAATAAACTGTCATGTTGCTGAAACTCTACATCAGAGGTTTAGCCTCATACAATTTCTTAATGGTAGAATATTGACCTATGCAGCCAGCAGGCAAATTATTCCCTGAGTTTCCAGGACACACTTATTGTCCCCTAGTGGGCCTCTAATACAACTAAACTGTAAAGATCCATAAGAAGGTAACTTGCAACCAGAATCTATTTTATAGTTAATTCACAAATATTCTAATTAGGTCTTATATCAATGCCTGTGTGTGCAAGAAAAACCAAGTTCTGCATAGATAGAGGGTTGAACCTTAGAATAATTTCCTATGGTCAACTTGGGTCTGACAGTGACCACTAGGGTTGAGCGACTTTCATTTTTTTAAGATCGAGTCTGGTTTTGTGAATCCCGATTTAGTCCAGAGTCGAGTCGAGTGAAGTCGGCCGATTATCGCTAAAAGTCGGGGATCGACCGAAACACGAAACCCAATGCAAGTCAATGGGGAAGCATAGCCGGCAGTGAGTGGAGGCCAGGAAAACACCTACAGTGCACATTTTACTGCCAAAAACATCCATTCTTGTTTTCTGAAGCTTGTCAATCTTAATTAACTTTATAATAATAGTTGGGCACTGGAAATTGGGGGTCATTTGGCAAAAGTTGTGGGGGTAGGGCTGGTTCAAGGTTTTAGTGGGCCCAGGAAACATGGACTACGTCATGGCGGTGGAGCAGGGAGAGGTAAGTATTTCAACATTGCAAGTGCTGTGATCCTGAGCAAGCAGGGGGGGCCCACTCGTTCGCATTGGCACTGGCACAGGGCCCCTCAAAGTACGGCGGTGTGTTTGCATGGCGGGGGCGCCTCCCACCAGCAGCGACACTTTTGCGTACTCTGAGTGGCCCTGTGCCAGTGACGTCGCCAACGAGTATGCCCCCCCACCTGATGAAGGAACCTGCACTTTCATCTGCACCTTCCTCTTTGTCCCTGTGTAAGGTGGTATAATATGCGGGAAGGGGAACCTTACTTTCAGCAGGGTCAGATTCTGGCTGTGTAGAGTACAAGGGGAATGTAGTGGTCTAGGTCAATGTACCAGCAGACTCATCTAGCAGTGGCTGGGCAATGGGCAGGATGATGAGGAAACAGATATAGGGCCAAAGAATAAAGTAGGCTAAATGCAGATCAAAATTGGTAACAGGACTAAACAGGCGGCATTGCTTTGTTCAGTGGAGTAGCAAACCCAAGAGCAGCAGACACTGTTTCAAGGGCCTAACCACACTAGTAGGCCAAATGCAGTTTAATATCTGATAGTATAGGCCGAAAGCCAGAATGTGGAAGCTCAGCTTTGTTCAGTTGAGGACAACACCAGGGAGGGGCAGACACCGTTAGTAGGCCCTAACCACCATTTTGTTTTTTAAAAAACACTTAATGAGAGCCAGAAGGTTGAAGCTCAGCTTTATTCAGTTGAGGGCAACACCAGGGAGGGGCAGACACCGTTAGTAGGCCCTAAACACCATTTTGTTTTTTAAAAAACACTTAATGAGAGCCAGAAGGTTGAAGCTCAGCTTTATTCAGTTGAGGGCAACACCAGGCAGGGGCAGACACCGTTAGTAGGCCGGAACCACCATTTTGTTTTTTAAAAAACACTTAATGAGAGCCAGAAGGTTGAAGGTCAGCTTTATTCAGTTGAGGGCAACACCAGGCAGGGGCAGACACCGTTAGTAGGCCGGAACCAGCAATGTGTTTAAAAACAGCAGTTAATCAGAGCCGGAAGGTAGAAGCTCAGCTTTATTCAGTTGAGGGCAACACCAGGGAGGGGCAGAAGCCGTTAGTAGGCCGGAACCACCATTTTGTTTTTTAAAAAACACTTAATGAGAGCCAGAAGGTTGAAGCTCAGCTTTATTCAGTTGAGGGCAACACCAGGCAGGGGCAGACACCGTTAGTAGGCCGGAACCAGCAATGTGTTTAAAAACAGCAGTTAATCAGAGCCGGAAGGTAGAAGCTCAGCTTTATTCAGTTGAGGGCAACACCAGGGAGGGGCAGAAGCCGTTAGTAGGCCCTAACCACCATTTTGTTTTTTAAAAAACACTTAATGAGAGCCAGAAGGTTGAAGCTCAGCTTTATTCAGTTGAGGGCAACACCAGGGAGGGGCAGAAGCCGTTAGTAGGCCGGAACCAGCAATGTGTTTAAAAACAGCAGTTAATCAGAGCCGGAAGGTAGAAGCTCAGCTTTATTCAGTTGAGGGCAACACCAGGGAGGGGCAGAAGCCGTTAGTAGGCCCTAACCACCATTTTGTTTTTTAAAAAACACTTAATGAGAGCCAGAAGGTTGAAGCTCAGCTTTATTCAGTTGAGGGCAACACCAGGCAGGGGCAGACACCGTTAGTAGGCCGGAACCACCATTTTGTTTTTTAAAAAACACTTAATGAGAGCCAGAAGGTTGAAGCTCAGCTTTATTCAGTTGAGGGCAACACCAGGCAGGGGCAGACACCGTTAGTAGGCCGGAACCAGCAATGTGTTTAAAAACAGCAGTTAATCAGAGCCGGAAGGTAGAAGCTCAGCTTTATTCAGTTGAGGGCAACACCAGGGAGGGGCAGAAGCCGTTAGTAGGCCCTAACCACCATTTTGTTTTTTAAAAAACACTTAATGAGAGCCAGAAGGTTGAAGCTCAGCTTTATTCAGTTGAGGGCAACACCAGGCAGGGGCAGACACCGTTAGTAGGCCGGAACCACCATTTTATTTTTTAAAAAACACTTAATGAGAGCCAGAAGGTTGAAGCTCAGCTTTATTCAGTTGAGGGCAACACCAGGCAGGGGCAGACACCGTTAGTAGGCCGGAACCAGCAATGTGTTTAAAAACAGCAGTTAATCAGAGCCGGAAGGTAGAAGCTCAGCTTTATTCAGTTGAGGGCAACACCAGGGAGGGGCAGAAGCCGTTAGTAGGCCGGAACCAGCAATGTGTTTAAAAACAGCAGTTAATCAGAGCCGGAAGGTAGAAGCTCAGCTTTATTCAGTTGAGGGCAACATCAGGGAGGGGCAGAAGCCGTTAGTAGGCCGGAACCAGCAATGTGTTTAAAAACAGCAGTTAATCAGAGCCGGAAGGTAGAAGCTCAGCTTTATTCAGTTGAGGGCAACACCAGGGAGGGGCAGAAGCCGTTAGTAGGCCCTAACCACCATTTTGTTTTTTAAAAAACACTTAATGAGAGCCAGAAGGTTGAAGCTCAGCTTTATTCAGTTGAGGGCAACACCAGGCAGGGGCAGACACCGTTAGTAGGCCGGAACCACCATTTTGTTTTTTAAAAAACACTTAATGAGAGCCAGAAGGTTGAAGCTCAGCTTTATTCAGTTGAGGGCAACACCAGGCAGGGGCAGACACCGTTAGTAGGCCGGAACCAGCAATGTGTTTAAAAACAGCAGTTAATCAGAGCCGGAAGGTAGAAGCTCAGCTTTATTCAGTTGAGGGCAACACCAGGGAGGGGCAGAAGCCGTTAGTAGGCCGGAACCACCATTTTGTTTTTTAAAAAACACTTAATGAGAGCCAGAAGGTTGAAGCTCAGCTTTATTCAGTTGAGGGTAACACCAGGCAGGGGCAGACACCGTTAGTAGGCCGGAACCACCATTTTGTTTTTTAAAAAACACTTAATGAGAGCCAGAAGGTTGAAGCTCAGCTTTATTCAGTTGAGGGCAACACCAGGCAGGGGCAGACACCGTTAGTAGGCCGGAACCACCATTTTGTTTTTTAAAAAACACTTAATGAGAGCCAGAAGGTAGAAGCTCAGCTTTATTCAGTTGAGGACAACTTGAATTAGGGACTGCATACAGACTTAGCAGGCTGTCCCCTGTGTGGACCATGCATCCAATACATTAACCCATTGAGCCACAAAGGACACGTAACCTTCCGTGGCCATGCCTACAGGTCCATGTGTCTGTTGTCAGGTGTACCTTTGTCAGTGTAGGCCTATTGGAAGGAGGGACCGCAGACAGGCTTCGAAGGCCTAACACAATAAAATGGGCTGGCTGTAGGCACTTTAAAATTGGTTCCAGGGGTACACGGGCAGCAGTGGTCTGGTCAGTGGAGGCCTAGTGGAAGGAGGGACCGCAGACAGGCTTCGAAGGCCTAACACAATAAAATGGGCTGGCTGTAGGCACTTTAAAATTGGTTCCAGGGGTACACGGGCAGCAGTGGTCTGGTCAGTGGAGGCCTAGTGGAAGGAGGGACCGCAGACAGGCTTCGAAGGCCTAAAATAACAAACAATAGGCTCATGGCAGTTTTACAGCGGTTACATGGATACACGGGCAGGCAGCTTGGTGGTGAGTGGAGGAGTATTTAAAGTAGGGACCGCAGACAGGCTATCAAAGGCCTAAAATAACAAACAATAGGCTCATGGCAGTTTTACAGCGGTTACATGGATACACAGGCAGCTTGGTGGTGAGTGGAGGAGTATTTAAAGTAGGGACCGCAGACAGGCTATCAAAGGCCTAAAATAACAAACAATAGGCTCATGGCAGTTTTACAGCGGTTACATGGATACACGGGCAGGCAGCTGGTGATGAGTGGAGGAGTATTTAAAGTAGGGACCGCAGACAGGCTATCAAAGGCCTAAAATAACAAACAATAGGCTCATGGCAGTTTTACAGCGGTTACATGGATACACGGGCAGGCAGCTGGTGATGAGTGGAGGAGTATTTAAAGTAGGGACCGCAGACAGGCTATCAAAGGCCTAAAATAACAAACAATAGGCTCATGGCAGTTTTACAGCGGTTACATGGATACACGGGCAGGCAGCTGGTGATGAGTGGAGGAGTATTTAAAGTAGGGACCGCAGACAGGCTATCAAAGGCCTAAAATAACAAACAATAGGCTCATGGCAGTTTTACAGCGGTTACATGGATACACGGGCAGGCAGCTGGTGATGAGTGGAGGAGTATTTAAAGTAGGGACCGCAGACAGGCTATCAAAGGCCTAAAATAACAAACAATAGGCTCATGGCAGTTTTACAGCGGTTACATGGATACACGGGCAGGCAGCTGGTGATGAGTGGAGGAGTATTTAAAGTAGGGACCGCAGACAGGCTATCAAAGGCCTAAAATAACAAACAATAGGCTCATGGCAGTTTTACAGCGGTTACATGGATACACAGGCAGCTTGGTGGTGAGTGGAGGAGTAGTGCAAGGAGTGTCTGTCCCAGTACTCCCAAAATATAAATAGATGTTAATGTCTCGCAAAACAACCAAAACAAAAAAAAGGTGGCATACTTAGGTACAGGGGTGGGCTCATCTACTGAGTTTCTGACATAGTAATTTGGCAGTAACTATTTAATGGTGCCAATATAGGACACAGACACAGACTACTTTAAGTTGCATCATAGATGTCTACAAATTTGTATTGTCAGTGCCAGACATTGAATGATGTCAGCGAATAGACTAAAGATTGGTGGAGCTGTGCGACATAATTTTGCACGTGGTAGAGCACATTTTGAGCTGGGGTAGGGGGGAACTCTCTTGAGGCCGGCGGGACCGCCCCAGGGCACCTCATGTTACAACGGTGTGTCTGACGTTGGGTGCGCACCGCCACCGCCAGAGACACTACATTGTACTATGAGGGACCCAGTAGCAATGCCGTCAACCAAAAGCGAGCACACCCACCTCTTCAGACAAACAGCAGTCTCACGGGTGCTTGCGCCAAGTCGCGATACCACGGCCCCGTGTGGGGAGTTTTGCCATTTAGGGAGGTGTAAACATGTCGTATGCTGTACAATCAGCTGCAGCAAATTAGACATTAGAAAAGTAATTCACAGGCAAGAGCTTTTCATAGGAAAGCTAGGTGTCGGCCGGGCAAGGTGGGGCAAAAGATTTTGAAATCCAGTTGTGGTTCATTTTAATGAATGTTAGATCGTCAACATTTTGGGTAGCCAGACGAGTCCTTTTTTCGGTTAATATTGAACCTGCAGCACTGAATACTCTTTCTGATAGGACACTTGCTGCCGGGCAAGCAAGCTCCTGCAATGCATATTCTGCCAATTCTGGCCAGGTGTCTAATTTGGAGGCCCAGTAATCAAATGGGAATGACGGTTGAGGGAGAACATCGATAAGGGATGAAAAATAGTTAGTAACCATACTGGACAATTGTTGTCTCCTGTCACTTTCAATTGATGCAGCAGTACCTGTCCTGTCTGCGGTCATAGCAAAATCACTCCACAACCTGGTCAGAAAACCCCTCTGTCCAACGCCACTTCTGATGTGTGCACCCCTAACACTCCTAGTCTGCTGCCCCCTGGAGCTCGTGTGAGAACGATCACGTGCGCTGTGTGCTGGGAATGCCTGAAGCAAACGGTCAACAAGAGTTGATTGTTTGGTTGCTAATATTAGTTCCAAGTTCTCATGTGGCATAATATTTTGCAATTTGCCTTTATAGCGTGGATCAAGGAGGCAGGCCAACCAGTAATCGTCATCGTTCATCATTTTCGTAATGCGTGTGTCCCTTTTTAGGATACGTAAGGCATAATCCGCCATGTGGGCCAAAGTTCCAGTTGTCAAATCTCCGGTTGTGATTGGTTGAGGGGCAGTTGCAGGCAAATCTACGTCACTTGTGTCCCTCAAAAAACCAGAACCCGGCCGTGACACGCAACCAATTTCCTGTGCCCCCGGGAAAGGTTCGGCATTAAAAATATACTCATCCCCATCATCCTCCTCGTCCTCCACCTCCTCTTCGCCCGCTACCTCGTCCTGTACACTGCCCTGACCAGACAATGGCTGACTGTCATCAAGGCTTTCCTCTTCCTCTGGTGCAGACGCCTGCTCCTTTATGTGCGTCAAACTTTGCATCAGCAGACGCATTAGGGGGATGCTCATGCTTATTACGGCGTTGTCTGCACTAACCAGCCGTGTGCATTCCTCAAAACACTGAAGGACTTGACACATGTCTTGTATCTTAGACCACTGCACACCTGACAACTCCATGTCTGCCATCCTACTGCCTGCCCGTGTATCCTCCCACAAATAAATAACAGCACGCCTCTGTTCGCACAGTCTCTGAAGCATGTGCAGTGTTGAGTTCCACCTTGTTGCAACGTCTATGATGAGGCGATGCTGGGGAAGGTTCAAAGACTGCTGATAGGTCTGCATACGGCTGGCGTGTACAGGCGAACGTCGGATATGTGAGCAAAGTGCACGCACTTTGAGGAGCAGGTCGGAGAACCCAGGATAAGTTTTCAATAAGCACTGCACCACCAGGTTTAAGGTGTGAGCCAGGCAAGGAATGTGTTTCAGTTGGGAAAGGGAGATGGCAGCCATGAAATTCCTTCCGTTATCACTCACTACCTTGCCTGCCTCAAGATCTACTGTGCCCAGCCACGACTGCGTTTCTTGTTGCAAGAACTCGGACAGAACTTCCGCGGTGTGTCTGTTGTCGCCCAAACACTTCATAGCCAATACAGCCTGCTGAAGCTTGGCAGTAGCTGGCCCATAATGGGACAACTGGTGTGCAACAGTGTCATCTGCCGATGGAGTGGTTGGCAGACTGCGTTCTGTGGAAGAGCTGTAGCTTCTGCAGGAGGACGAGGAGGAGGAGGAGGAGGGGGTGCGAACGCCTACAGCCAACTGTTTCCTAGACCGTGGGCTAGGCACAACTGTCCCTAAATTGATGTCGCCTGTGGACCCTGCATCCACCACATTCACCCAGTGTGCCGTGATGGACACATAACGTCCCTGGCCATGCCTACTGGTCCATGCATCTGTAGTCAGGTGCACCTTTGTACTCACAGATTGCCTGAGTGCATGGACGATGCGCTGTTTAACATGCTGGTGCAGGGCTGGGATGGCTTTTCTGGAAAAAAAGTGTCGACTGGGTAGCTCGTATCGTGGTTCAGCGTACTCCATCAGGGCTTTGAAAGCTTCGCTTTCAACTAACCGGTAGGGCATAATCTCTAACGAGATTAGTCTAGCTATGTGGGCGTTAAAACCCTGTGTACGCGGATGCGAGGATAAGTACTTCCTTTTTCTAACCAGAGTCTCATGTAGGGTGAGCTGGACTGGAGAGCTGGAGATCGTGGAACTTTCGGGTGTGCCGGTGTACATGGCAGACTGAGAGACGGTTGGAGACGGTATTGTTTCCGCCGGTGCCCTAGATGCAATATTTCCTCCTACAAAACTGGTGGTTCCCTGACCCTGACTGCTTTTGGCTGGCAAAGAAACCTGCACAGATACTGCCGGTGGTGCGGAAAATGGTGGCCTTACAGTGACGGAAGGGATGTTGCGTTGCTGACTAGCTTCATTGGCCGAGGGTGCTACAACCTTAAGGGACGTTTGGTAGTTAGTCCAGGCTTGAAAATGCATGGTGGTTAAGTGTCTATGCATGCAACTAGTATTTAGACTTTTCAGATTCTGACCTCTGCTTAAGCTAGTTGAACATTTTTGACAGATGACTTTGCGCTAATCAGTTGGATGTTGTTTAAAAAAATGCCAGACTGCACTCTTCCTAGACTCGGATCCCTTTTCAGGGATTGCAGACTGAGCTTTAACCGGATGGCCACGCTGTCCTCCAACAGGTTTTGGCTTTGACACGCGTTTTGGGCCAGATACGGGCCCAGCAGATGGAACCTGTTGTGATGTTGATGCCTGCTGCGGCCCCTCTTCCACCTCCGCTTCTGAACTACTGCCGCCTGCACCCTGTTCCCCCAATGGCTGCCAATCGGGGTCAATAACTGGGTCATCTATTACCTCCTCTTCGAGCTCGTGTGCAACTTCGTCTGTGTCACTGTGTCGGTCGGTGGTATAGCGTTCGTGGCGGGGCAACATAGTCTCATCAGGGTCTGATTGTGGATCTGTACCCTGAGAGGGCAATGTGGTGGTCTGAGTCAAAGGAGCAGCATAGTACTCTGGCTGTGGCTGTGCATCAGTGCACTCCATGTCAGAATCTACTTGTAATGGGCATGGCCTGTTAAATGTTTCACTTTCTAAGCCAGGGACGGTATGTGTAAAGAGCTCCATGGAGTGACCCGTTGTGTCGCCTGCTGCATCCTTCTCTCTTGTTGTAGTTTTTGCTGAGGAGGACAAGGAAGCGACTTGTCCCTAACCGTGAACATCCACAAGCGACGCGCTGCTTTTACATTTACCAGTTTCGGAAGAGGAGGCAAAAGAGCTAGAGGCTGAGTCTGCAATGTAAGCCAAAACTTGCTGTTGCTGCTCCGCCTTTAAAAGCGGTTTTCCTACTCCCAGAAAAGAGAGCGTTCGAGGCCTTGTGTAGCCTGACGACGAAACTGGCTCCACAGCTCCAGACTTAGGTGGAATATTTTTATCCCCACGACCACCTGATGCTCCACTACCACTACCATCATTACCAGCTGACAATGAACGCCCACGACGACCTCTTGCACCAGACTTCCTCATTGTTTTAAAATCTTAACCAAAGTAACTTTATTTGTTGCTGTCAAACAACTTACACGGTGAGCTATAACTTCAGTATGATTTCAATATCCCTTAACAGGTTGGTGAGACCACAAGGAAAATCAGGCACAATGTTACACACTCTGTTTTCTGTGGCACAAAATCACAGAGATGACACACACGCAGGACTGTCACTCAAGCACTAATGTCAATATTAATCTCCCACCTAATTTATTTTTTTTTTTTTCTCAGGGAGACTTTAGAAACCAAATAATATTAAAAAAAAACAAAAAAAAAAAGGCTTTCTATGGCCCACAATTAGAGAGAGAGAGGTGGCACACCCAGGAGTCAAGACTGGCGCACAAGCTGAAAGGGCAATATTACTCTCCCACTGTTTTTTTAAGTTTTTTTTTTTTTCAGGGAGACTTTAGAAACCAAATAATATTAAAAAAACCAAAATAATAAATAGCCTTTCTATGGCCCACATTTAGAGAGAGAGAGGTGGCACACCCAGGAGACAAGACTGGCACACAAGCTGAAAGGGCAATATTACTCTCCCACTGTTTTTTTATGTATTTTTTGTTTTTTAAGGGAGACTTTAGAAACCAAATAATATTTAAAAAAAAACAAAAAAAAAAGGCTTTCTATGGCCCACAATTAGAGAGAGAGAGGTGGCACACCCAGGAGTCAAGACTGGCGCACAAGCTGAAAGGGCAATATTACTCTCCCACTGTTTTTTTAAGTTTTTTTTTTTTTATTTTCAGGGAGACTTTAGAAACCAAATAATATTAAAAAAACCAAAAAAATAAATAGCCTTTCTATGGCCCACTGAATGAGAGAGAGAGGTGGCACACCCAGGAGTCAAGACTGGCACACAAGCTGAAAGGGCAATATTACTCTCCCACTGTTTTTTTATGTTTGTTTTTTTTTCAGGGAGACTTTAGAAACCAAATAATATTAAAAAAACCAAAAAAATAAATAGCCTTTCTATGGCCCACTGAATGAGAGAGAGAGGTGGCACACCCAGGAGTCAAGACTGGCACACAAGCTGAAAGGGCAATATTACTCTCCCACTGTTTTTTTTATGTATTTTTTGTTTTTTAAGGGAGACTTTAGAAACCCAATAATATTTAAAAAAAAAAAAAAAAAGGCTTTCTATGGCCCACTGAATGAGAGAGAGAGGTGGCACACCCAGGAGTCAAGACTGGCACACAAGCTGAAAGGGCAATATTACTCTCCCACTGTTTTTTTATTTATTTTTTTTTTTTCAGGGAGACTTTAGAAACCAAATAATAAGAAAAAAAATAAATAAATAAATAGGCTTTCTATAGCCCACTGAATAAGAGATAGCACACACAGCAGTGGCACACAAGCCCTGACTGAGGCCAATATTTTTCTACCACTGATTGATGTAGTGTTTTTGTGTTGAGGTAGAATTTAGAACACAAATCACGGAAAAAATAAATAGGCTTTCTATGGCCCACTCAGTGAGAGATGGCACACACAGGGATGGCACTGTAGCAGAAATGCCAATCTTAATCTCCCACAAAAAAAAAAAACAAAAAAAAAAACAGGGACTGTCCTACAATTACTATCTCCCTGCAGTAATCTAAGCCAGGTATGGCAGGCAGCAATAGGAGTGGACTGATGCACAAATTAAATAAAAAGTGTGGACAAACAAAAAAGATAGCTGTGCAGAAAGGAACAAGAGTATATGTGCTTTGAAAAAAGCAGTTGGTTTCCACAGTGGCGTACACACAGCAATACAGCTATCACGGAGCCTTCTAGGGCAGCCCAATGAGCTACAGCGCTGAGGAAAAAAAAAAAAAATAGCTTCCACTGTTCCTGCACACCGAAGGTGGTGTTGGACAGTGGAAATCGCTACAGCACAAGCGGTTTGGTGGTTAGTGGACCCTGCCTAACGCTCTCCCTGCTTCTGACGAAGCGGCAGCAACCTCTCCCTAAGCTCAGATCAGCAGCAGTAAGATGGCGGTCGGCGGGAACGCCCCTTTATAGCCCCTGTGACGCCGCAGACAGCAAGCCAATCACTGCAATGCCCTTCTCTAAGATGGTGGGGACCAGGATCTATGTCATCACGCTGGCCTCCCTCTGCGTTCACCTTCATTGGCTGAGAAATGGCGCTTTTCGCGTCATTGAAACGCGACTTTGGCGCGAAAGTCGCGTACCGCATGGCCGACAAGCACAGGGGTCGGATCGGGTTTCATGAGACGCCGACTTAGCCAAAAGTCGGCGACTTTTGAAAATGATCGACCCGTTTCGCTCAACCCTAGTGACCACAGTCGACCAGGACAGGTTCATTTGGTGCCCAAAGCAATATATAACATTATTAGCCTCTTAGCGACAGTATCTGATTTAGCTGTAGAAAGAAATGTAATTATTTTTTTTTTTAAATCATTTAATTGTGTCTCCACTTTCAATTGTACCCTAGGTGGCCTTATACTTAGTCTACTTGTTGTCTTAGGCTTCTTTCACATTTCCGTCGGTACACGGCCGTCGCTAAAGCGTCAGCGCGATGTATCGATGGACGTTGTGAAAATTCTGTGCAACGTGGGCAGCATTTCAATGCGACTGCTGCCCACTGTAAAGTCCCAGGGAGGAGGGGGCGGAGTTCCCGCTGCGCATGCGTGATAGGAATTGCAGGACCCGACGTACGAAAAAACGGTGTTAGGAGTCGAGTTTCCTCTGCTGCACAGGGGGAATCTCAATCCATGTCTGCTGCGATCTCCCATTCTGCATCGGCCGCAGTGGAGCCTGCTCAGCGGAGACGTCAGTCCCAGCGTCTCACTAAGACTGATACTGTGCAAATGGTTACTGCTGCCTCTCCAGGCTCTGCTATTGTACCCTGCACTGATCTTCGGTGAGCAGGCTTTTCTGGGACTAAGTCCTGCTTTCCTCACACTGAGCATGCCCAGGGTAAGATCTCTCAGTGGAGATCAAGGGTCACATGCTCAGGTACTGCAGCCAAATCTATTGGTCCTTCTAGGAAGGTCCTGTAGGTGTGCAGGCTCTGTAGCAGCCTCTCATTGGTCCTTCTAGGAAGGTCCTGTATGTGCTGCAGCTATTTAAGGCTCGCATGGCCGCACGGCCATGCGCTAGTATCTTCCTAAGTTATGTGCCTTGCGCCAGTGTGGTCATGTGTTTGTATGTGTTCAGGGACCCGGCTGAAATAAGCCCCTAGAATGCTGGCACCTCCGGCGAGGAGATTGTGTTTGTGTGTATTTTTAGGGACCTGGCTGAAATAAGCCCCTAGAATGCTGGCACCTCCGGCGAGGAGTTTTGTGTGCATGCATGACCACTGACTGCTCTCATTTGGGTAGTTAGCCTGTGCCTCTGTGAAAGTCTAACAGGGCACAGAGCTTTGCTTTCTCGGCCACTCTGTGAAGCTAACAGAGCTGGTTCATACCGCCATATAGTGCCGCCAATTACTTAGCATCAGGTTCTTTCCTGCATGGTGGATCCCGGGTTGCGAACACACCAATCCCATCTAATAAATATATTCGGTGCGTTCTGCCAACCCTAACAGTATACTAGCGCCAGGACCTGGCTAAGTAATGGTGGATGAACAGAGATTGCAGGGGTACATCCAGCTGCTAGAGGGCCGGTTGGCGTCTCTTGAGCGTGCAACCTCGGCGGTGGATGTTACCGCAATAGCTGTTCAGGCTGCTAGCGTGACTGCAGCAGCTTTACCCACTGCCACCTCTGTTCCGACCTTATCTCACCTCCCATTGCCTGAGAGATACTCTGGGGACAGTAAGTCCTGTAGGGGTTTCGTGAGCCAGTGTGGTATACACCTCGAGCTCCTGGCTGCACGTTTTCCCACAGAGCGGGCAAAGGTGGGATTCATGATTTCTCTCTTGTCGGACAGGGCGTTGGAGTAAGCTACGCCGCTGTGGGAGCGCAACGATCATGTGGTGCGGAGTGTTCCTCGGTTTCTGGACACTCTGAAACAGGTCTTTGTAGGACCTCAAGTCACCCATGATACAGCGCTCCAACTGCTGGCTTTGACTCAGGGTTCAACCATGGTCAGCCATTTTGTGGTTCTCTTCTGGACATTAGCGTCTGAGTTGGAATGGCCAGATAAAACCCTCATTCCTGAATTTTGGAGGGGGCTGGCTGACCATATGAAGGACGCTTTGGCTACTAGGAAGATTCCCGCCACACTGGAGGAGTTCATAGCTGTATCACCTCGCATAGACCTTTGTTTTCACAAGCGAAGGTTGGAGCGAGCCCAGTGTAGGCAGAGGTTTCGGCTGGCTCCCACCTTCGCCAGACCTCTGGAATCTCCAGTCCAGGCATTCGAGTCACATGAGGCCATAGAGGTGACACGAGCGGGATCCAAGTCCCAGTCCGCTCGTGCACATAAGGTCTGTCATGTTTGCCGGCAGTCAGGACATCTTGCCTCCAAGTGTCCTCAGCGGTCGGGGTAACGTCAGCGTCTAGTGGCAGTTGGAGGAGGTACACTAGACACGGCGACGTTTGCCTCAAAGTTGTCCTTCAAGGGGACAAATACCTTAGGCCCATCCACTCTTATGGTAGAGCTATGCGTGGACTCTGGGGCGGAGGGTAATTTTATGTCATCCGCTTTCGCCCAGCATCACGCAATACCCCTGGTTATGCTCGCCAAACCAGTAACCGTTTGAGTGGTAAATGGGTCGACACTACCCTCACAGATTACCCACCAAACCATTCCTATCACGCTTTCTGTGTCTCCATCACATCAGGAGATTATCTCCCTATTAGTCATTCCTGAGGGAATTGATGAGGTCCTGTTGGGACGTTATCATTCTCCTCATATAGAGTGGTCCTCAGGGAGGATTTTGGGATGGAGTAAATCCTGCAAGGGTAGATGTCAGAAGGAGTGTGTTCAGGTTGCTACAACACAGGTACTCACAGATCTTTCCTCTCTCCCCAAGCACTATTGGCCCTATGCAGACATGTTCTCCAAAAGGGCTGCGGAGACCCTTCCGCCTCACCTCCCCTATGACTGTCCTATTGACCTCTTGCCTGGTGCTGAGCCTCCCCGGGGTCGAGTCTATCCGTTATCTCTCCCGGAGATGGAGGCAATGTCTCAGTACATCCAAGAGAATCTGGCAAGAGGATTCATTAGGAAGTCAGTGTCACCTGCAGGGGCTGGGTTCTTCTTCATACAGAAGAAGACTGGAGACTTACGTCCATGTATAGACTACAGGGGTCTTAACGCCATCACCGTTAAGAACAAGTACCCATTACCCCTGATATCTGAGCTTTTTGATAGGCTACGGGGAGCAAGGGTATTTACAAAACTAGATCTGCGGGCTGCCTATGACCTGATTCGCATCCATGAGGGGGACGAATGGAAGACGGCTTTTAACACCAGGGATGGGAACTATGAATACCTGGTGATGCCCTTCGGGCTCTGTAATGCTCCAGCCGTTTTCCAAGACTTTGTGAATGACTTTTTCCGGGATATGCTCACCACCTCGGTCGTAGTCTATCTGGATGATATTCTCATCTACTCTCCAGATATTGACTCCCATCAGAGAGATGTTCGCAAAGTCTTCGACCTCTTACGGGCAAACTCCCTCTACGCCAAGTTGGAGAAGTGTGTGTTTGAGCAGGAGTCCTTGCCTTTCCTTGGTTATATCATCTCTGCCCAGGGTTTGGCTATGGATCCTGCCAAGCTACAGGCTGTGATGGACTGGCAGGAACCCCATTCTCTTAAAGCGGTGGAGCGCTTTATGGGGTTCATTAATTACTATCGCCAGTTCATTCCACACTTCTCAACTTTGGTAGCTCCCTTGGTTGCCCTCACCAAGAAGGGAGCAAATTCCAAGTTGTGGTCAGAGGAGGTCTCCAAGGCTTTTCTCAAGATTAAGTCACACTTCGCTAGCGCTCCCATCCTACATCGCCCCGATGTAGATAAGCCATTTATCATGGAGGTGGATGCCTCATCCGTTGGTGCTGGAGCAGTCCTTTTCCAAAAGGATGCTCAAGGTCGGAAGCATCCTTGCTTCTTCTTCTCCAAGACCTTCACACCATCGGAGAGGAATTATTCCATCCGGGACAGGGAGTTGCTAGCCATGAAGTTGGCTTTTTCAGAGTGGAGACACCTCTTGGAGGGAGCTCGCTTTCCCTTCCAAGTGTTCACTGACCACAAGAACTTGGTAAATATACAGACGGCCCAGCGGCTGAATTCTCGACAGGCTAGATTGTCCCTATTCTTCTCCCAGTTCCATTTTACTCTCCATTTTCTCTCTGGGGAGAAGAACATTCGTGCCGACGCTCTCTCCCGCTCTGTAGTGTCATCTGAGGAGTAGGAGGAGGAGCCTCGGCTTATTGTCCCTTCTGAGAGCCTGAGAACTGTGGCTCCGGTTTCGCTAGAGTCCGTGCCCCCGGGCAAGACTTTCGTACCAGCGAATTTGCGACCGGAGGTTCTCTCTTGGGCTCACTCGTCCAGAGTGAGTGGACATTTTGGGACCAAGAGGACATCTGAGCATTTGGCGAGGACATACTGGTGGCCGCATATGGCCCATGACGTCGGGGACTATATTCGGGCGTGTGTCTCCTGCACCCAGAATCAGTCTCCTCGGCAATGGCCTGCTGGGTTACTTTACCCCATGCCGGTGGCAGACAGGCCCTGGGAGATGGTCAGGATGGCCTTCGTGGTGGGCTTACCCAAGTCTAAAAGCTGCACCGTTATCTGGGTAGTCACCGATCATTTTTCTAAGATGGTGCATTTGGTGCCGCTTCCACGGTTACCTTCTGCACTCGCGTCGTTGTTCATAAAACATATTTTCCGCTTACATGGAATGCCTGATAAAATTGTTAGCAACCGGGGTCCCCAGTTTGCGTCTCGGTTTTGGAGAGAGCTCTGCCGTTTACTCGGCATAGAGCTGAATCTCTCCTCTGCATATCATGGGTTGGTAGAGAGAACCAACCAGACTCTGGTGACATAGTTGCAACATTTTGTCTCTGCTAGGCAGGATGACTGGGCATCTTTGCTACCTTGGGCGGAATTTGCCTTGAACAATGCCGTAGCCGATTCCACTGGTCAGACTCCTTTTCTCCTTAATTACGGCCAGCATCTGCGTGTCCCTGTGCCCATGCCCGTGTCATCCACCGGTTCTAGGGTGGCAGACTGGGCGGTGGAGGCACGTGACATCTGGGACCGCACACAAGATGCCATCCAGGCCTCCAAGGAGAGAATGAGGGTTTCGGCTGATACACACCGGTGCCCCGCTCTGACCTTTGCTCCTGGCGACTTAGTGTGGCTCTCCGCCGATAACATCAGGCTGCGAGTTGAGTCCACTAAGTTTGCGCCTTGCTGCATTGGCCCGTTCAAGGTTCTGGAACAGGTCAACCCTGTGTTCTACCGTTTGGCTATTCCTCCACGCCTTGGTATCACCGACACTTTTCACGTTTCCCTCTTAAAGCCCGTTCATTTGTCCCGGTTTTCTGAGTCATCTGCCGGGACATCGGGTTCATCCACGGATGAGTTTGAGGTGAATGCTATCGTGGGGTGCAAGGTGGTACGTGGCAAGAAATTTTATCTGGTGGACTGGAAGGGTCACGGTCCAGAGGATAGAACCTGGGAGCCTGTGGAGCACATTCGGGCTCCGCTGCTCATTGCGGCTTTTGAGCGTAGCGAGGCTCAAGGAGGGGGGGGCCCTAGGGGGGGGGTAATGTTAGGAGTCGAGTTTCCTCTGCTGCACAGGGGGAATCTCGATCCATGTCTGCTGCGGTCTCCCATTCTGCATCGGCCGCAGTGGAGCCTGCTCAGCGGAGTCGTCGGTCACAGCGTCTCACTAAGACTCATGCTGTGCAAAGGGTTACTGCTGCCTCTCCAGGCTCTGCTATTGTACCCTGCACTGATCTGCGGCAAGCAGGCTTTTCTGGGACTAAGTCCTGCTTTGCACACACTGAGCATGCCCAGGGTAAGATCTCTCAGTGGAGATCAAGAGTCACATGCTCAGGTACTGCAGCCAAATCTATTGGTCCTTCTAGGAAGGTCCTGTAGGTGCGCAGGCTCTGTAGCAGCCTCTCATTGGTCCTTCTAGGAAGGTCCTGTGCAGCTATTTAAGGCTCGCATGGCCGCACGGCCATGCGCTAGTATCTTCCTAAGTTATGTGCTTTGCGCCAGTGTGGTCATATGTTTGTATGTGTTCAGGGACCCGGCTGAAATAAGCCCCTAGAATGCTGGCACCTCCGGCGAGGAGATTGTGTTTGTGTGTATTCAGGGATCTGTGTCATGGTCCCAATGGCAGGGAATTAAACACATAACACGGGCAAAAACAGGACGAGCTCTAGGGTGATGGAACCTGAGCTGACCGCGATCCTGAACCTCAACACTCAACTAACAGCAGCCGGGGAACGTTCCTGGGGGGACTCTAGACGTCTCGCGCCAGCCGGAGATCTAGCTACCCCTATCAGAAGAATCACAGACCTATCTTGCCTCCAGAGAAATATTCCCACAGAAATAGCAGCCCCCCACATATAATGACAGTGAAATGAGAGGAAGGCACAAACGTAGTTATGAAAACAGATTCAGCAAAATGAGGCCCGCTAAAGCTAGATAGCAGAGGATACAAAAGGTGAACTGCGCGGTCAGCTTAAAACCCTTCAAAATACCATCCTGAAATTACTTGAACTCATGTGCCAACTCATGGTACATGAGTGGTAATTTCAGCCCACTAGAGCAACCAGCAGCAGAGAATTACATATCTGCAAGCTGGACAAAAAAACATGAAAGCAAACATGAAACAGGGAAATCCAGACTTAGCTTGTCTTGAAGGCCTAGGAGCAGGTAGCAAAGGTAACAGAGACACACTGATACATTGATAGCCGGCAAGGGAATGACAGGAAAGCCAGGTTAAATAGGAAACACCCAGCCTCTGATGGACAGGTGGAAACCAGAGACCGCAACCCACCAAAGTCACCCAGTACCAGTTGTAACCACCAGAGGGAGCCCAAAAAACAGAATCCACAACAGTACCCCCCCCCCCCTTGAGGAGGGGTCACCGAACCCTCACGAGAACCCCCAGGGCGATCAGGATGAGCTCTATGGAAGGCGCGGACCAAATCAGTCGCATGAACATCAGAGGCGACCACCCAGGAATTATCCTCCTGACCATAACCCTTCCACTTAACCAAATACTGGAGTTTACGTCTGGAAACACGAGAATCCAAGATCTTCTCAACAACATACTCCAATTCTCCCTCCACCAGCACCGGAGCAGGAGGCTCAACCGAAGGAACAACCGGCACCTCATACCTCCACAATAACGACCGATGGAACACATTATGAATAGCAAACGATGCTGGGAGATCCAAACGAAAAGATACAGGGTTAAGAATCTCCAAGATCTTATAAGGACCGATGAACCGAGGCTTGAACTTAGGAGAAGAGACCTTCATAGGGACAAAACGAGAAGACAACCACACCAAGTCCCCAACAAGAAGTCGGGGACCCACGCGGCGACGGCGATTAGCAAACTGCTGAGTCTTCTCCTGAGACAACTTCAAATTGTCCACCACCTGATTCCAAATCTGATGTAGCCTGTCCACCACCACGTCCACTCCAGGACAATCCGAAGGCTCCACCTGACCAGAGGAAAAACGAGGATGAAACCCCGAATTACAAAAGAAAGGAGAAACCAAAGTAGCAGAACTAGCCCGATTATTAAGGGCAAATTCGGCCAGTGGCAAAAAGGCAACCCAGTCATCTTGATCAGCAGAAACAAAACACCTTAAATAAGTTTCCAAGGTCTGATTAGTTCGCTCCGTCTGGCCATTCGTCTGAGGATGGAATGCAGACGAGAAAGACAAATCAATGCCCATCTTAGCACAAAACGTCCGCCAAAATCTAGACACAAACTGGGATCCCCTGTCAGAAACGATATTCTCCGGAATCCCATGCAAACGAACCACGTTCTGAAAAAATAAAGGGACCAACTCAGAGGAGGAAGGCAACTTAGGCAAGGGTACCAAATGAACCATCTTAGAAAAGCGGTCACACACAACCCAAATAACGGACATTTTCTGTGAGACAGGGAGATCTGAAATAAAATCCATGGAAATGTGCGTCCAAGGCCTCTTCGGGATAGGCAAGGATAACAACAACCCACTGGCCCGAGAACAGCAAGGCTTAGCACGAGCACACACTTCACAAGACTGCACAAAAGGTGCGCACATCCCTTGACAAGGAAGGCCACCAAAAAGACCTGGCCACCAAGTCTCTAGTACCAAATATTCCAGGATGACCAGCCAACACAGAAGAATGGACCTCGGAGATGACTCTACTGGTCCAATCATCCGGAACAAACAGTCTTTCTGGTGGACAACGATCAGGTTTATCCGCCTGAAACTCCTGCAATGCACGTCGCAAGTCTGGGGAGATGGCGGACAATATTACCCCATCCCTAAGGATACCAGTAGGCCCAGAGTCTCCAGGAGAGTCAGGCACAAAACTCCTGGAAAGAGCATCTGCCTTCACATTCTTTGAACCTGGCAGGTATGAAACCACAAAATTGAAACGAGAAAAAAACAACGACCAACGAGCCTGTCTAGGATTCAGACGCCTGGCAGACTCAAGGTAAATCAGATTTTTGTGATCAGTCAAGACCACCACACGATGTCTAGCACCCTCAAGCCAATGACGCCACTCCTCAAATGCCCACTTCATGGCCAAAAGCTCCCGATTACCCACATCATAATTGCGCTCGGCGGGCGAGAATTTTCTAGAAAAGAACGCACATGGCTTCATCACCGAGCCATCGGAACTTCTCTGTGACAAAACCGCCCCCGCTCCAATCTCGGAAGCATCAACCTCAACCTGAAAAAGAAAAAGTGAAACATCTGGTTGACATAACACAGGAGCAGAAGAAAACCGGCGCTTAAGTTCCTGAAAGGCCTCCACAGCCGTAGGAGACCAATCAGCAACATCAGCACCCTTTTTAGTCAAATCAGTCAAAGGTTTAACAACACTGGAAAAATTAGTAATGAACCGACGATAAAAATTAGCAAAACCCAAGAACTTCTGAAGACTCTTAACAGATGTAGGTTGTGTCCAGTCACAAATCGCCTGAACCTTGACGGGATCCATCTCAATAGTAGAAGGAGAAAAAATGTACCCCAAAAAAGAAATCTTCTGGACTCCGAAGAGACATTTTGAGCCCTTCACAAAAAGAGAATTGGCCCGCAGGACTTGAAACACCTTCCTGACATGTAGAACATGAGACTCCCAGTCATCAGAAAACACCAAAATATCATCCAAATACACAATCATAAACTTATCCAGATATTCACGGAAAATATTGTGCATAAAGGACTGAAAGACTGAAGGAGCATTAGAAAGTCCAAAAGGCATTACCAAATACTCAAAATGGCCCTCAGGCGTATTAAATGCGGTTTTCCACTCATCACCCTGCTTTATCCGCACAAGATTATACGCACCGCGAAGATCTATCTTAGTGAACCACCTAGCCCCCTTAATGCGAGCAAACAAATCAGTCAATAATGGCAATGGATACTGATATTTGACTGTAATCTTATTCAGAAGGCGATAATCTATACAAGGCCTCAGGGAACCATCTTTTTTTGCCACGAAAAAAAACCTGCTCCCAGAGGGGACGAAGATGGACGAATATGTCCCTTTTCCAAGGACTCCTTAATATAATTCCGCATAGCAGTATGCTCTGGCACTGACAGATTAAATAAACGACCCTTAGGGAACTTACTGCCAGGAATTAATTCTATAGCACAGTCACAATCCCTATGAGGAGGGAGCGAATTGAGCTTAGGCTCCTCAAAAACATCCCGATAGTCAGACAAAAACGCAGGGACCTCAGAAGGAGTAGATGAAGCGATTGAAATCAGAGGTGCATCATCATGAACCCCCTGACATCCCCAGCTTAACACAGACATTGTTTTCCAATCCAGGACTGGATTATGAGTTTGTAACCATGGCAGACCAAGCACTAGTACATCATGTAAATTATACAGTACAAGGAAGCGAATCACCTCCTGATGAACGGGAGTCATGCGCATGGTCACTTGTGTCCAGTACTGCGGTTTATTCATAGCCAATGGTGTAGAGTCAATTCCCTTCAAAGGAATAGGAACTTCCAGAGGCTCCAGACTAAAACCGCAGCGTTTGGCAAATGACCAATCCATAAGACTCAGGGCAGCGCCCGAATCCACATAGGCATCGACGGAAATGGATGACAGTGAACAAATCAGAGTTACAGACAAAATGAACTTAGACTGCAGAGTACTAATGGCAAAAGATTTATCAACCTTTTTTGTGCGTTTAGAGCATGCTGATATAACATGAGCTGAATCACCACAATAAAAACACAATCCATTTTTCCGCCTATAATTTTGCCGTTCACTTCTGGACTGAATTCTATCACATTGCATAGTCTCAGGTGCCTGTTCAGAAGACACCGCCAACTGGTGCACAGGTTTGCGCTCCCGTAAACGCCGATCAATCTGAATGGCCATAGCCATAGACTCTTTCAGACCTGTAGGCGCAGGGAACCCCACCATAATATCCTTAATGGCCTCAGAAAGACCATCTCTGAAGTTTGCAGCCAGGGCGCACTCATTCCACTGAGTAAGCACCGACCATTTCCGAAATTTTTGACAATATACTTCCGCTTCATCATGCCCCTGAGAGAGGGCTAATAAAGCCTTTTCAGCCTGAATCTCCAGGTTAGGTTCCTCATAGAGCAATCCCAGTGCCAGAAAAAACGCATCCACACTGAGCAATGCAGGATCCCCTGGTGCCAATGCAAATGCCCAATTCTGAGGGTCGCCCCGCAGGAAAGATATTACAATCTTGACCTGCTGAACAGGGTCTCCAGAGGAGCGAGATTTCAAAGAAAGAAACAATTTGCAATTGTTCCTGAAATTCAGGAAGGTAGATCTATCTCCAGAAAAAAACTCTGGAATAGGAATTCTAGGTTCAGACATAGGAGTGTGAACAACAAAATCCTGTATGTTTTGAACTTTTGCAGCAAGATTATTCAGGCTGGAAGCCAAACTCTGGACATCCATGTTAAACAGCTAAGGTCAGAGCCATTCAAGGGTTAAGAGGAGGTAAGAAGCAGCTAGACAGCAATTAAGGGCTAGGCAGCAAAACTCTGAGGGAAAAAAAAAAAAAATTCCCTTCAACACTTCTTTTTCTCCTGCTTCAGCCCAAACAATTAACACTTTGTGGGCCGGCTATACTGTCATGGTCCCAATGGCAGGGAATTAAACACATAACACGAGCAAAAACAGGACGAGCTCTAGGGTGATGGAACCTGAGCTGACCGCGATCCTGAACCTCAACACTCAACTAACAGCAGCCGGGGAACGTTCCTGGGGGGACTCTAGACGTCTCGCGCCAGCCGGAGATCTAGCTACCCCTATCAGAAGAATCACAGACCTATCTTGCCTCCAGAGAAATATTCCCACAGAAATAGCAGCCCCCCACATATAATGACGGTGAAATGAGAGGAAGGCACAAACGTAGTTATGAAAACAGATTCAGCAAAATGAGGCCCGCTAAAGCTAGATAGCAGAGGATACAAAAGG
Organism: Ranitomeya variabilis; assembly: GCF_051348905.1. Taxonomy (NCBI): domain Eukaryota; kingdom Metazoa; phylum Chordata; class Amphibia; order Anura; family Dendrobatidae; genus Ranitomeya; species Ranitomeya variabilis. The sequence continues at coordinate 171,624,399 of NC_135235.1, read as the reverse complement.
TGAACTGCGCGGTCAGCTTAAAACCCTTCAAAATACCATCCTGAAATTACTTGAACTCATGTGCCAACTCATGGTACATGAGTGGTAATTTCAGCCCACTAGAGCAACCAGCAGCAGAGAATTACATATCTGCAAGCTGGACAAAAAAACATGAAAGCAAACATGAAACAGGGAAATCCAGACTTAGCTTGTCTTGAAGGCCTAGGAGCAGGTAGCAAAGGTAGCAGAGACACACTGATACATTGATAGCCGGCAAGGGAATGACAGGAAAGCCAGGTTAAATAGGAAACACCCAGCCTCTGATGGACAGGTGGAAACCAGAGACCGCAACCCACCAAAGTCACCCAGTACCAGTTGTAACCACCAGAGGGAGCCCAAAAACAGAATCCACAACAGACCTGGCTGAAATAAGCCCCTAGAATGCTGGCACCTCCGGCGAGGAGTTTTGTGTGCATGCATGACCACTGACTGCTCTCATTTGGGTAGTTAGCCTGTGCCTCTGTGAAAGTCTAACAGGGCACAGAGCTTTGCTTTCTCGGCCGCTCTGTGAAGCTAACAGAGCTGGTTCATACCGCCATATAGTGCCGCCAATTACTTAGCAGCAGGTTCTTTCCTGCACGGTGGATCCCGGGTTGCGAATGCACCAATCCCATCTAGTAAATATATTCGGTGCGTTCCACCAACCCTAACAGACGGTCCGCCAAATACTGACGCATCCAGTGCACGACGTATGGAACGTCGGTAATACAAGTCTATGTTCAAAAAAAGCATCCTGCCTAAGGCTACTTTCACATTTCCGTCTTTTGCAAGATGTCGCAATGCGTCATTCTGTGCAAAAAACGCATCCTGCAAAGTTGCCCGCAGAATGCTTTTTTTGCACATAGACTTGTATTACCGAAGCATCGCGACGTATGGACACACATTCCATACGTCGTGCACTGGATGCATCGGTATTTGGCGGACCGTAGTAGCGAAAAAACGTTCAAGGGAACGTTTTTTCGTACGTCAGGTCTTGCAATTCCTACCGCGCATGTGCGGCCGGAACTCCGCCCCCTCCTCCCTGGGACTTTACAGTGGGCAGCAGATGCGTTGAAACACTGCGTCCGCTGCCCATGTTGCACAGAATTTTCACAACGTCCGTTGGTACGTCGCGCCGACGCTTTAGCGACGGCCGCGTACTGACGGAAATGTGAAAGAAGCCTTAACCCACTATTCCATTATAATACGTAGAATATAAAATAAAGGATGAAATATGAAAACTCTAGATCTCAAGGTGATATAATATTCAATGTCTTTTATTGCAGAATTCAATGGTCACTGCTCTGTGTACAGTAATCCAATACTATGAATTAAAGAGCTCACTAGAGAAATGTTTCTAATACAGTATAGATTTCCTTCGTTGAGTTGACAGTCATTATTATTTACAAGTCAGGAAAAAAGCAACATTAAAATCAAATCTTTGTGACTGTATACAGAAATCTTGCTGCAAATAAATTCTGACAAGTACTCATGTTAATTGAAAACCTCTTTACTGATGAAAATGTTCCAGTGAATGATTGTGCTTTTAGGTATAAGCTCTTAGGTCTACAGCGCTCCTGTGTATAATGTCACCTGTGATCACAGTATTACCTATATACTTAAACTATATAGTACTAGATTGTGGCCCGATTCTAACGCATCGGGTATTCTAGAATATGCATGTCCCCGTAGTATATGGACAATGATGATTCCAGAATTTGCAGCAGACTGTGCCCGTCGCTGATTGGTCGAGGCAACCTTTATGACATCATCGTCGCCATGGCAACCATTATGACATCTACGTCGATACTGTGCCCGTCGCTGATTGGTCGAGGCCTGGCGGCCTCGACCAATTAGAGACGCGGGATTTCCATTATGACATCATCGTCGCCATGCTGTGCCCATCGCTGATTGGTCGAGGCCTGGCGCCCTTGACCAATCAGAGACGCGGGATTTCCAGGACAGACAGACAGACAGACAGACAGACGGAAAAACCCTTAGACAATTATATATATAGATATACAGAGCTCCTATGTATAGAGTAACAGGTGATATTATTAGTACTGTAGTTTTTTAATGATCAGAATGCTAGTATTATGATCATGGTGTGGTGGCATTTGTCCTTGTATGTGGTATTATCCAGTCATAATGTGGTAGTAATATGTGGTCTGGTCATGGTGTTGCAATATTCGTCTCTTGTATGATATAGCATTTAGTCACTATGTGGTGGTAATATGTGGTATAGTCATGGTGTGGTGGCATTTGTCTTTTGTATGAGGTATTATTTGGCCACTGTGGTAGTATTATGTGGTTTGGTCATGCTGTTGTTATTTGTGCCTTGTATGTGGTATTATTTGGTCATTATGTGGTTATAATATGTGGTCTTGTGATGGTGTGGAGGTATTTATCCCTTGTATGTGGGAATTATTTGGTCAGTATGTGATGGCTATATGTAGTGTCGTCATGATGTGACAGTATTTGTCCCTTGTATATAGTATAATGTGGTCACTGTTGTGATTTTGCTTTTTGCTCCCTCTAGTGGTCATTAGTGATTTGACTCTGGAGCGTCTGTCTTTTCCTATATCCTCACCTGGGCCGTTAGTTCAGGGGCGTTGCTATTTAAGCTCCCTGGACCTTCAGTTCAATGCCTGGCATCGTTGAAATCAGAGCTAATCTGTTGTGCTCTTGTCCTCTGATCCTGGTTCCTGTTTTTCAAGCTAAGTCTGCTTCCTTGCTTTTTGCTTTTGTTTTGTTTGGTATTTTTGTCCAGCTTGTTCCTATCTGTATCCTGACCTTTGCTGGAAGCTCTAGGGGGCTGGTGTTCTCCCCCCGGACCGTTAGACGGTTCGGGGGTTCTTGAATCTCCAGCGTGGATTTTTATAGGGTTTTTGTTGACCAGATAAGTTATCTTGCTATATTCTGCTATTAGTAAGCTGGCCTCTCTTTGCTGAACCTGGTTCATTTCTGTGTTTGTCATTTCCTCTTACCTCACCGTTATTATTTGTGGGGGGCTTGTATCTTGCTTTGGGGTCCCTTTCTCTGGAGGCAAGAGAGGTCTTTGTTTTCTTCTCCTAGGGGTAGTTAGATTCTCCGGCTGGCGCGAGTCATCTAGCGATCACCGTAGGCATGATCCCCGGCTACTTCTAGTGTTGGCGTTAGGAGTAGCTATTTGGTCAACCCAGTTACCACAGCCCTATGAGCTGGATTTTTGTATCTTGCAGACTTACACGTTCCTCTGAGACCCTGTCCACTGGGGTCATAACAGGTCACTATGTGGCAGTAATATGTTGTCTTGTCATGAAATCACTATTTGTCCCTTGATATTATGGGTATAGTGAATTGTATTGTGTATGGAGATCGCTTTTTCTCTCTGCTATCAATAAAGAGAAGATTCTTTATTTCCATTATAGATTAAATTCTTAAAAAGTTTAACCTCTCCCTGTCCTGTCACATACTATTATACAGTAAATTTGGCATTTCCGTATTCAAGAAAATAACATATTTTATTTCACATCAGCATGTCTGTGCCAAAAGAGATGGGCCAACATTTCGGTCTTAGCGACTTTGTTCCTGGCCTATATAAATTTACACATATGAGAATATATCAGAAATATATCCAAGATGTTAATTGAATAGTATTAATGGCATTATTTAAGTCTATGCAGAATAATGAAATAAAATAAAATAAAATAAAAAATATTAAATTTTATTGGGTTATGCACCCTGATATAAATTGCCTACACTACTCTTTATTTTGCTTTTTCTTTCCAACTATACCTTTTTCCAATTCATAATGCATGGATCTGACATTGTTTCATTGTATTTAAGCATTTTTTCCACCTGAGCATTTTTTTTACTTTATTTCATTTTATTTAATTTTTGTATGGACTTACATAATCCTGTTAATGCTGCTTATTTAACATCTTGGGTACATTTCTGATACATTCTCATATATGTAATTTATATAGGCGGTGAACAATGTTGCTAAGACCAAAACATTGGCCCATCTCTTTTGGCACAGACATGCTGATGTGAAATAAAATACGTTATTTTCTTGAATACGGAAATGCCATGATACTTCTTTCTATATTTACTGGATCTATTCAACCATTGAGCACTCTCCTGAATTTACCGAAGAAAGTCCACCATATTTCTTCCTATTCAATTATACAGTGGCACAGTTAAAGGGAATATGTGGGGAAAACAAGTTCTTACCCATTCAAAGGATAACTGATTGATTTGTGGGGATTCGACTGCTGGAACCTGCACTTATTAACAGAATGAGGAACTGTTATCACCATTAAAATTGAACTGCATGTTCGACTGCCACTCCTTTCATTCCCTTTGTGGCTGCTGAGTGCTGCTCTCAGCTTTTTTTGTCAGCCCCATAGCAGACAAATGTGGTGGCCAGACATCCAACCTGCCATTCAATTTTGAAACGGGGATAAAAGTGCCGTGTCAGGATAAAAGTTCAGCACTCTTGATCAGTACTGGTATCAGTGTAGGGGCGTACATACAAATCATTGGGCCTCTTTGCAGAAGTTCCATTTGACCAACAACCCCCGCAAAAAAAATCCCTTAATATTCGGCTGAGTCAGAGAAGAGCATAGCTCACATTTTTGCAGCCATGACAAAGTCAATTTTCTCCTATATAGTTCTTCATTATGTATAATGGGCAACACACAGTCCTCCATACAGTATTATAAGTACTACATAGTCCTCCATACAGCATTATAGGTACCACATAGTCCTTCATACAGTATTATCGGTACCACATAGTCATCTATACAGTATTATGGACATCACATAGTCCTCCATACAGGATTATGAGCACCACAATGCTCAATACAGTATTATGGGTACCACACTGCACCATACAGTATTATAGGCCCCATAAAGTGCTCCATACAGTATAATAGGCACCATAAAGTGCTCCTTACAGTATAATGGGCCCCATATAGTGCTCCATACAGTATAATGGGGCCCCCTATATTGCTCCATTCAGTATAATGGGTCCCATATAGTTCTCCATACAGTGTAATGGGCACTCTATATTGCTCCATGCAGTATAATAGACCTCATATAATGCTCCGTACATAAAAAATAATCAAATACTCACCTCTCCCTGTTCTCCCGCAACTGCAGTCTCCTCAGTGTCTTCTGACCCTCAACTCTGCTCAGCACAGAGGGCACGCAGTAGTGACGTTATTGCACCCTCTGCACTGAGAGGTCAAAGAGCTCAGACGCAGAGAGTGAACGATGGGAGAGGCAGTATCAGCAGAAAGCTCACTCTCCCATCATTGTTTTCAACTGTATTGGCAGTTGAAAATATGATGCAGGGGGGATGTGCCAGTGCTGGCACTGGGACCCCTCCTGACTCATGGGCCCCAATAAGTTCTCACCTATACTGTCATTAGGTAATAACTTATTTTCACAGAAGAACCCCTTTAGTGCAAGCCTTGATTTTATAGTTGACTCCACTATAATGAAGATGACGCCTAACAGTTCTCCCGGTGCCGAGGATTGCGGGCCCTAGGTCAATCAGGTTTGCCCCCACAGTATACAGCTCCTCCACCTCATCCTCCTTCTCCTCTTCAGTCTCCATCTCCAAAATGACCACATCAGTCAGAAGCTGGAAGCACTGCAGTACTGCCTCAGCCAAGTGGTATCAGGCTGTGCTGAAGCTAACATGCTTAGGTGACAAACCGCATAATGCTGAAGAGTTGTGGACAGCTCTGAAAGAGCAGGCAGATCTGTTGCTGACACCGCTGAACCTAGAGCCAGGCATGGTCATGTGTAACAATGGCTGGAACCTGGTGGCAGCTCTGAGGCGAGGAGAGCTCACACAAGTACCATGACTGGTCCATGTGCTTAACTCGTGGTTCAGCAGTTTCTCTAAACCTACCCAGAGCTGCCGGATCTGCTTGTCAAAGTACACCACCTGTGTGCCCATTTTAGAAAGTCAGCTACAGCTTTTGCCTCCCTTACCGTGCTTCAGCAGCGTTTGCAGCTTTCGGCTCACTGACTGGTGTGTGATGTCCCCATGCGTTGGAACTCTACACTGCAGATGTTGGGAAGGATTTGTGAGCAGAAGAGGGCAGTTGTTGACTACCAGCATCAACAAGGCCATTGGCATTCAGTTCAGACTCCACACATAAAACCTCAGGAGTGGACATGGATGTCAGACATATGTATCATTCTCCAAAACTTTGAGGACTGCACATAATTAGTGTCATCATCCCACTTCTCTTCTCTGTGTTCTGAAAAGCTCTCTAATCATAAGCAAAGAGGATGCATTGCAGGCAGAGCACGATGAGATGGAGCAAGGAACTATACAGGTTGAGTACAAACAGCCCAGCATCATCATCTCATCCCAATGTGGATTGGGGGGCAGTGAGGAAGAGGAGGAGAAGGAGGAGGAACAGGAGCTAGTTTCATGTGCTATAGACGGTACTTCCTCCACAACTGTCATACCGTCTGTTCAGCGTGGATGGCCTGAGGACAGGGAGGAGGAGGAGGAGAGCATGGTCAGTTGTTCTCTTTTTGAGGACACGGAAATCTTGCCTGTTAGCAGTCTGGCATGCATGGCTGAGTTTATGTTACACTGCCTCAAACATGACCCTCGCTTTCTCAAAATTTTGGGTGACAGTTGGAGCACCAGGACCTAGATGTACTCGGCACTGGGTCCAGTTGTCATTAAAGGGGGTTCATGGTGGCAGCGACCAGGTCCGTGGCCCTGGGAATCCAAATCAAAGGGAATGTCTTTAAAGGGGTTATTAGAAATGAAAATGTTCGTAACGCCACCTGTGGTATTTGGTCAGGGGTGACCGATGCTGCTTAAAGGGGTCCTCTGGGGAGTGATGGCTCTGCAGCAAGGATGGTATGGCTTCCCACAGGTGAAGCTGGGTCCCCAGGGCTCCCAATATATTTGGCAAAGATAGTGTGGTGCCAGAAATAATCAGAGGACACAAGGTTGCAGTCTCTTTACCTGGTTTAAACCGCTTTCACACATCAGTTTTTTGCCATCAGTCACAAACCGTTGGCTCGACGGATCTACGGATCTGCCGCAGATTGTGAAAAACTGATGTAATGGATTTGTTTTTTCGACAGATCCGACTAGCAGATCTGTCTAAATAAATTGGATCATGCTCTGTTAAAAAAACAGAATCCGTCGCCGGATTCCGTCATTTGACGGATCCGGCGCCAATAGGCTTCCATTCAAGCAAACGGCGGATGGGGACGGCTCCGTTGCTGTACGTTTTTTCGATGGACACAATAAAAGTTACAGTGTCCGTTGTCTCCGGCCGCCAGACAAACAATTTTCAACGGATCCGGTGAAACATGAGGCTATCCGTCGCTAATACAAGTCCATGAGAAAAAAACGGAGCCGGCGACATCAGTCGCCAAATTCGTTTTTTTTTTAAATTCGACGGATTGTGAATGACGGCAAAAAACTGATGTGTGAAAGGGGCCCTACTGGTGGTTACAGCCACAGTCCAGGGTAGCAGCAACAGTTGACGGTGGAGTCCAAGCAGACTGGAAACGAGTTAAATTCCCTTTGTCATATCAGATTGGGAGCCTTCCACTATGCGCTGTATAATCCTTGCTGCCTATGGCTTCTCTCAAGGTCCTCTCTCACTCTCTGCTCTGAGACCATTCCAACATGGTAGGCAACACGAGCCGTTTTATAGGGGTCTCTATTCACAGTGACTCTGGGCTCTGTATGTTGCTGTACCTCAGTGTGTAGATGTGGGCAAGTTACTTTCAATCTCCTGCCCTCCGGTTTCTGCTGTGAGGCATACAGTCCCACACAGCCTCAGACTCCCAGTGTCCGGTTCCTGTGCTCCAGGGTGGAGGGATCCCAGTCGCAGCTCTCCTCCAGCTCCTTATTTCTCCTGTGCTTCTTCCTCCTTCTCTGTATCAGACAAACTCTAAACTGAACTATTTAACTCCTCCTCCAACGCAGAATATATATATATCTAGGGAAGCTCTCTTGAAACTGGGTTCAGAGCTCCCCCTTCTGGCCAGGAGTCAGAACATGTTGCGTGTACAGACTACCTGTCAAAGGGATCCTACTCGTTTCCAGGTATTGCATCACCCTCCCCAAGAGGAAGGCAGTATCACTGTGGTACCCGAACTTCTGTGGTGCCACATTCCCTCCCCCATTAAATCTAGTACTTCCGGACAAGGAAAAGAAACAAAAACAATAACAGGTTTGAAATGTGCAATATTTTATAAAGGCATTTCAACAGGTTAAACAGGTACAAAACTTTTTCTTCCCTTTACAGGAGGCACTTTTCTTTGAATGTTGCAAAACATAATTTACAAGAGTACAACTAGTCTTATACCAGGGTTTCCTTGTTCATCAACAACTGTACAGGAGTGGGGTACCCATTCTAAACCTCCAACGTAGGCTTGGGCAGGCTGCAAGGCATAAGCATTCAGACCTTGTCTTTGGCCACGCCAAACGGTTTGTCTTCAGTCTTTGAAACAAACAGGGTTCTACTCACGCTACAAGGGCAAGTAAAACCAATAGATGCACCTTAGGAGGTGCCAACAATTTACAAGGGAAATTTTTAGGTAATTCACCGTCCATTACCATTTAAAATTTTGGTAAGCAAAATCAAACATTTTTAAACAGGTAACAACAATTATTGACATTTTGTATCTTAGTCCCTGTAACAGGCTGGGATCAGACTTCTGGTACTATGGGTAGATCTACACAGCACAGGCACTGAAGGTGATCTGACCAGATTCACTAGGTTTGCTATTATTGATGTTATGCGCTCTCTTATGGCTATGCTACTGGTAATTCTATATAGCACAGGTGTACCTGATCTCCTAAGAGCACTTCTGCTCACTGTGGGCATGACAGATTCACCGATAGCAGGGGGTGGATTCTCTTGCTCCACTGCTGGTGTGACGTCTGCTACTTGAGCTTGCTGGGGTAGAGTCTCTTCTGGTTCAGATTGATTTCGAGTCACATCTCCTTCTGGTATTTCCAACTGGGGAAAGGTCAAAACAGGCATCAATATTGCTTGATTTACCCAAGTCCATGACACGGGAAAATCTCCAAGAATGGTATGGATTCTTTTTTCCTCTTCTTCTGTGGGTTGAGGGCTATCTTTCTCCTTGTCTTTCAGTTGGTCAGGGCATACCTTAAGATGATCTCTTGATACTGCAGTCGAGATTTCTCCTCCATCTTTGCTTAGGAGATATGTTATGATCTGGTGACCTTGGAGCCGCATGAAACTTTCTCTGGAGACGGTGGAACCTATACTGACCGCAATCCTGAACTAACACCGCAACTAGAAGTAGCCGTGGGGTGTGCCTAACACTCCCTAGACACCTCGACACAGCCGGAGGACTAAATACCCCTATAGATGGAAATGGGAATGCTATCTTGCCTCAGAGCAGACCCCCAAAGGACAGGCAGCCCCCCACAAATAATGACTGTGAGTAGGAGAAGAATAGACACACGCAGGTAGAAAACAGGATTTAGCAAAAGAGGCCACTCTAGCTAAATAGGAAAGGATAGGACAGATAACTAGGCGGTCAGTATTAAAACCCTTCCAAAAATATCCACAGCAGATAATACAAAAAGTTCCACAATCTAACTAAAGACATGGAATGTATATCTGCCACTCCAGAGAATCCAGCAAGACTGAGAAAACACTGACACAATCTAAGCTGGACAAGAAAACACAAAGAATAGCACTGAATTGTGAAGCACACAACATGTGTGCCACAGGGAAAAAGAACCAGACACTTATCTTTGCTGATTTGACAGAAAGGCAGGAGGAACCAGGCAGAGGTCCTACACCTCCCAACAACAATTGACAACTGGCAAGGACTAATGAATCCTGCATGCCTAAATACCCCAGTCAGATCTGCTATCAGCAGATACACCTGACCAGGGCTGCAACTCAGGGGCAACTGCATTACCACCTACAACCACCGGAGGGAGCCCAAAAGCAGAATTCACAACAGAGATACACCTTGGTGTTATCAAAGTTTGACTGTAAGATGGTGTACGGTTCTGCCTCCCACTGATCATCATGTTTGTGCATTCTTCTTTTCCGCTTTAGAACTTGTTCCCCTGGTGACAAGGAAATTGCAGGGGCATGCAGGTTATAGTTTCTCTCCTGCCTCTGTCTTGCCTGGGGCAGACTTCTTTCCATGCATTCTTGTATTTGGTGACATTTCTGCTGCCGCTTCATATCCCAATCTGCATCTGATGATTTTGTTTCTGGTGTTAGGACTCCCATATCAAGGTCAAGGTCAACATTAGGTAGGCTGGAGTGCAGTTGGGGGAATTCACCGGGATATGATTGTACAGATCTACCAATTCCGGCAACTTCTCTGGCCACAGGTTTCTCTCTTCCAAATGCAAGGTCTTCATTAAGTCAATTACCACCTGGTTCTTCTTCTCACACATGCCATTTGTCTGTGGGTGTTACGGCCTTGTTCTGATCTTCTTGCATCCGTACAGGTTACAGAACTCCTGGAATACTTCTGCTTCAAAGGCTGGGCCTTGGTCGGTGAGTACCTTTTAAGGGTAACCATGTGTTCAACAAAAGTGTTGTTGGAATGCTTTGGCTGCCATCTTTGCTGTTTGATTCTTAAGAGGCACGACTACCAGGAATCTTGAGTAATGGTCCACTATGGACAAAGCATAGACAAAGCCTGACTGGCTTGGGATTAGCTTCACATGATCTAAAGTGACCAGTTCAAGTGGCTGTTTGGTGGCTATGGGCTGTAGGGGTGCCCTCTGGCTTTTGCGGTCCTTTCTGCACAAGTTGCATGGGCCACACTCTCAGCACCACTTTTCAATGGCTTTTCTCATGCCTATCCAGTAGAACCTCCAACAAAGTAGGACTTCCAACTTCTTCCATCCGAAGTGTCCTGCTCCATCATGCTACGCTTCCAAAATGATTTGTGCATCTTGTCTCGGGACTACCACCTGCCAGACCAGCTTGTGAGTGCGTGGGTCCATATTCCTCTGACACAGCTTACCATTGTAGATAAACAATTTGCCCTTCTCCTTCCACAACTGTTGAGTCTCTTGTGAAGCATCTGGACCAGGGTGTGAATCAGCTTGGGTCAACCGCTCTTTTACCAGATGGACTGCTGGTATCACTGTCCTGTGTTTCTGCCCATCCATGGTGGGGCAATGGGTTCAGCATGGCTTCTCACCTGTCATTGCGCTTGTTCTTCACATAATGGAAATACTGGGTCGCCTCGGGGTGGTGGAAGGCTGGTAACTCAATCTCTTCAAGTGCTTCCAGATCTTCTCCCACTTCTGGTAAATGGAGCATCTTGGACAGCGCGTCAGCATTTGCGTTCTTGTGCCCCGCACAATACTTGATGGTAAACTCGTAATTGGACAATCGGGCCATCCATCGCTGCTGCAATGCACCTAATTTTGCCGTCTCCAGATGAGTCAGTGGATTGTTGCCCATGAAAACGGTGAACTATGCTGAAGCCAGGTAGTACTTAAACCGCTCTGTTACCACCCAGACTATGGCGAGGAACTCCAGCTTGAAGGAACTGTAGTTTTCAGGGTTCCTTTCAGTGGGACGAAGCTTCCTGCTGGCGTAGTAAATTACTCTTTCTCTGCCTCTCTGTACCTGGGACAATACTGCTCCCAGTCCCATGTTGCTGGCATCTGTGTAGACTACAAACAGTTAGTCATAGTCAGGGTAGGCCAGTACCTCATCTCCCATGAGAGCCAACTTCAACCGAGTGAAGGATCCTTCTAGCCTGTCATTCCATTCAAACGGAGGACCCTTTTTCTTTGTCTTCTTGGATTGGCCCACTAACAGGTCTTGCAAGGGTGAGGTTATCTTAGTGAAATCCTTGATGAATCTTCGGTAGTACCCTACCAACCAGAGGAACTGCCATACTTCATGAATGTTGCTGGGTTTTGGCCAGTCCCTGATCATGGTGACTTTATCAGGGTCTGGTGCCACACCTTCGGCGCTTACCACATGGCCTAGGTACTGCACTTTGGGCTTTAACAGGTGACACTTGGACGGCTTGACTTTAATGCCATAATTGGACAGGGCTTTAAACACGTCAGCCAGGTGCTTCAAGTGGCCTTCATAGGTCTGGAAGAAGACGATGACATCATCCAGGTACAACAGAATGGTTTCAAAGTTCTTGTGCCCAAGACAGCACTCCATAATCCACTGGAACGTCCCTGGTGCATTGCATAGTCCGAGCGGCATGTAGTTGAATTCGGAGAGGCCCATTGGCATCATGAAGGCAGTCTTCTCCTTGTTTGCCTCTGCCATGGGAACCTGCAAATACCCACTAGTGAGATCTAAGGTAAAGAAATAGTAGAATAGCAGCTAATGACTCTTCAATTTTCGGCAACGGGTAGGCATCCTTGTGTGTAATGCGGTTAATCTGCCTGTAGTCAAAACACATCCTCATTGTACTAATCTTTCTTTCTAACGAGGACTAATAGAGCTGCACAGGGGCTACAACTGTCTCTGATTACCCCAACCTCCTTCATCTCTCATAACATGCTCTTGGCACATTGGTAGTGAGCTGGAGGCACATGCCGGTAACTCTCTTTAATGGGTGGGTGATCTCCAGTGGGGATATAATTCTGAACCCCTTTTACCTGCCCAAAATCTAGTGGGTGTTTGCTGAATACCTGCTCATACTCGTGGACCACCCGGTAAGCCCCACCTTTTTGGTGTGAAGGGGTATAGTCGGTGCCCACGTCTAACTTCTGGCACAAATCCTCCAACTGTCCTGCAGAGCCATTGTCCTCCACCTGGTCGGACGGGATTAAGGCTTCTGTTGCTTGTATTGCATTATCACTAACAGTGAACAGTTTAGCAAGGGTGGCATATCTTGGTAAATGGACCTCTTTCACCCCACAATTAAGGAAGTGCATTGGTACCCTCCCCTTGCGGACATCAACCACCCATCTGGCTGTCAGAATGGTGGGCCTACTATCTGAATACACAGGTTCTACCAGGGCCTGGTAGTCTTTACCTCTGAGGCCTATTGCTGTCTGACACCAGATTAACATTTCACTCCTGGGGGGTATTGCAGTGGGGATCAGATCACTCACTGTGACACGGCCAACTTCTCCGCCAGACAGTTCTACCTGTTGTCTCTGCATCAGGGTTTTGATTTATTTTTGCAGGACACGCTGCTCACTGGAACCAGCAGTTTGGGCCACCTGTTGTAACAAGACAATAACCTCGGCAAGGCAATTTTCTATGACATTAGTACCTAAGGTCATCATTGGGTTACATTCTCGCTGGTCAATATTGACAATCACCAGTCCTTGGGCCTTCAATTCTTCCCACCCCACCTTAATGGTCATCTCCTTATACCCCACTTATGGCAAAGGCTGACCATTGCTGGCCAATATTATCAGGTCATTTTCTGGGCCAAGGGTAATATCAGAGTCATTCCAGTACCGTTTGTAAAGTATATATGGAATAGTCGTCACCTGAGAACCGATGTCCAGTAAAGCGTTCATCGGGATGCCGTCAATCACAATTGGGAGGAACAGTCATCCTCCGACGTACTTGGCTCGACATCTTTGTAGACCTGGTTATCGTACTCCTGGGGATTGGCCCTCTGCCCCAGGGGTCGCTCATTTAAATGGCATAACCTCGCAATGTGTCCCGCCTGGTTGCAGCGGCGACAAATGGGTCATCAGTCCTGATGATAGCGGACATTTTGTCTTCCTCTGATCGGTCGGATCCTCTTCTGTCATCACCAGGGGATGTCATCTGGACTGGAAGCCAGTTGGATCTTTTACTTCAGAGACTCCTGCAGGGATCTGCATGGTTTTGGCTAGTGCAGCTATGCTTTTGGTCAGTTCCTGGACCTGGACATCTCTTCCAAGGGGCATTGGAGTTCCACCAAATTTTTTGCAGCCCTTGCATTCACTGCGTAGGAAAACACTATGGGGGACCCACTTCCTAATAATGGAAACATTGTTTTCAGGAGGCCCTCTGACCTCTACGTCTTTTGCAAGGGTCATTGGAGTTCCTCCACATTTTTGGCAGCTGTTGCTTCACTGCATAGGCAAACAATATGGGAGACCCACTTCCTAATAATGGGAACATTTTTTTCATGAGGCCCTCCTCTACGTCTCTTCCAAGGGGCATTGGAGTAGGCCTAAATAATTGGCAGCCCTTGCATTCACTGCATAGACAAACACTATGGGAGACCCACTTCCTAAAAATGGGAACATTTTTTTCATGAGGCCCTTCTCTACGTCTCTTCCAAGGGGCATTGGAGTAGGTCCAAATAATTGGCAGCCCTTGCATTCACTGCATAGGCAAACACTATGGGAGACCCACTTCCTAATAATGGGAACACTGTTTTCATGAGTCCCTCCTCTCCATTTCTTCAAAGAGGTATTGGGGTGCGTCCAAATTTTGGGCAGCCCTGCCACTCACTGCATACACAATAACAGTATAGGAGACCCACTGTTTAATAATGGGAACAACAAAGCATAGCCAGCTGATGGCTCTCTAAGAATAGTGAGGACCGACTGCTGGCCCTTTAAGAATGGTAAAGGCCGCTTGATGGCACTATAAAAATAGGCTTTGTTACTTTCAGAGCCCCTCCTTCATAAATGAAGCAGGATGTGTCTGATGATGTGTCACACACCACATGGCTAGATAAGGTTGTAAAATATTAAAATGACATTTCCCAGTAAATGCATTTGTCTTGGTTGAAAAAATGCATCTAAAACGCTACATGTGAACATAACCCAAGATGTGGAGCAGCATTTTTGTTTTTGGTTATTTATTTTGCCTTATATACAAGTCATTACCCTGGAAAGGATGTTCCTTAACATATTTCCTAGGAAAATCCATTTTGGTTTTGTTTTTGTATGTTTTATTCTGAGTCTGTAAAAGTGGTGTAAGACTCTGACAACATTGTTCACAGCAGTGACCTGGGAGTCAGAAATGATTCCAGGGTCTTCCCCATGCTGTTCCCATGTCATTTGAGCACTGTTCCCATCGATTTCCACAATTTCGAGTCCCTCTGCAGACCGCCGGGGTGACCTCCAAAAAAATGCTCCAGTTTCCTATAGACTCACATTCGGCTTGTTGCTCAGGTTGAGCACCCTAGCATTCCAATTTGCTAGACCCGAGCAACGAGCACTCATGCATCTTAGTGCTTCACCCATCACTAATATTGACCCTTTATCGAGCCCTGTCACATAACTTAGGATAAATGCCAAAATCAAAATCTCAACTAATAGTTAAGCACATACAGTGCCTTGTGAAAGTATGCGCCACTAGTGATGAGCAAATATACTCGTTATTCGAGATTTCTCGAGCGCGCTCGGGGGTCCTCCGAGTATTTTTTAGTGCTCGGAGTTTTAGTTTCTCTTGCCGCAGCTGAATGATTTACATCTGTTAGCCAGCTTAAGTACATGTGGGGATTCCCTAGCAGCCAGGCAACCCCCACATGTACTTATGCTGGCTATCAGATGTAAATCATTCAACTGCGGCAAGAAAAACTAAATCTCCGAGCACTAAAAAATACTCGGACGACCCCCGAGCACGCTCGAGAAATCTCGAGTAACGAGTATATTCGCCCATCACTATTCGCCACCCTGGAACTTTTCAACCTTTTCCCACATATCATGCTTCAAACGTAAAGATACCAAATGTAAATTTTTTGTGAAGAACCAACAACAAGTGGAACACAATTGTGAAGTTGAACGAAATTTATTGGTTATTTAAAATTTTTGTGGGAATTCCAAAACTGAAAAGTGGGGCGTGCAATATTATTCGGCCCCTTTAACTTAATTTGTTGCGCCACCTTTTGCTGCGATTATAGCTACAAGTCGCTTGGGGTATGTCTCTATCAGTTTTGTACCTTAACACAATATATTTTAGAGGCACAATATCTTTTATAGGTATTATTGCTTCACGGTAGGAGATTGACGTTGGACCTCTCAAATTAACCCCCTCACGACATATGACATAAATTTCATATGTCTCGTCCCTGACTTTGATGTGGCTTCCAGCACTGAGCCCACATTTTTCCATGCACTTAACAGCTGATTTTGCCAACTGTCATGTGTCTTTAACAGCTGCAGGTGCATCAGAGCTCCACCCATTGTTAATTGTTAATCAATTAAATGCCGCTGTCAATCTCTCATTCGTAAGCTCGTCACAAAACCCACCCACCGGAGCCCCTGTCATGTGAACTATAGCGTGCCGATGGGTTGTCATGACAGCCGGGGGTCTGCTGATAAACCCCATGCCTGTCATTATGATACTCCTGGCCGGCGTTCATAGCAGATCATTATTTCTGCTAAGGGGACTATTATACACTGTAAAAAATGAGAAAAAAAGTTTTAAAAAATATAAAAAAAAACATAAAAGTTTAAAACATCCCTCTTTTGCCCCACTGAAAATAAAACAATTATCTACTATCTAAGGGTCCCTTCTGTCTGTCTGTCCTTCTGTCTGTCTTTCTGTCATGGATATTCATTGGTCGCGGCCTCTGTCTGTCAAGGAATCCAAGTCGCTGATTAGTCTCGCCAGCTGCCTGTCATGGCTGCCGCGACCAATCAGCGATGGCCACAGTCCGATTAGTCCCTCCCTACTCCCCTGCAGTCAGTGCCTGGCGCCCGCTCCATACTCCCCGCAGTCACCGCTCACACAGGGTTAATGCCAGCGGTAACGGACCACGTTATGCCGTGGGTAACGCACTCCGTTACCGCTGCTATTAACCCTGTGTGACCAAGTTTTTACTATTGATGCTGCCTATGCAGCGTCAATAGTAAAAACATCTAATGTTAAAAATAATAAAAAAATAAAAAATCATTATATACTCACCTTCGGCCACCTTTCCCGCTCCTCGCGACGCTCCAGTGACCGCTCCATGCAAGCGGCAGGGTCCGGTGGCAAGGATGGACTGTGAGAAGGACTTGCCATGACATCACGGTCATGTGACTGCGACACGGTCATGTGACCACGACGTCATCACAGGTCCTGCGCGCCTGCGTGAGAAGGAGGCTACAGGACTACAAGGGGCCCTCGGAAGGTGAGTATATGTTTATTTTTTATTTTTTAACCTGTGGCATATGTGGCTGGGCAATATACTACGTAGCTGGACAATATACTACGTGACTGGCCAATATACTACGTGGCTGGGCAATAAACTACGTGGCTCTGTGCTGTATACTACGTCGCTGTGCAATATACTATGTGGCTCTGTGCTGTATACTATGTCACTGGGCAATATACTACGTCACTGGGCAATATCCTACGCAACTGGGCAATATACTACGTGGCTCTGTGCTGTATACTACGTCGCTGTGCAATATACTACGTGGTTGGGCAATATACTATGTGGCTGGGCAATATACTATGTAGCTGGGCAATATACTACGTGACTGGCCAATATACTACGTGGCTGGGCAATATACTACGTGGCTCTGTGCTGTATACTACGTCACTGGGCAATATACTACGTTACTGGGCAATATACTACGTGGCTGGGCAATATACTACGTGGGCATGCATATTCTAGAATACCCGATACGTTAGAATCGGGCCACCATCCAGTAAAAAATAAACAGATTTGGTATACCTAAGCTCAGAAATGTCCAATCTATTAAAATATAAAGTAAATTAATCAGGTCGGTAATTGGCGTAACGAGAAAAAAAATGAAATGCCAGAATTTCATTTTTTTTGCCCCTGCAACATTGCTATAAAATGCAATTACAAGCTATCAAAACATTGTATCTACTCCAATAAAAACGTTACCTGTTAGGGCACAAAAAGAAAAACCATCACCCAGCCCCAAATCCCAAAAATTGAAACACTATGGGTCTTGGAAAATGGTGACGAATGCCCCCAAAAAATGTCATTAAAATTTTGGAATTTCTTTTCACCACTTAAAAAATAAACTATACATGTTTGGTATCTGCGTTCTCATACTGTCCTGGGAAATCATATTGTCTGGTCAGTTTAACCATATAGTAAACATGCTATATCAAAAACCTGAAAAACAGTTGTGGAACTGCATTTCTATTTCAATTTTACCGCACATAGAATTTGTTCTCGTTTTCCAGTACATTGTATGGTAAAATCAATGGTGCGATTCAAAACTACAACTCGTTATGCAAAACCAACCCTCATCCAGCTATGGGGACTGAAAAATAAAAAACTTATGGCACTTGTAAGAAGGGGAAAAATAAAACAAAATGGAAAATGGCCATTGCGGGAAAGCATAGAAGGGGCGGTCCGAAACTAAATTTGAATTTCATCCTAAATGTCTATCTCTTTAATTTTATAAATTGAATCACTTTTCTAAAATACTTACATAAAACTTTGCCTCTTCTCCCTCTCTACTGTTAGGGTATGTTTCCACTGTCAGGATGGCCGGCGGTATCGCCGCAGCGGCGAAGCCGCTGGGCGCTAAGCCCCGCCCCCTTTCTGGGACGCGATCATGCCGGATGTGTTAACTCTTCACATCCGGGATGATCGCTCGCTCCCATAGGGCCCTGTGATATGCCTTGCGGGGACGCTGCGTCCCCGCAAGGTGTACGGGCATGCTGCGATCTGAAAAGACGCGCAGCATGTCCGTAGTCGCAGGGCCGCCGCGTGCGGGTTTCCACGCATAGTGGAGACAGGATTTCATCAAATCCCCTCCACTATGCAGGAACATCTGGACGCTGCTTGTTTGACGCTGCAGCGCTGCGCAGCGTCAAACAAGCAGCGTTTCCAGAACGTGGAAACATACCCTTACTTCCTTCTGGGTGCTCAAACAAGATGATGTTATCAAGAGGCTTGGCTGTGGTCACAAGGGAATTTTTAATTAAAGTATATTAGAAAAATGATTACAATTATTAAATTCAAAAGGTTGTCTAATCTTAGACTACAAGTCTGCAGTCATTCTATGTGATGTCAGACTTGTGAATCCACACATCCACTGATCCACTCAAGCTGCAAGGATTCTCCGATGCCGAGAACAGGGGACACATGAATGCAAGTATTTCATTTGCATACTTCCATCCACATTCTGACTAGACTTTTTCCAGCCTCAACCAGCATTGAGTGAGGCTGCTTCCATCTAGTTGGTATGTGAGCGCATGTGTTACCATTCAGGCGGATCACCCCCGCCACGTCACTTCCGGGTCTCGACGTTCCTCCCTCACCACGACGTCTGCTTCTCCTACTGCACTTCCCTGCTGCTCTGCACCAGCTCCTGGCGCACTCAGTCCTCCTTCCCCCAACTTCCGGCGCCTTGCTCTTCCAGGAAGGTCCGGTGGACAACACAGGCGCGCTGGTCTCTTCAGAGAGCGCAGGCGCTCCTTTCCCATTCCTTCTCCCTGTGAATCATCAGGGCCAGTGATTCTCTGCTGCCAATAAGGGTAAGACCCTTGCTATAAGAGGCAGTCCTTCCTTCATTTCGGTGCCTGATTGTCATATAGCTTTGCTTGTGCATCTGGCCCATACTCCTGTCCTGTGCCCTGTGTCTTGCATTTCGTTTCCTCCATTCCGGTTCTCCTGCTTCCTGGTCGGACATCCGTCTTTCTGGTTTTCCGTTCCCTTCTTCCAGATTTTTCTGTTCTTTGGTCCCTGTTCTCCCGCCACTCCTCCTTCCTTTTCTGAGCCGTCCCTCTTGGTACTTCACTGTGGTATAGAGACCTCTGGGCTTGCCAATGGCGGTCCCTGTGTAGGGGTCGGGTTATCATTAGTTCCGCTCACCCAGGGGTAGGTCTCTCCACAGTCCAGAGGGTCCACTCTCGTTCCTTTACTCCGAACGCTACAGTACAATCAGGCCATGGACCCCGCTAGTTTCCCATTTTCGGCTCAGAAAGAGTTGGCTCACTTTCGTGATAATCAGCAGCGCATAATGTCCTTTATGAAGACAATGGAGTCTCGCTTGGCCTCTTTACAAGCAGCCGACCCAGTTAATACCACCCAACTAGCGAGTCTGCAGCAGGAGCTTTCTCAGCAGCGGGATACTCAGGCTCGCATGCTCAGTTATATGGCTTCAATTGACGTCCGTTTGTATAGTTTGCAGTCCATCCCTGCTGTCTCCTCTCTGGCACCTTCCCAAGATTCCAGTTTGCATTCCACACCTCATCCTCCTCCTCGTCTTGGTAAACCTCCCAGGTTCAGTGGGGATCCCAAACTCTGCAGAGGGTTACTGAATCAATGTCATCTCCACTTTGAGCTTCTTCCCCAGCAGTACCCCATGGATCGAGCTAAAGTAGCTTTTGTAGTGTCTCATTTGGAAGGAGAGGCTCTGGCCTGGATTAATCCCTTGTGGGAGCGTGATGACCCCATAGTCTCTCACTTAGGGGATTTTTTCGAGACCTTTAGAGGGGTTTTTGATGAGCCTGGACGTTTAGCCTCTACCACAGAGTCCCTCTTTAACCTACACCAGAGTTTGCTGTCGGTAAGCCAGTATGCCATTTGCTTTTGTACCCTGGCCTCTGAACTTGGGTAGAATAATGAGGCTCTTGTAGGTGATTTCTGGCGGGGCCTGTCGAGCCATATTAAGGATGAGCTTGCTGGACGAGACACTCCAGCTTCCTTAGAGGATCTCATCTCCCTGGCCACATGCATAGATTTACGCTTTTAAGAGCGATCTCGTGAATCAGCTAGACAGAGGAGACCTAACTCTTCTATGCCTTCTTTTCGTCAATCCAGTAGTCCTCGACTCCCTGCTACCTCTACTTCTTCTACACCTGAATCCATGCAAGTGGATCGAGTAAAGATGGAGGAGCAGCGTTGTAAGGAGAGACGTATCCGCTGTTTTTATTTCGGAAGTGTCGCCCACTTACTACATAGCTGCCCTGAAAGGCCGGAAAACTCCTCCGCCTAGGACAGGTAAGAGAGGCCTCCCTAGGTGTTCCTGTTTCCTCTCAACCCTTGACTCTTTCAGTCCTATTGCTTCTCAATCAGAGTCGGTTTTCGAGGTTGCGTATGTGGATTCGGGCACGGCAGGCAATTTTGTCAGTCTTGGGGCGGTTTGGAGGCTTCGCATTCCAGTTTTCTCTCTGGACACCCCACGTCTTATTGCTTCGGTGGATGGAAGACCTTTGCAAGAGGCTGCCACTATGGTCACTGAAGAGGTTGAACTACAAATTGGGGCCCTTCATCGTGAGAAGATTGCTTTCTATGTACTACCGAACCTCTCTCATGCCTTGTTACTCGGTCTACCGTGGCTCCATGTTCATGAACCTACTCTAAATTGTCGCTCTGGAGATGTGCTTCGCTGGGGACCTACTTGTCAAGATCTGTGCCTTCAGTCTGTTCATCCAGTCATTGCTCCACAGTCTGCTTCGGTTCCTGTTGGATTACCTCCTCTGTATTGGTCCTTTGCAGACGTCTTCAACAAACAAGAGGCCGAGAATCTTCCTCCACATCGTCCCTACGATTGCCCAATAGAACTTCCCGGCTGCATGCCGCCTAGAGGAAGAATTTACCCATTATCTTCTGTGGAGACCCAGGCCATGTCCGAGTATATCCAAGAGAATCTGGCCAGAGGATTCATCCAAAAATCTTCCTTCCCTGCTGGAGCAGGATTCTTCTTCGTTAAAAAGAAAGATGGTTCCTTATGTCCTTGTATTGACTACTGCGGGTTGAATAACATCACAGTCAAGAACAGGTATCCTCTGCCTCTCATCCCGGAGCTCTTCGACCGTCTACGGGGAGCTCGTATCTTTACTAAGCTTGACTTGCGGGGTGCTTACAACTTAGTCCGTATTCGCTCTGGTGACGAGTGGAAGACCGCCTTTAACACCTGGGACGGTCACAATGAATATTTAGTCATACCTTTCGGTCTCTGTAACGCCCCAGCGGTATTTCAGGAATTTGTCAACGATGTTTTTCGAGACCTTCTCTACTCCTGTGTAGTAGTATATTTGGATGACATCCCTGTCTTCTCTTCTGATCTCCCATCACATCGTAAGAGTGTTCGCATGGTTTTGCAACGTCTAAGAAAGAATCACCTTTATGCTAAATACGAGAAGTGTTTATGCGAACAAACTTCTTTGCCGTTTCTTGGATACATCATTTCGGATTCTGGTTTGAAAATGCATCCTGAAAAAGTGAATGCCATTGTTAATTGGCCGCGAACCTGCGGGGTAAAAGCCATCCAACGGTTTCTTGGATTCGCCAATTATTACACAGGTCAACAAAAAAAAATTTTTTTTCTGGTGTCCAAAATATTTTAATGAATTTGGGGTATTTTTGGGGTGCTGATTCTGAATATGCTATCAGTTTTGCCAGATTGGCTCAAGTTTTTGACATTTTTGGTATCTTATTTATAGCACTTGTTGGTAAATGCGACGCATCATCTCATTAATTTCTTTGGATTAGTACTTGAACTGAGCAGTTCTCAATATAGTTTTGTGTTAATTAGTGTTCTAAAAGTTTGTTCATAGCTTGATTTTTGCACTAACTTTATGTTGTTGTCTGTTTTCCAGTGAAAAGCATGAACTCATCAAGAAGAAGTTGTCTTAACGATCCAGACTCATTCTGTTACATTTGTGGTGAATACACACTGCCAAAACATAGAAGAAACATAACAGACTTCGTAAAAAAAAGTGTATTTTGCCTATTTTGGGGTTATGCTTGGGGACCAAGACAAGTTTTGGGCACCACACATAGTGTGCAAAGCATGTATCGAATTATTACGAAAATGGAGCAAAGGACAAAGAAAAAGCTTCAAATTTGGTGTTCCAATGGTGTGGAGAGAGCCAAAAAATCATCATGATGACTGTTATTTCTGTGCAGTGCAAGTGCAAGGATTCAATAAGCATAAGAAACGAAAATGGGAGTAACATGGAATCTGCAAGAAGGCCTGTCCCTCATTGTGAAGATGTGCCTGTACCTGTGTTTACCATAAATAACAGTCATCATGATGATTTTTTGGCTCTCTCCACACCATTGGAACACCAAATTTGAAGCTTTTTCTTTGTCCTTTGCTCCATTTTCGTAATAATTCGATACATGCTTTGCACACTATGTGTGGTGCCCAAAACTTGTCTTGGTCCCCAAGCATAACCCCAAAATAGGCAAAATACACTTTTTTTACGAAGTCTGTTATGTTTCTTCTATGTTTTGGCAGTGTGTATTCACCACAAATGTAACAGAATGAGTCTGGATCGTTAAGACAACTTCTTCTTGATGAGTTCATGCTTTTCACTGGAAAACAGACAACAACATAAAGTTAGTGCAAAAATCAAGCTATGAACAAACTTTTAGAACACTAATTAACACAAAACTATATTGAGAACTGCTCAGTTCAAGTACTAATCCAAAGAAATTAATGAGATGATGCGTCGCATTTACCAACAAGTGCTATAAATAAGATACCAAAAATCTCAAAAACTTGAGCCAATCTGGCAAAACTGATGACATATTCAGAATCAGCACCCCAAAAATACCCTAAATTCGATGAAATATCTTTGGCACCAAAAATGCTGTTGACCAGTGTTATAGACAATTCATATCCCATTTCTCTTATGTGATCCGACCTCTTTCATCTCTCACCCGTAAAAGTTCCAGCTCGAAAATATGGACCCCGGAGGCGGAGAGGGCCTTCGTATTTCTAAAGCAGTCTTTTTCCACCGCTCCGGTCTTGCATCATCCAGAGGTTAACAAACCTTTCATTCTTGAGGTTGACGCATCTTCCACGGGAGCCGGAGCTGTGCTCTCTCAAAATACTACTGAAGGTCGATTGGTTCCCTGTGGCTTCTACTCTAAGACATTTTCGGTATCCAAATGAAATTACACCATTGGAGATCGTAGGTTGCTAGCCATCAAACTGGCTTTGGAAGAGTGGAGGCATTTGCTAGAAGGATCTGTACATCCATTTGTAATTTTCTCTGATCATAAGAATGTCACCTATCTTCAAACTGCGCAAAGACTGAATCCTCGGCAGGCCAGATGGTCTTTGTTCTTTGCTTGTTTCGAGTTCGAGCTACGCTTCCAGCTGGGCAATAGGAATGTCAAAGGGGATGCATTGTCTAGGTCATTTCAGCCAGTAGACACTGAGGAAGGACCAGCATTCATTGTAGATGCCTCCAAAATAATTTCCGTGGCACCTTTGAAAATGATTTGTCCACCACCAGGTAAAACCTTTGTTGCGGAGAAGGACAAAGAGAACGTGTTATGTTGGGGTCACTCATCTAAATTGGCCTGTCACGCAGGATTCAAGAAGATTTTCTTCTCATTTCTCGCCAATATTGGTGGCCTACGTTACTCTCAGATGTCAAAGAATTTGTCGTCTCTTGTCCTTCCTGTGTCAGGAACAAGGTTCCCAGACAGTTACCGTTTGGAACTCTACTACCTCTTCCAGTTCCATCTACGCCATGACAGGATATTGCCATGGATTTCATTACCGATTTACCAAGTTCTTCCGGTTGTACAGTCGTCCTTGTGGCTGTAGATCGGTTCTCCAAAATGGCTCATTTTGTTTCTGTACCCGGATTACCCTCTGCTCCTGAGTTAGCGAAGGTCTTCATCCAGAATATTTTCAGACTCCATGGCTTCCCTCAGCACATCATGTCCGACAGAGGAGTTCAATTTACGTCCCACTTTTGGAGGGCTTTGTGCAAACTCTTGAAGGTGTCTCTAGATTTTTCTTCTGCATATCACCCCCAAAATAATGGTCAAGCCGAGCGAACTAACCAGACTTTGGCTGCTTATCTACGACACTTCATTAATTTTCATCAAGATGACTGGGTCAGTCTGCTCGCTTGGGCTGAGTTTGCTTACAATAATCATTCCAGTGAAGCTTCTGCGAGAACTCCTTTCTTCGTTGTATTTGGACAGCATCCTGGTATGCCCCTACCAGTCTCTCCAGCATCCGGCGTTCCAGCAGCCGATTCTCTAGCGCTGAAGTTTTCCACAATCTGGGGCGAGGTTAAAGTGACACTCGAGAAGGCGTCTTTATGGATGAAAAAACATGCCGACAAGAGGCGTTTAGATTCTCCCATTTTATGCCGGTCGACAAGGTTTGACTTTCTTCTGGATTCATCAGACTCAAGATTCCATCTTACAAACTTGGTCCCCGCTACATTGGTCCTTTTGAGATTCTGAGTTGAGTCAACGATGTCGCCTACAAGCTGAGATTGCCTGCCTCCGTATTCCCAATACGTTCCATGTATCTCTGCTCAAACCCGCTATCTTTAACCACTTCCATCCTTCATCCAGTGTCTCTTCTCAACCTATCAGTGCTGACAACATATTTGAAGTAAGGGATATTATTGCTTTTAAAAAGGTTCGTGGGAAGGATTTTTTCTTAATCGATTGGAAGGGTTTTGGCCTGAGGAGAGGTCATGGGAACCTTTGGAAAATATTAATGCTTCTCATATTCTTAACAAATTCCTTTCCAGTTTGGGTAAGGGGGGTTGTAAGGAGGGGGGTACTGTTACCATTCAGGCGGATCACACTCGCCGCGTCACTTCCGAGTCTCGACATTCCTCCCTCACCGCGACGTCTGCTTCTCCTGCTGCGCTTCCCTGCTGCTCTGCCTCCGGCTCCTGGCGCACTCAGTCCTCCTTCCCCCAGCTTCCGGCGCCTCGCTCTTCCAGGAAGGTCCACTGTCCATGCAGGCGCGCTGGTCTCTTCAGAGGGTGCAGGCGCTCCTTTCCCATTCCTTCTCCCTGCGAATCGTCAGGGCCGGTGATTCTCTGCCGCCAATAAGGGTAAGACCCTTGCTATAAAGGCAGTCCTTCCTTCATGGCGGTGCCTGATTGTCATATAGCTTTGCTTGTGCATCTGGCCCATACTCCTGTCCTGTGCCCTGTGGCTTGCATATTGTTTCCTCTGTTCTGGTTCTCTTGCTTCCTGGTCGGACATCCGTCTTCCTGGTTTTCCGTTCTGACCCTTCTTCCAGGTTTTTCTGTTCTTTGCTCCCTGTTCTCCCGCCACTCCTCCTTCCTTTTCTGAGCCATCCCTCTTGGTACTTCGTTGTGGTACAGAGACCTCTGGGCTTGCCCCTGATGGTCCCTGTATAGGGGTCGGGTTATCTGGTCTGCTCGCCCAGGGGTAGGTCTTTCCACAGTCCAGAGGGTCCACTCTCGTTCCTTTACTCCGAACGCTACAGCATGTATGAAAATCATACATACTTTCAGTCATGTGCCAATCACTTCTGGCACCGGAGAATCCTCACAGTGTGCAGTGAGCTTCTAAGGCCGGACAAACCCCTTAAATAGACATCTAGGGTGAAATTTTGTTGCAGATTATCCCTTTGGCCTCTGCACACTGTCACCCAGATCCACAAACGTCTCATTTGCTCAGTGAAAATCCATAAAGGTCCTCACACACATTATGCACAGTAACACCCCCCAACATATCACACCACAGCCACTCAGTGGACAACATTAGCCCCTTCACCCCAAGCCTGTTTTCACCTTCACGACCAGGCCAAATTTTGCAATTCTGACTAGTGATGAGCGAATTTGCTTGGAAAACGATCACCAAACATAAATTTGGCATGAATTTGGCACATTTGGATTCGCGATCCGAAACACGAGCAAAATGCTATAAAATTGGGAAAAATCAGTAACATTCGGTAAAAAGTGAGGGAAAATATCTGTGTTGCTACAAAAGTGTTTTGATCACTTTTGCAGTGATAATGGTGGTGTATAATGAGCACGGGGCTTGTGTTTGATGAGGGAAGGAGGTTTGCAGACTTTAGAAGCGCGGTGTGCTTGTAAACAGTAATTTTTATTTTCATAACTTTATGTGTGCCCATTGCTGCTAGCCAATAAGTCCGCAGGAAACATCCACAATGTCCTGACACAACGACTTGTGCCATTGGATGCTGAAATAAAATGTTCCTCTCCATATAAAGAGCAGATATGTGTTTTTAGTGTCATTTTGACACTGTAACAGCACATAGAGACTGCTCCTGATACTGGCAGTGTTAGAAGCTAGATTTTAGCTAGTTAGTTGTTTCTTACCCAGATAGTTTAGCTAGGTACTGTCCTGTGTGGCTGTGAAATCAACCTTACAGCATTATTATTTTTTTGTTGCCATTACTGAGGTCCATAGGCAAACACAGCAGGGCACATGTCATACAAGTATGTTGTGCACTGCTTCTATTGTGCTCTATGCATGAGTATAGCATTCTAAATCTTATTTTTTACTAGGTAAATTTGAAACAGCATGCCATATCCCACCTTGTCATTTAGTGGTGTGGTGACATTGTTCTGTGATTTAAGCTGTTGTGCATGAAGAAATATTTTTGGGGGGCAGTTGCGACCGTGATTCACCATGCCATATCTCACCTTGTTTTATCGTGGTGGTGAAATTCTACAGTGTGCATAGCTCATGCACATTAAAAAAAAAATTCTGTTGCTAAATGTGATACAGCACGCCATATTCCACATTGTAATTTTATGGCAGTGATATGAAGCTTTCTGCAGACCTCACACACATTAAAATATGTTTTTTTCTGTTGCAAAATGTGATACAGCCCGCTATATTCAACCTTGTCATTTAGTGGTGTTGAAATTGTTCTGTGTGCAGAGCTGTTGCGCATTATTTTATTTTTTTAACAAACATGATACAGCAGCTAAGATCTGAGTTTTAAATTGTTTTGAGCCTATCTTCCAGATTATGTGCATCTATGGCAACCGATTTCTAATGGGCATCTTTTATGCCTAGCTTGAGATGCACATCTGTTGCACCTATCTTTTGACGAGCATCAAACGCTCCCTGGTAATTGATATTGGGTAAACGACTAATCATTGTAGGCTACATCCTGGATCTCATACCTCCCATAGCCGCCCTGTTATTGATCCTGTTGTACGTTCCCATTCCCACTGTCATCATGCCCCTTTTCCTGATCAGTTCATGTAAAGACACGTTGGCCATATTTGTCCGGCAAACCTGCACCTTACCAGCAGCAACTGTAGGAAAAAGGGCGTTCCACTGCCATGGACAATCTTTCAGATTATATAGGCCTCATCCACACTATTTTTTTTTATTTTACTAACGTGACACAGAAGGGGAGATCTCAGTTTGAAATAGTTTTGAGCATCTAGTCAATGTTATACAGGCCTCATCAACAGCCCCCCCAAAGTAATTCAATTACTAATGTAATACAGTGGGAGACATCTTACTTAGAAATTGTTTGTAGCATCTATTTAATGTTATGTAGTTCTCATCTACAGGCCCCAAAATTTTTTGTTGGTTACTAATGTCATACAGTAGGAGACATCTTCATAAAAGATTTTTTGGAGCATATCTTTGTCATCCAGCCCTCATCCACAGAAACAATTCTTTCTTCTGTTACTAACGTCATACAGTATGGTAGATCTCACTTTGAAATTGCTTGGAGTATCTAGTCTATTTTATACAGGCCTCATCCACAGGCAAAACAATAATTCTTCTGTTACTAATGTAATACAGTAGGGGACATCTCACTTAGAAATTGTTTCTTGCATCTAGTCAATGTTATGCAGGTCTCATCCACAGCCCCCTCCCCAACATTTTTCTGTTACTAATGTCATACAGTAGGGGAGATCTCAGTTCGAAATTGTTTGGAGCATATATTCTTTGTCAAACAGGCCTCATCAACATTGAAACAACACTTTCTTCTGTGAGTAATTTGATTCATTATGCCATATTTCACCTTCTAATTTTGTGCTCCTGAAATTCAGCCATGTGTAGAGGTTGTGCAGAGTAAAAAATCTAATTTTTAGTTGCTAATAGTGTGCTCCTAGCACACTATCTGAGCAACATGACTGGAAAAAAGCGAGGTCGTGGTGGAAGGGGGATTAGCTTTGGTGTTCGAGGTGTATGCGGGGAAGGTGTTAATGTTTCTGAAAGCACTAGTGAAACAACAACTGACAACTTCTGTTACTGGATGTTGTAGTTTTTAGTGTGCTGCATTATTCTCGCATAATTGCAATCTTTGATGTCTTTACTGGGGCTTATGTGCCTGCTGCTGCTGGAGATGTTAACACTAATTTGTGGAAATGTGAACAAAAATTGATGCCACTTTGTTGGTGTCGGCCACTATTTTTTTTAAATGTGAACACTCCTGGTTGGGTGTCCATCTGCTGGGTTGGGTGTAGTGGAAGACCTGTCGGTTCCTATTCGACTATTTCTACTGTGGTGAAATTGATGTCACTTTTTTGGTGTCTGCCAATAAAGTTTTGTAAATGTGTAGACTCCTGGTTGTGTCTTCTTCATGTGTGTTGCCTGTAGCAGTAGGACTTTGATACCGGCAGTCCTCCCCTTTCTTTGAGTCAACTACCCATATGTCATGTCGGACGCTGTTCAGACCAGGTCATTCGACAGAGAGCGGTAATTCCGCTTTTGACCACTATGTGCTCATTGGCGTCGGCTAGATTTTATCTAGCTGTTTCGGGGTTAATTTACCTGATGCTCGGATTGGAAGCTGGGCCATGCCCATTGCCTTTAAATAGTTCTCCTGAACATTAGGCGTCGCCGATTATAGCTTCTGTCTTGTGCGTTGTTATCTCGGTCTGGAGTGGTGAGCTGGTAGTTGGAGATTCGTTGCTGGTGGTGTATTGTCCTTTGTCTTATTTACTCCTTCCTATATTTGTATTTATTTTGCCCTGCACATTTATAGTGTATTCCTGAGTGACTGCGGCGTGGTGTATATTTTCCGTTATCCTTGTCTGTGCTAACTGTGGGTATTGGTGTATTACCTCTTCACTGGGTGGTGGGCAGAGGTTTCAGCCTAGGGTTGAAACAGGAGAAAGGGTGAGGTTCGAGGCCTGGACATGCACACCATCAGTGTAAACTCCAGGTAGAGTGTCAGTCAGGATTTCCCTAGTCTGAGGGAAATTGCAGGGGCCCGGGTTATTAGCTCTTGCCCACCTAGTCTCCCCATGACATTATAATCGGCCAAACAACACAAAAAAAAAAAGGGCTTCCTTTTTTTTTTGTTTTGTCATGGATCCCATGTCTTCCATAACCCGCCAGTTGGAGGCGCTGTCCCTACAGGTCACTGAGTTGAGGGGGGCAGTGCAGCAACAGGGACTAGCAGTATCTAATGTGCAAGCTGGAGCGACAGGTAGAGTTGCTGAGCCTAAATTTCCTTTGCCTGAATAATTTGCTGGGGAACGCGGTAAATTTGTTTCTTTTCGTGAAGCTTGCAAACTATATTTCCGTATGCGCCCGATCTCCTCGGGTAATGAGGCTCAGCATGTGGGCCTGGTGTTGTCATTGTTAAGCGGGGATCCCCAAGCATGGGCGTTTTCTTTGCCATCTGATTCTGCTGCATTTGACTCTGTCGAGAGTTTTTTTTCCTCTCTTGGAAAAATTTACGATGAACCTGACAGAATCGCTCTAGCAGAATCTAAGATACGCACTATTCGCCAGGGGGAGCGAGTTGCAGAGGATTACTGTTCTGAATTTCGTCGCTGGGCGATCGATACACAATGGAATGATCCAGCATTGCGGAGTCAGTTTATACATGGGATTTCTGGAAGGGTTAAAAAAGCCCTTCTGATGTACGAGACTCCTGCTTCTCTAGATTCCACTATGAGTCTGGTTGTCCGCATTGATCGCCGTTTGCGTTAGGGGGAGCATGTGACACCGCCTATGGGAGAGGGTTTAGGTTCACATGAGGTTGCTGCAGGTGAGCCCACGGAGCCTATGCAAATCGCAGGGGTGTCACATGTGAAGCGTCGAGCCCCTGAGCTCAGGAAGCAGGGAGCCTGCTTTTACTGCGGTAAAACTGGTCATTTTATTAACATCTGTCCTCTGCTGTCTAAGAAAAACGCAACGGCGGAAAACTTCTAAGCTAGAGGGTGTGGAGGAGACCAATCTGAGCTTATGTATATCCTCCATGGTGGTTTCTCAATGCATGCTCCCTGCTAAGGTTTTTATCGCTGGCAGTGAGCTGCCAATTACTGTTTTTGTGGATAGTGGTTCAGCCACAAATCTCATTGATGAGGAGTTTGCACGCACAGCAGGTTTTAGGATTGAAAAACTGCCTCATCCTATCACCATCAATGCTGCTCCTCTCTCTCAGGGGGAGATTACTGAATTTGTGGCTGAGGTGAAACTCCACACTGGGGTTCTACATTCTGAGTGGGTTACATGTAAGGTGCTCAGGAATCTTCCTGCTCAGGTGGTTTTGGGTTTTCCTTGGTTGTCTATGCACAACCCGGTAATTGACTGGAAAACTCAGGACATAATTCAGTGGAGCGAGTTCTGCCAGGAGAATTGCCTGGCCACATGTGTGGCTGCTGTGACTTCGAGCATGTTTGGATTTCAGGGAGTTGAACCAGATTACGGTTCGTGATCCATACCCTATGCCACTGATACCAGATTTGTTCAACCAGGTGGCAGGTGCTAAGTGGTTTACCAAGCTTGACCTCAGGAGGGCGTACAACCTCATAAGAGTCCGTCAAGGTGATGAGTGGAAGACGGCTTTTAATACCCCTGAGGGTCATTTTGAAGATTTGGTGATGCCATTTTGGTTGACTAACGCACCTGCAGTGCTCCAACATTTCATTAATGATGTGTTTTCGCATGTTTTGGGGAAATTCGTTATCGTGTACCTAGATGACATTCTCATATATTCTTGCGACCGTGATGCTCATTTAGATCATGTCAGGCAGGTGTTACAGCTTCTCAGAGAGAATAAGCTGTATGCTAAACTTGAGAAATGTGTATTTTCTGTTCAAGAGTTGCCTTTCTTGGGTTATATTGTGTCTGCTTCTGGTTTTAAAATGGACGCCGCTAAGGTGCAAGCGGTGCTGCATTGGGAACGTCCTGATAACATGAAAGCACTTCAGCGGTTCCTTGGGTTTTCTAACTACTATAGGAAATTTATCAAGGATTTTTCCATCATTGCTAAACCGCTAACTGACATGACTAAAAAGGGTACCAATTTCTCCGTTTGGCCTGAGGCTGCTGTGCGCGCATTTGAATTTCTTAAGAACAGTTTTGTTTCAGCCCCCATTCTTGTGCAGCCAGACGTATCAAAACCTTTTGTTGTGGAAGTCGATGCGTCTGAGGTTGGTGTGGGGGCAGTACTATCTCAAGGCTCATCTTTGAGTGGTTTGCGTCCGTGCGCCTATTTCTCCAAGAAACTGACGTCCGCCGAACGTAACTACGATATCGGCAACAGGGAGTTGTTGGCAATTAAGTTGGCCTTTGAGGAATGGCGACACTTCTTGGAGGGGTCGGTACATCAGGTTACTGTTATTACCGATCATAAGAATCTTTTGTATTTGGAGTCAGCCTAGCGTCTGTCCCCCAGGCAGGCTCGCTGGGCATTGTTTTTCACGCGGTTCAATTTTGTTGTCACTTACAGACCGGTGTCTAAAAACACTAAGGTGGATGCTCTGTCCAGGTGTTTTCTGGGGGGAGAACCTCGGGAGGATCTAGTACCCATCCTCCAAAAGGGTGTTGTGGTTTCGGCTCTCACTACCGAGGTTGAGGCTGAGATTGCCGAGGCTCAGGAGGAGGTACCATCTGAGCTTCCCATCAACAAATCTTTTGTACCGCTTCATCTCCGCTTAAAGGTTTTGGCGGAGCATCATGATGCTGTCCTGGCTGACCACCCAGGGGTCAGGGGTACTTTGGAGTTGGTGTCACGTCGGTTTTGGTGGCCCAAGATCCAACAGGACGTGGTCTCATACGTGTCAGCTTGTACCACGTGTAGGGTTGAGCGACCTTTACATTTATAGGATCGGGTCGGGTTTCATGAAACGTGACTTTTTCAAAAGTCGGGTCGAGTGAAATCGGCCGATCCTATAAAAAAGTCGGGGTCGGGGTCGGCCGAAACTCGAAACCCAATGCAGTGCATTGGGTTTCCAATGGTTCCCAGGGTCTGAAGGAGCGGAAACTCTCCTTCAGGCTCTGGGATCCATATTTAAGTGTAAAATAAAGAATTAAAATAAAAAATATCGCCATACTTACCCTCTGATGCACCCTGGTACTAAGCGGGAACCTTCCTTCCTTAGAATCAGCCTTCCAGGACCTTGCGGTGACGTCGCGGTGATGTCGCGGCTTGTGATTGGGCGCGCGGCCGCCCATGTGACCACTCGCGCGACCAATCACAAGCCGCGACGTCACCGTGACGTCACCGAAGGTCCTGGAAGGGCTGATTCTTAGGAAGGAAGGCTGCCGGAAAGAAGCCGAGGGTGAGTATATTCCTATTAGGTATATACTCACCCTCGGACGCGCCCTGCTTCTTTCCGGCAGCCTACCTTCCTAAGAATCAGCCCTTCCAGGACCTTCGGTGACGTCACGGTGACGTCGCGGCTTGTGATTGGTCGCGCGAGCGGTCACATGGGCGGCCGCGCGACCAATCACAAGCCGCGACGTCACCGCAAGGTCCTGGAAGGCTGATTCTAAGGAAGAAAGGTTCCCGCTTAGTACCAGGGCGCATCAGAGGGTAAGTATAGCGATATTTTTTATTTTAATTCTTTATTTTACACTTAAATCTGAATTCCGATACCAATTCCCGATATCTTAAACATATCGGGAATCGGTATCGGAATTCCGATTCCAGATTCAGAAGATCGCCGACTTCATGGCCGTCCCCACACAGGGGTCGGGTCGGGTTTCATGAAACCCGACTTTGCCAAAAGTCGTTGACTTCTGAAAATTGCCGACCCGTTTCGCTCAACCCTAACCACGTGCGCTAGGGCTAAGACGCCCCGCTCCTGTCCTGTTGGGACACCACTTCCTCTTGAGGTACCTAGTAAGCCATGGACGGAAATCTCCATGGATTTCATCACTGATTTGCCCTCATCAGCTGGGAACACGGTCATCTTAGTAATTGTTGATCGGTTTTCAAAAATGTTGCACTTTGTGCCTTTGCCTTCGTTGCCTAACGCTAAGACTCTGGCTCAGGTATTTGTTCAGGAGGTGGTCAGACTTCATGGGGTTCCATCTGACATCGTGTCTGATAGGGGGTCTCAGTTTGTGGCAAAATTTTAGAAAGCATTTTGCTCACGGCTGGGCATCAAGTTGTCTCATTCCTCGCCGTTTCATTTTCAGTCAAATGGTCAGACTGAGCGTATGAACCAAAATTTGGAACAGTACCTACGCTGCTTTGTCTCTGATAACCAGGAGGAGTGGTCTACCTTTCTTCCTTTGGCTGAGTTTGCCATCAATAATCACCGCCAGGAGTCGTCTGGGGAGTCTCCGTTTTTTTGTGTTTACGGGCTACATCCTCAATTTTGTACTTTGAGTCAGAGGGGCTCTTCTGGCGTTCCAGAGGAGGACCAGTTAGGAGCACAATTGTCATCTGTCTGGAGGAGAGTTAAACAGCGCCTGTTGAGTGTGGGTGCTAGGTACAAACGTGTGGCTGACAGTAGGCGTGTGCCAGGTCCAGACCTGAGTGTGGATCACTGGGTGTGGTTATCCACAAAAAACATAAGACTCAAGATACCATCCTTTAAAATTGGGTCCACGGTTTATTGGTCCATTTAGGGTCACCGCCGTCATTAACCCAGTAGCGTACCGATTGGAGCTCCCTACGGTGTATAAGATACACAACGTGTTCCACAGGTCTCTTCTAAAGAAGGTGGTGGGTTCTGTGGACGCGGCGCCTATGCCACCTCCAGTCTTGGTGGATGGTAATTTGGAATTTGAAGTCTCCAAGATGGTTGACTCTCGTGTAGTGCGCCGCACTTTACAGTACTTGGTACACTGGCATGGTTATGGGCCATGAGGAGAGGTCCTGAGTACCAGCCTCGGACATTCATGCGGATCGGCTGGTCAGGTTTTTTCATCATCGCCATCCAGACAAGCCGGGTCCTATAAGCCGTGAGGGCCCTGGGGTCCCTCATAGAAGGCGGGGTACTGTCATGTCGGATGCTGTTCAGACCAGGTCGTTCGACAGACAGCGGTAATTCCGCTTTTGACCACTATGTGCTCATTGGCATCGGCTAGATTTTATCTAGCTGTTCCGGGGTTAATTTACCTGATGCTCGGATTGGAAGCTGGGCCATGCCCATTGCCTTTAAATAGTTCTCCTGAACATTGGGCGTCGCCGATTATAGCTTCTGTCTTGTGCGTTGTTATCTCGGTCTGGAGTGGTGAGCTGGTAGTTGGAGATTCGTTGCTGGTGGTGTATTGTCCTTTGTCTTATTTACTCCTTCCTATATTTGTATTTATTTTGCCCTGCACATTTATAGTGTATTCCTGAGTGACTGCGGCGTGGTGTATATTTTCCGTTATCCTTGTCTGTGCTAACTGTGGGTATTGGTGTATTACCTCTTCACTGGGTGGTGGGCGGAGGTTTCAGCCTAGGGTTGAAACAGGAGACAGGGTGAGGTTCGAGGCCTGGACATGCACACCATCAGTGTAAACTCCAGGTAGAGGGTCAGTCAGGATTCCCCTAGTCAGGGGCCCGGGTTATTAGCTCTTGCCCACCTAGTCTCCCCGTGACACCATATAACTATCCTTACATTTTCCTGACCATATTAATCTATGAAACTGATATGTGGGCCACCTGAGTGTGGCTGAGCATCAATTTTTGTTTTGTTTTTATCACTTACATAGCGCCAATAATTCAACTTTCACTTTACATACATTTACAGACATTACTGGCACTGTCACCATTGAGACTCATAAACTAAATTTACTATCTGAATGTCTTTCTAGTGTGGCCAGAAAAATAATTACTGTGAGTAACCCTCACAAACATGGGTACAACATACAAACTCTGTGCAGATATTGTCCTTGGTGGGGTCGGAACACAGGTACAGTGCTGCAAGGCTGCTAATGTTTTGCTTTGACAAATGAATGTTTCTGTGGTTGGAAGGCTATCACTGTGATGCAAACTGTGTGCCTCACTGCTGTCTTGGGCAAAACCACTGTTAAGATTATCTTCCAGCATGTTTTGATACTGCAGCATGGGCACGTCCCTTTCCAGGGGGGAGGCAACTGGCAAAATTTACTTTTGAATTGTGCATAGAACACACTGGCAACCCAGTAGTCAACTCTATTTTGAATCATAACTACATGGGTAACAATTATTTTGCACATAGTGATGCAAGAAGGCGCTCATGGGTCGGTCTCCTTTATGAGGTCCAACTCCACAGTTTATTGGTCGTGGGATAAAACTCAAGCTTTCTTCCTCAATCCCCTCCTGAACACGGACAACATAGAGGGAATGATTAACATATTCATGTCCTAACTATTGCACATCCATCACTCCTTCCTTTTCGTCCTTTTCATGGCCCTTCTCCATTTGTTCCTCCCATGGCAGCTGCCTGTGAAATGACAGACCTGAACTTATAGATGTTGTTAACCCTAAAGGTATCCTCCTCTGCTTTCTCCTCCCCCCGGGACCACCACCACCACCTCCTCACCCAGACTACTTAAAGTGTGCTCCAGCATGCAGATGACAGTAATAGTAATAGTAATGCTGAAGACTGCATAGTTACCGCTAACCATCTTAGTAGTCATTATGAAAATGTGCAGAAGGGCGAAGAGGTCCTTCATCTGTGTCCACTACGCAAGTGTGAATTGCACCACGTCCATACTGTGTTGTGCCAGGCTATGAAAAATGTCATACTGCGCCTGGTCTCGACGCTAATGCCAGAGTCGCTAAAACCTGTGCAGAGTTTAATTCCATGGTGTGGTCACATCACATATCAACCAGTTAACCGGTAGTCCGAAAGATCTCTATACCAACTAAAGTGTAATGGTGGAAGTGAGCTCACAACGACAGTGGTTTCTACAGCAGCACATCCAGGGTGGGACGGTGGTCCAATTTTGAGGATGCGAGCCATGCAAGGCACATGTGTAAGGTTGGCCTGCCGTAGGATGGCCACCAGATTTGCACTGTTATCGCACATGGCCTTCCCTGGCTGCAGGTTGAGTGTAGACAGCCATTGCTCAAACTAAGCATAGATAGCTGTCCACAACTGTTGATCTGTATAAGTGCAATCTCCAAGGCATAAAAATGTAAACACTGACTGATGGCGGTGAGCCCTCACTGTGCAGTAAGGATGTGGGAAGGGATTCTCTGCAGTGTAGGAACATGTGTTTCATTAAAGCAGTGGTTAAGAGCACAGGTTAAGGCCCTAGCGGAGGTGGAAAAGGCAGAAGCACTGGAGGAACTTTTACATACAGACGTTTGTTCCGCAAGCCCTGGGGATTCCAAGACTTGGTGTCTAGTGACCCTTTGATGTCTACTGCTTTAATTCTCCATCTCCTGTTGTGTCCTAGTTTAGTTCTCCAATCCAAGCTGTTTAGTAGTTTAGTTCTCCAACCTCTGTTGTCTATTACTTTAGTTGTCAATGTTCTGGTGCTAATTTGTTTTGTTCTGCAATCATAGCTGTTTAGTTCTTCAACCCCTGTTGTCAATTAGTTTAGTTATCCATCTTATGGGGTGTACTGGTGTATTTCTCCATCCTCAAGCACCCTGCAAGCCTTGGGAATTGCAAGACATATGTAGCATCCCCGACTGTCTCCACAGCCACCAGAGTCACCCAGTGCCCAGTCATCAAGATGTAACTCCCCTGTCCATGATTGCTCATCCAGGTGTCAGTGTTGAAATGCACCCTGGCAGACATAGAATGTTTCAGGGAACAGGTGATGTCCCCGACTAGCTGATGTAGCTAGTCTGACTAACACCCGATCCAGTCCGCACCTGCCAGTGCTTTTCCGTTCCTCAGCCAGTTCCATCTGCACCAGTGGTTCCAGTGCCCCTATTGTGCCTACCTGCATTCTTCATCCCTCCTTCGGGCCGTAGCAGCCAACCCACTGTAGGGGGTCAACTGCCACCTTCTGTAGGTCAGCCCTGGAGTAGCACCTGGTGCTACCTCCTTGTCCCTCTTTGGGTTGCAGTTTTCGCCTGCTGCCACTTATCCAAATTGGGATTTGGTAATCCACCTAGTTATGCCACTCCAGACTTTCCAAGGGATACGTCACAGTGGTTCCACAACTTTGCCTGTTACAGTCTCCTTCTGCTGAGCTGGCAGAACTGGAAGAGGTGTCAGTCCCCACTATACTAGATCTATTCTACTGCAATTAATGTCACTTTGTTGGTGTCTGCCACTAATTTTTGTAAATGTGTTTACTGCTGGTGGGGTTGCCTTCATGTGTGTTGCCTGTAGCAGTAGGCCCTCCGAGTTCGACAGGCCTCCACTTTCTTTTAGTCAACTACCCGTGTTACTATCCTTAGATTTTTCTGACAATAGTAGTTTATGAAGCTGATATTTATGCCACCTCAATGTGGCTGAGCATGAAAGCAGGTTGAGCTGTTGAATGTGGTATCAGGGCTCCCAGCACAGCAGGCCTACATCTATCTCTCACCCACCTCGTCTTAACTTGTTGTTCAATTCAAAGCTATAATTGCTGGCCCAGACCCCAATACCTCATACATGGCTGATTGCTGTAGTGCCATGCTAAACTTTGTACTGTGGGTGAATTGAGGCCACTTTCCTGGTGTCTGCCCCTCATTTGATGTGTTTTGGCAGCTTTTGGACCCGTTTTAAAATGTTGTGTATGCATTTGTTTTTGCCTCCCATTGACTGTAATGGTGTTTAGTTATGTTGGGCGAATATTCGACTAATAAATCAGCAAATATTCGACGAATAAATCAGCGCAAATTCGTCGATCATAATTTGAACTGAACATTGAAATATTCGCTTATCTCTAATTCTGACCACTGCCAATTTATGAGTAATAAATCTGGAGTGCTTCAATGGATCCCATTGATTCTGAGAAAGTTTTCTAGTGACATATTGCACTTCATTATAGTGGTAGAATGTGTTTGATAATACTTGTGTGCTCGGGTTTTCAAGAGCACGCTCGAGTGGTGTCCGAGTATTTATGACTGCTCGGAAATTAAGTTTTCATCGGCCTCAGCAGCATGATTTACAGCTATTAGCCAGCTTGATTACATGTGGGGATTACCTAGCAACCAAGCAACCCCCACATGTACTCAGCCTGGCTAATAGTGTAAATCATTAAGCTGTCGTGATGAAAACTAAATCTCTGAACACTAACAAATACTCGAAGGTCACTTTCTAACGACTCATTGTTTTTACCATGTACTGTACTAGAAAACAGGAATAAAAATCCAAGCGTGGTGAAATTGAAAAAAAAATTGCAATCCCACACTTGCTTTTTGTTTGGCTTTTTTACTAGGTTCACTAAATGCTAAAATTGACCTTCCATTATGATTCTCCAGGTCATTACAAGTTCATAGACACCAAACATGTCTAGGTTCTTTTTTATCTAAGTGGTGAAAAAAAATGTCAAACTTTGTTAAAAAAAAAATTGTGCCAGTTCCCGATAGCCGTAGCCAGGGCCGGCGTTAGGGCCAGGCAGACTAGGCAGCTGCCTGGGGCCCCCAGCATCTACAGCAGAAGCTTCACTGATAATAGCATTATCAGTGAAGCTTCCGAGTAGAGACTGGTTAAGGACCTGTAGTGACATCACGATCAGGTGACCTGCCATGTGACCGTGATGTCACCACAGGCCATGTACTCTGGGAATGTTTGTAGCAGTAAAATAGGAGCCTGCAGTGAAGCACAGGAGCAGCGGCCACTGAACCTCCCCCATCAGCGTGATAGAAGTGCTCATTGGCCAGCGCCCTGTCCTGCTGTACGGAGCCTCTGAGGGGAAGGGAGAGAGACCCAGCACCAGTAACAACCTGAGCCGGCAGACAAGTAAAGAGCACCGTCCCACTGTGTGTGTGCTGCTCCTGGTGATGATGGCTCCTGTCCTGCTGTCAGCAACTCCTGCTCTTGTCGGCAGTCCCAGCAGAGGAGAGGGCAGAAAGGTGTCTGCTGGGAGCAGGAGGAGCTGCATCTGATAGTGTGCATCATCTCATTCCCTCCAGCATAAAGGTGTGTGTGTGTGGTGTGTATAGCGTGTTTCATGTGTAGTGTGTGCTTATGTGAATCACATGTATCAAATGAGCATTTGTTGTGCTGCATGTGTGTGCCGTGTATGTGTGTGTGTATAAGTGTGTCTTTGCTTGCCGTGTGTGTGTGTGTATATGTGTGTGTATGTATGTGTATATGTGTGTGTATGTATGTGTGTATAAATGCGTGCCATGTATGTGTTGTATAAATGCGTGCCATGTATATATTTGTGTGTATAAGTGCGTGCCATGCGTGTGTTTGTGTGTGTAATATATATATATATATATATATATATATATATATATATATATATATATATATATATATATATACATACACGCTATGTATGTGTGTATGTATAAGAATGCTATGTATGTGTCTGTGTATAAGTGCATGCAGGGGCGTAACTACTGCAGTCGCAGCGGTCGCCATTGCGACCGGGCCCCGCAGGTCAGGGGCCCCGGGTTGGCAGGTCAGTACAGGGCCGGACTGGCCATCGGGCACTTCTGGCAGAAGAGCCGGTGCCAGTAGTGGGCCGCTGCACTGTTCCCCCCCGCCCCCCCCCCAGTGCCGCCGCCGCATTTAACTATACCGGCGTCTATGACACCGATATAGTTGAATGCAATGATGGAGGAGAGAGCGTCACCTGACGCCCCCTCTCCCATCATTCCCCGCTCTGCCTCTGACAGTACACTGCGGGTGCGCGATGACGTCATATCATCGCGCACCTGCAGTGTCCTGGGCAGACTGCAGCCGCCGGGAGCAGCGCGGGCAAAAGGAAAGGTGAGGAGAGTTTTTTTTTTTTTCTTTTTAACTGGACTGTGGGGCCATTATCGGGGGGGGGGGGGGAGATGAGATGTGCGGGCTCTGCTGTATATATCCCTGTGCGGGCTCTGCTGTATATATCCCTGTGCGGGCTCTGCTGTATATATCCCTGTGCGGGCTCTGCTGTATATATCCCTGTGCGGGCTCTGCTGTATATATCCCTGTGCGGGCTGTGCTCTATATACCCCTGTGCGGGCTCTGCTGTATATATCCCTGTGCGGGCTGTGCTGTATATATCCCTGTGCGGGCTGTGCTCTATATACCCCTGTGCGGGCTCTGCTGTATATATCCCTGTGCGGGCTCTGCTGTATATACCCCTGTGCGGGCTCTGCTGTATATATCCCTGTGCGGGCTCTGCTGTATATATCCCTGTGCGGGCTCTGCTGTATATATCCCTGTGCGGGCTCTGCTGTATATATCCCTGTGCGGGCTCTGCTGTATATATCCCTGTGCGGGCTCTGCTGTATATATCCCTGTGCTGGATATACCACTGTACGGGCTGTGCTGGATATACCACTGTGCAGGCTGTGCTGGATATACCACTGTGCGGGCTGTGCTGGATATACCACTGTGCGGGCTGTGCTGGATATACCACTGTGCGGGCTGTGCTGGATATACCACTGTGCGGGCTGTGCTGGATATACCACTATGCGGGCTCTGCTGGATATACCACTGTGCTGGATATACCACTGTGCGGGCTGTGCTGGCACCCAACACCATGTTGCAGTGCAGGAGATTCCTGCGACAGTCCAAGGCGTATCTAGGGGAAGGTGGGGGGGGGGGGCGGGTTGAGGCGGGGGGGCCCGGGGTGGGGTGGGGGGCCCCATTTGGAAGTTCGCACCGGGGCCCATAACTTTGTAGTTACGCCAAATTTTTTGCATTATTCTATATAAACATACAGTGATAGTGTGTGTGTTCCATGCACATTTTAAAATAATGGTTGAACAGACTAGAGTGTGTATATATATATATATA
The DNA here is from genome assembly GCF_051348905.1 of Ranitomeya variabilis. NCBI lineage: Eukaryota > Metazoa > Chordata > Amphibia > Anura > Dendrobatidae > Ranitomeya > Ranitomeya variabilis. Next base: position 171,582,769 of record NC_135235.1, on the reverse strand, counting down.
TATATATATATATATATATATATATATATATATACACACACACACACACACACACACACACACACACACACACACACACACACACACACACACACACACACACACACACACACACACACACACAGCCCTGCTGCTTATAGCATGATACTATATGGGGGCAGATTGATCTACTAGCGTTCTGTCCCCATCATTCGATTCGTCCTCAGACGATGTAAAGAGGCCGAGAAACAAGAGCCAAACGACTTCAATGTTGTCAATCGCACGCATCGAACGGTCTGAACTCAACGCATGTAAATGCAACCAAAATGTTTGAGCGTCATGGTGCAATATGTATGTGAGCATTGGGGGCCTCATTTTAAACTTTTGCCTAGGGCCCCACTTTGTCTAAAACCGGCCCTGGCCGTAGCGCCTCCATTTTTTGTGATCTTGGGTTAGGTGAGGGCTTATTTTTTGCGTGCCGAGCTGACATTTTTAATGATACTATTTTGGTGCACATACGATCTTTTGATTGCCCGTTATTGCATTTTAATGCAATGTCACAGCGACCAAAAAAAGTCATTTAGCAATCAGGTTAATCCTTTTTTTATTGATAGAGCGGGCAATTCTGAACGCGGCGATACCAAACATGTGTAGGTTTGATTTTATTTTTATTGTTTTATTTTTTAAATATTTTTAAAAACGTAAAAAAAAAAAGTAGCCGATCAGTTCTGCTACACAGAGGCGATGGTCAGATTGCCTCTATGTAGTAGAATTTCTGACTTGCTATGAGCACCGACCACTGGGTGTCGCTCACAGCCATCTGGCACTGACAACCATAAAGGTCGCCAGGAGACCTCAGGTTGTCATGCCAACACATTGGTGACCCGCGATCACGTGACATAGGTCACCGGTGTGCGTATTTCAGGCGCGATTGCCGGAAGCACCAGTTAAATGCCGCTGTCAGCGCTTCACAGCAGCATTTAATTAGTTAATGGCCGCGGGTGGAGCGTTTCCACTCGTGAATATTGTGGGCACATGTCAGCTGTTCAAAACAGCTGACATGTCCCGGGAAAGATATGAGCTCACCGCCGGAGCCCACATCAAAGGGAGGAACACTGACATCGGCGTACTATTACGCCCAATGTTGGTAAGGGGTTAAAAGCTGTTATAGTGTCTGCCATTACTACCTCTTGTGGTAGAGCATTCCACAGTCTGACTGCTCTAACTGTAAGAACCCTTTCCTATTTAGTTGCTGGAATCGCAATGTGACATTGAATGTCTGGAGAGTTAACCCCTTAACCCCCAAGGGTGGTTTGCACGTTAATGACCGGGCCAATTTTTACAATTCTGACCACTGTCCCTTTATGAGGTTATAGCTCGGACGTTCTCCGTGTGCCGTGCAGGAGACAGCGCTCCAGTAAGCGCTGTCCCCCCCACATGGTGCTGAAGCCGCGATTGATATCTTCTGTGCAGCAGCGTTTGCTGTAAAGAAGATATGAATAATCCATTTTTTTAGTGGTATTTCGTGTTTAAAATAAAGCTCCATGTCCCCACCCCCTGTGCGCCCCCCCGCTGTTCTGAAAATACTCACCCGGCTCCCTCGTTGGCTGTCGCTGCTTCCTGTCCTGGCCGCACCTTCTACTGTATGCAGTCACGTGGGGCCGCCGATTACAGTCATGAATATGCGGCTCCACCTCCCTTAGGGGTGGAGCCGCATATTCATTACTGTAAATGAGCGGCCCCACGTGACCGCATACAGGAGAAGCTGCGGCCAGGACAGGACACTGCGAGGGAGGCGGGTGAGTATTTTTAGAACAGCGGGGGGGCGCACAGGGGGTGGGGACATGGAGCTTTATTTTAAACACGAAATACCACTAAAAAAATGGATTATTCATATCTTCTTTACAGCAAACGCTGCTGCGCAGAAGATATGAATCGCGGCTTCAGCACGATGCAGGGGACAGCGCTAAACTTTAGCGCTGTCTCTCCTGCACGGTCCGTGTGGTACCCAGGCGGCACACGGCTGCCGCACGTGTGCCACACGGATGGCCTACGTGAGCTCACGGACACACGGACACGGATAACTCCGGTACCGGAATTATCTGGACGTGTGAGACTGGCCTTGGACAAGGGCATGGCAGTGATTGGCTTGCTGTCTGCGGTGTCACAGGGGCTATAAAGGGGCGTGCACGCCGACCGCCATCTTACTTCTGCCGATCTGAGCATAGGGAGAGTTTGCTGCAGTTAGTCAGAAGCAGGGACAGAGTTAGGGAGCAAATATAAACCCCCAAACCGCTTGTGCTAAAGCGATTTTCACTGTCCCACACCACCTTTTTGTGCAGGGACAGTGGAGGTCGTATTTTAGTGCAGCAGCTGCATAGCTGTGTGCACGGTGCTGTGCAAACCAACTGCTTTTTTCAAAGCAAAAATCCTGTTGCTCCTTTCTGCATAGTTACCTGTCTTGTTTATTTGTCTACCAATTTTTTTGTTCAGCAGTCCTTTTTATTGCTGCCATACTTGCCCTGAGATCATTGTAGGAAGCTTGTTCTTTTTTTTTAATTTTTTTTTAAAATAATTACAGCCACTTTCTGCCACGTTCATAGTGTTGTGTTATACCACTGGGCCAGAGTTGTGGTTCAGTGTCTCCCCCCAAAAGTGAGATAGTATTTCTCACACAGTTTATATTCTGCTGTACTGCTAGTGTGTCGTATATCAGGCAGCCACTTTCTGCCACGTTCATAGTGTTGTGTTATACCACTGGGCCAGAGTTGTGGTTCAGTGTCTCCCCCCAAAAGTGAGATAGTAATTCTCACACAGTTTATATTCTGCTGTACTGCTAGTGTGTCGTATATCAGGCAGCCACTTTCTGCCACGTTCATAGTGTTGTGTTATACCACTGGGCCAGAGTTGTGGTTCAGTGTCTCCCCCCAAAAGTGAGATAGTATTTCTCACACAGTTTATATTCTGCTGTACTGCTAGTGTGTCATATATTAGGCAGCCACTTTCTGCCACGTTCATAGTGTTGCGTTATACCACTGGGCCAGAGTTGTGGTTCAGTGTCTCCCCCCAAAAGTGAGATAGTATTTCTCACACAGTTTATATTCTGCTGTACTGCTAGTGCGTCATATATCAGGCAGCCACTTTCTGCCACATTCATAGTGTTGTGTTATACCACTGGGCCAGAGTTGTGGTTCAGTGTCTCTCCCCAAAAGTGAGATAGTAATTCTCACACAGTTTATATTCTGCTGTACTGCTAGTGTGTCATATATCAGGCAGCCACTTTCTGCCACGTTCATAGTGTTGTGTTATACCACTGGGCCAGAGTTGTGGTTCAGTGTCTCCCCCCAAAAGTGAGATAGTATTTCTCACAGTTTATATTCTGCTGTACTGCTAGTGCGTCATATATCAGGCAGCCACTTTCTGCCACGTTCATAGTGTTGTGTTATACCACTGGGCCAGAGTTGTGGTTCAGTGTCTCCCCCCAAAAGTGAGATAGTATTTCTCACACAGTTTATATTCTGCTGTACTGCTAGTGTGTCGTATATCAGGCAGCCACTTTCTGCCACGTTCATAGTGTTGTGTTATACCACTGGGCCAGAGTTGTGGTTCAGTGTCTCCCCCAAAAGTGAGATAGTAATTCTCACACAGTTTATATTCTGCTGTACTGCTAGTGTGTCGTATATCAGGCAGCCACTTTCTGCCACGTTCATAGTGTTGTGTTATACCACTGGGCCAGAGTTGTGGTTCAGTGTCTCCCCCAAAAGTGAGATAGTAATTCTCACACAGTTTATATTCTGCTGTACTGCTAGTGTGTCGTATATCAGGCAGCCACTTTCTGCCACGTTCATAGTGTTGTGTTATACCACTGGGCCACAGTTGTGGTTCAGTGTCTCCCCCCAAAAGTGAGATAGTATTTCTCACACAGTTTATATTCTGCTGTACTGCTAGTGTGTCATATATCAGGCAGCCACTTTCTGCCACGTTCATAGTGTTGTTTGATTCCACTGGGACAGAGTTGTGGTTCCGTTTCTCCCCCCAAAAGTGAGATAGTAATTTTCACACAGTTTATATTCTGCTGTACTGCTAGTGTGTCGTATATCAGGTAGCCACTTTCTGCCACGTTCATAGTGTTGTGTTATACCACTGGGCCAGAGTTGTGGTTCAGTGTCTCCCCCCAAAAGTGAGATAGTATTTCTCACACAGTTTATATTCTGCTGTACTGCTAGTGTGTCGTATATCAGGCAGCCACTTTCTGCCACGTTCATAGTGTTGTGTTATACCACTGGGCCAGAGTTGTGGTTCAGTGTCTCCCCCCAAAAAATGAGGAAGTCTGGTGGAAGAGGCCGTGGGCGGGGGTTGCCAGCTAGTACTGATGGTGGTGGTGGTGCTGCATCTGGTGGTAGTGGCAAAAGCACAGTAGCACCTAAGGCTGGAGGTGTTGAGCCTGCGTCATCGTCTGGCTACACAAGGCCTCGAAGGCTCCCTTACCTGGGAGTAGGAAAACAGCTTTTAAAGCCGGAGCAGCAGGAAAAAGTTTTGTCTTTCCTTGCTGACTCAGCCTCTAGCTCTTTCGACTCCTCTTCCCAAAGTTCAAAATCTAAGAGCAGCCAGTCGTCAGTGGATGCTTCCGGTCCGGAAAAAGATGTTTCCTTGTGTCCTTCTCCCAAACCAAAAGTGAAGGATGCGTCAGGCGACACTACAGGTTACTCCATGGAGCTCTTTACCCATACCGTGCCAGGGTTAGAAAGGGAAATTGTACACTGCCCAGTACAAGAAGAATCGGACATGGAGTGCACTGATACACAGCCACAGCTTGATTATGATGCTGTTCCATTCACTCAGATCACTACATTGACCTCGCAGTTTCCTGAGCCAGAATCTGACCCTGATGAGACTATGGTGCCCTGTCCCGAACGCTATAGCACCGGCTTACACGGTGACACTGAGGAAGGTGCACATGACATTGTGGAGGAGGAGATGATAGATGACCCAGTTCTTGACCCAGATTGGCAGCCATTGGGGGAAGAGGGTGCCGCTGGCACTAGCTCACAAGCGGAGGAGGGTTATCCGCAGCAACACCAATCTACATCGCAACAGCTGTCATCAGCCAGGCCCGTATCAGGCCCAAAACGTGTGACAAAAACAGTTTTAGGACAGCGTGGCCAACCGCTGAAAGTTGCACAGCGTGCAATGCCTGAAAAGGAATTCCATAGTAGGAAGAGTGCAGTGTGGCATTTTTTGGACCAAGATCCCAATGATCAGTCTAAAGTGATCTGTAAGAAATGCTCAAAGACCTTTAGCAGAGGGAAGATTCTTCAAAATTTAAATACAACGTGCATGCGTAGACATTTGAACAGCATGCACTTGCAAGCCTGGACTAATTACCAAACGTCCTGTACCGTTGGTGCACCTGGTCAGAATGAAGGTAGTCAGCAACACTACATTGCTTCCCTTACTGTAAGCCCACCGGTTCGGACACCACCAGCAGCAAATGTGGAGGGATCGTCGCAAGGCCGAAGCAGGCAGGGAATCAGAAGGTTATTTGTAGGAAGCACTGTATGTAGGCCAACATCACCAACTGTCTCTCAATCTGCCATGTCCACCCCGCCACCACTGCTAGTTCCACCATCTGCAGGTCTCCTGTCCAGCTCACCCTAGAAGAGACTCTCGTGAGGAAAAGAAAGTACTCATCCTCTCATCCGCGTACACAGGGTTTGAACGCCCACATTGCCAGATTAATCTCGTTAGAGATGATGCCCTACCGGTTGGTCGAAAGCAAAGCGTTCAAAGACCTGATGGCCTACGCAGTACCACGCTGTAACCTACGCAGTCGCCACTTCTTTGCGAGAAAAGCCATCCCAGCCCTCCACCAGCACGACAAAGACCGCATTGTCCATGCACTGAGGCAGTCTGTCAGTGGAAAGGTGCACCTCACCACAGATGCATGGACCAGTAGGCATGGCCAGGGACGTTACGTGTCCATCACGGCGCACTGGGTTAATGTGGTGGATGCAGGGTCCACAGGGGACAGCCATAGTGGGACAGTTCTGCCTAGCCCACGGTCTAGGAAACAGTTGGCAGTAGGCGTTCGACACCCCTCCTCCTCCTCCTCCTCCTCCAGAAGCGACAGCTCGTCCACAGAGCGCAGTCACCTGGCAACTCCATCCGCAGCTGCCAGTGTTGCACACAAGGTGTCTCATTATGGAACAGCTAGTGGTAAGCGTCAGCAGGCTGTGTTGGAAATGAAGTGTTTGGGCGACAACAGACACACCGCGGAAGTACTGGCCGAGTTCTTGCAGCAAGAAAGTGAGTCATGGCTGGGCAGTGTACATCTTGAGGCAGGCAAGGTAGTCAGTGATAACGGAAGGAATTTTATGGCTGCCATAGCCCTTTCACAACTTAAACACATACCTTGCTTGGCTCACACTTTGAACCTGGTGGTGCAGTGCTTCCTGAAAAATTATCCTGAGTTACCAGCCCTGCTCCTGAAGGTGCGAAAACTTTGTTCGCACATCCGCCGGTCTCCCGTACACTCCAGCCGTTTGCTGAACCATCAGCAATCGCTAAATCTTCCACAGCAACGCCTAATTATAGATGTTGCAACAAGGTGGAACTCCACACTGCACATGGTTTAGAGGCTGTGTGAACAGAGGCGTGCTGTCATTTATTTGTGGGAGGATACGCATACACGGGCAGGCAGTTGGATGGCAGACATGGAGTTGTCTGGTGTGCAGTGGTCGAAGCTACAAGACGTCTGTCAAGTCCTTCAGTGTTTTGAGGAATGCACACGGCTGGTAAGTGCAGACGACGCCATCATAAGCATGAGCATCCCACTTATGCGTCTGCTGATGCAAAGTTTGACGCACATTAAGGAGCAGGCATCTGCAGCCGAGGAGGAGGGAAGCCTTGATGACAGTTAGCCATTGTCTGGTCAGGGAACTGTCCAGGAAGAGGTGGCGGATGAAGAGGATGAGGAGGAGGACGATGGGGATGAATATGTATGGGAGGAGGGAGCTTCTCAGGGGGCAATAGAAACTGGTGCCGTTGCAAGGTCTGGTACAGGTTTCTTGCGGGACACTTGTGATGTAGATTTGCAAGAAAGTGCTCCTCAACCCAGCAGAAGCAGTGAATTGACAACTGGATCATTGGCCCACATGGCTGAGTATGCCTTGCGTATCCTAAAAAGGGAACCCCGCATTGTCAAAATGATGACCGATGACGATTACTGGTTGGCCTGCCTACTGGATCCACGCTACAAAGGGAAATTGCAAAATATCATGCCACATGAGAACCTAGAGCAAATATTGGCTACCAAACAAGCAACTCTTGTAGACCGTTTGGTTCTGGCATTCCCAGCACACAGCGGCGGTGATGGTTCTCACACGAGCCGTAGGGGGCACCATGGCAGAGGTGCTAGCGGTGCAGAAATCCAAAGTGGCGTTGGACAGAGGGGTTTTATGACAAGGTTGTGGAGTGATTTTTCAATGACCGCTGACACGACAGGGACAGCTGCATCGATTCAAAGTGACAGGAGACAGCATTTGTCCAGTATGGTTACAAACTACTTTTCCTCCCTTATCGATGTTCTCCCTCACAGGTCATTCCCCTTTGATTACTGGGCATCTAAACTAGACACCTGGCCTGAATTAGCAGAATATGCATTACAGGAGCTTGCTTGCCCTGCTGCCAGTGTGCTATCAGAAAGAGTCTTCAGTGCTGCTGGTTCAATACTGACCGAAAAAAGGACACGTCTGGCTACCCAAAATGTTGATGATCTAACCTTCATTAAAATGAACCAATCATGGATTTCAAATTATTTTGCCCCACCTTCCCCTGCTGACACGTAGCTTTCCTTTAAAAAGGTCTTGCTTTTGGACTCCTCTTACTGACTGCTCCAGTTCCTCCATTTGCTGCTGATGAATGTCCACCATAGGCCATTTTTAACACCTCCCTAAGTGGGCTGACTCTCCCCACGGGCCCGTGGTCACCATTTGGCGCAAGCACCCGTGCGAGTGCCGTTTGCCTGGACAGGTGGGTGTGCCCACTTTTGGCCGACGGCACTGGCACAGGGTCCCTCATAGTACAATTGTCTCTGGCGATGGGGGTGCACACCCAACGTCAGACACACCGTCGTAATATGAGGGGCCCTGGGCCAGTACCGCCGCCCACGAGAGAGTGTTCCCCCCCAAGCTCAAACAGTGCTCCACCGCTGTTTAGTCGGTGCTGTTAAATCCTTCAATGGCACTGCCAATACAAATTGAGAGATGATAGTAAATATATACAGGGACCATGCCCTCCATTTTGACCTGTGAATACTGTGCGCGAACTACCACTATCTGGTACTCAGCAGAGGAACCCACCCCTGAACGTTGCTTTGCCACCTGTTTATTTACGAACATTTTTTTTGCAGACATTTAGCCCGTTTTACTATTTTGGCCAACGTACTGTGTCAGCCACTTATTCCAGTTGTCCTCCACCGAACAAAGCAGTGCCACCAGTTTACTCCTGTTACCAGTTTAGAACTGCATTGAGCCAACTTTTTTATTTTAGGCCTAGTAAGTCTGTCTGCGCCACTCCTAGCAATCGTCCTCCGCTGACCAAACCAGTGCTGCCTGTGTACCCCTGTTACCCATTTTAAACTGCATTGAGCAAACTTTTTTATTTTAGGCCTAGTAAGTCTGTCTGCACCACTCCTACTAATCGTCCACCACTGACCAAAACAATGCTGCCTGTGTACCCGTTACCCATTTTGAACAGCATTGAGCCTACTTTTTTATTTTAGGCCTAGTAAGTCTGTCTGCGCCACTCCTAGCAATCGTCCTCCGCTGACCAAACCAGTGCTGCCTGTGTATCCCTGTTACCCATTTTAAACTGCATTGAGCCAACTTTTTTATTTTAGGCCTAGTAAGTCTGTTTGCGCCACTCCTACTAATTGTCCTCCGCTGACCAAAACAATGCTGCCTGTGTACCCGTTACCCATTTTGAACTGCATTGAGCCTACTTTTTTATTTTAGGCCTAGTAAGTCTGTCTGCGCCACTCCTAGCAATCGTCCTCCGCCTAACAAAACAATGCTGCCTGTGTACCCGTTACCCATTTTGAACAGCATTGAGCCTACTTTTTTATTTTAGGCCTAGTAAGTCTGTCTGCGCCACTCCTAGCAATCGTCCTCCGCTGACCAAACCAGTGCTGCCTGTGTATCCCTGTTACCCATTTTAAACTGCATTGAGCCAACTTTTTTATTTTAGGCCTAGTAAGTCTGTTTGCGCCACTCCTACTAATTGTCCTCCGCTGACCAAAACAATGCTGCCTGTGTACCCGTTACCCATTTTGAACTGCATTGAGCCTACTTTTTTATTTTAGGCCTATTAAGTCTGTCTGGGCCACTCCAGTCCTGACAATCGTCCTTCGCTTAGCAACGCTCTGCCGCCTGTGTACCCCTGTAACCAATTTTAAACTGCATTGAGCCAACTTTTTTAATTTAGGCCTACTACCTGTGTCTGTCTGCGCCACTCAATACAGCTGTCCTTCACTTCACAAAGCAGAGCCTCAATTTGCAGCCGATATCACATATTAAAGTGCATTTGGCCTACTAGTTTGGTTGGGCCTACTAACGGTGTCTGACGCTCCTTGGTATTCTCCTGTGTTTTTCTCCTGAGCTTCAATCTTCAGGCTTTCAGCCTATAGGAATTTTAAAACTGCATTTGGCCTACTGGTTTGGTTGGGCCTACTAACGGTGTCTGCCGCTCCTTGCTGTTCTCCTCCACTGAACAAAGCAGTGCTGCCTGTTTACTCCTGTTACCAATTTTGAACTGCATTTAGCCTACTTTATTCTTTGGCCCTATATCTGTGTTTCCTCCTCATCCTGCCCATTGCCCAGCCACTGCTAGATGAGTCTGCCGGTACATTGACCCAGACCACTACATTCCCCTTGCACTCTACTGTTATGATCCCTAGTGGCTGAGGATCACAAATAGATCAGCAAGTGATTAAACTAAGGACGAGCTCTAGGGAGATGGTAACTGGACTGATCGCAAATCTGAACCTATCCAACACAACTAGAGGTAGCCGGTGAACGTGTCTAAAAAATTCCTAGACGTCTCGAGCCAGCCTGAGGAACTAGCTACCCCTAAAGAGAAAGAAAGACCTCGCTTGCCTCCAGAGAAATAATCCCCAAAGATATAGAAGCCCCCAACAAATATTAACGGTGAAGTAAGAAGAAGGCACATACATAGGGATGAAATCAGATTCAGCAAAAGAGGCCCACTAGTACTAGAAAGCAGAAAATAGAGCAGGGGTCTATGCGATCAATAAAAACCCTTACAAAATATCCATCCTGAGATTTCAAGAACCCACACACCAACTAACGGTGTGTGGGGAGAAACTCAGCCCACTAGAGCAACCAGCAAGCGAGGGAATTACATTTTAGCAAGCTGGAACAGAAAACATGATAAACACTGCTGATCAAAAAATGAGCAAACAAAACTTAGCTTATCCTGGATGGACTGGGAGCAAGGTAGTCAGAAGGAATCTGAGTAGCACTGATTACATCGACAGCCGGCCACAAGTGGAAGTAAAACAGAGCTATATAGGAACCTCCCAGAGGATAACGAACCAGCTGATAGCCAGAGACCAGCAGGATAACAGACAAAGCCACCAGGGGGAGCCCAAAGCAAAAGTCACACCATACCACCAGTGACCACAAGAGGGAGCCTGAACACAGAGTTCACAACAGTACCCCCCCCTTGAGGAGGGGTCACCGAACCCTCATGAAAACCACCAGGGTGATCAGGATGGGAGGCACGAACCAAATCGGTTGCATGAACATCAGAGGCGACAACCCAAGAATTATCCTCCTGACCATAGCCCTTCCATTTAACCAAATACTGGAGCCTCCGTCTAGAAATACGAGAATCCAAGATCTTCTCCACCACTTATTCCAATTCTCCCTCAATCAGCACCGGGGCAGGAGGCTCAACCGGAGGAACCACAGGCACCACATACCTCCGCAACAACGAGCGATGGAACACATTATGAATAGCAAATGATGCTGGGAGGTCCAGACGAAATGACACAGGGCCAAGGACTTCCAGAATCTTATAAGGACCGATAAACCGAGGCTTGAACTTAGGAGAGGAGACCTTCATAGGAACGAACCGAGAAGACAACCACACCAAGTCCCCAACGCGAAGTCGGGGACCCACACAGCGACGGCGGTTGGCAAAGAGCTGAGCCTTCTCTTGAGACAGCTTCAAATTGTCCACCACATGATTCCAAATCTGATACAACCTATCAACCACAACATCCACTCCAGGACAGTCAGAAGGCTCCACCTGACCCAAGGAAAAACGAGGATGAAACCCCGAATTACAAAAGAAAGGAGAAACCAAAGTAGCAGAACTAGCCCGATTATTAAGGGCAAACTCGGCCAACGGCAAAAAAGTAACCCAGTCGTCCTGATCAGCAGAAACAAAACATCTTAAATAAGTCTCCAAGGTCTGATTAGTTCGCTCGGTTTGGCCATTCGTCTGAGGATGGAAGGCCGACGAAAAAGACAAATCAATGCCCAATTTAGCACAAAAGGTCCGCCAAAATCTAGACACCAACTGGGATCCTCTGTCAGAAACAATGTTCTCAGGAATCCCGTGCAAACGAACCACATTTTGAAAAAACAGTGGAACCAACTCAGAGGAGGAAGGCAACTTAGGCAAGGGCACCAAATGGACCATCTTAGAAAAATGATCACACACCACCCAGATGACAGACATTCTCTGAGAGACAGGGAGATCTGAAATAAAATCTATGGAAATGTGCGTCCAAGGCCTCTTCGGGACAGGCAAAGGTAACAGCAAACCACTGGCTCGAGAACAGCAAGGCTTAGCCCGAGCACAAATTCCACAAGACTGCACAAAGGAACGCACATCCCGTGACAAGGAAGGCCACCAAAAAGACCTGGCCACCAAGTCTCTGGTACCAAATATTCCAGGATGGCCCGCCAACACCGAAGAATAAACCTCGGAGATGACTCTGTTGGTCCATCTATCCGGGACAAACAGTCTCTCCGGTGCACAGCGATCAGGTCTATCCGCCTGAAACTCTTGCAGCACACGTCGCAAATCTGGGGAGATGGCAGACAAAATCACCCCTTCTCTAAGAATACCAGCCGGCTCTGAATCTCCAGGAGAGTCAGGCACAAAACTCCTAGAAAGAGCATCAGCCTTCACATTCTTCGAACCAGGCAGGTACGAAACCACAAAATCAAAACGAGAGAAAAACAACGACCAACGAGCCTGTCTGGGATTCAGCCGCTTGGCCGACTCGAGATAAATCAAATTCTTGTGATCAGTCAAGACCACCACACGATGCTTAGCTCCCTCGAGCCAATGTCGCCACTCCTCAAATGCCCACTTCATAGCCAACAACTCCCGATTACCGACATCATAATTCCGCTCGGCAGGCAAAAACTTTCTTGAAAAGAAAGCACATGGCTTCATCACAGAGTCATCGGAGCTTCTCTGCGACAAAACAGCCCCCGCTCCAATCTCAGAAGCATCAACCTCCACCTGGAAGGGAAGTGAGACATCTGGCTGACATAAGACCGGAGCCGAAGAAAACCGGCGCTTCAGCTCCCGAAAGGCCTCCACAGCCGCAGAGGACCAATTAGTCACATCAGAACCTTTCTTGGTCAAATCCGTCAAAGGCTTAACAACACCAGAAAAATTAGCTATGAAGTGACGGTAAAAATTAGCAAAACCCAAGAACTTCTGAAGACTCTTAACCGATGTAGGCTGCGTCCAGTCATGAATAGCCTGAACCTTGACTGGGTCCATCTCAATAGTAGAAGGAGAAAAAATGAAACCCAAAAAAAAAAATCTTCTGGACTCCAAAAAGACATTTTGAGCCCTTCACAAATAAAGCATTGTCACGCAGGACCTGAAAGACCATCCTGACCTGCTTAACATGAGACTCCCAATCATTCGAAAAAAACAGAATATCATCCATATACACAATCATAAACTTATCCAGATATTCACGGAAGATGTCGTGCATAAAGGACTGAAAGACTGAAGGAGCATTAGAAAGTCCAAAAGGCATCACCAGGTACTCAAAATGGCCTTCAGGCGTATTAATTGCAGTTTTCCACTCATCACCCTGTTTTATACGCACAAGGTTATACGCATCACGAAGATCTATCTTGGTGAACCAACTAGACCCCCTAATGCGAGCAAACAAATCAGTTAACAATGGCAAAGGATACTGAAATTTGACCGTGATTTTATTCAAAAGGCGATAATCAATACAAGGTCTCAGGGAACCATCCTTCTTAGCCACAAAAAAGAATCCCGCACCAAGAGGGGAAGAGGACGGGCGAATATGTCCCTTCTACAAAGACTCCTTTATATAACTCCGCATGGCAGCATGCTCCGGCACAGATAAATTGAAAAGTCGTCCCTTAGGAAACTTACTACCAGGAATCAAATTTATAGCACAATCACAGTCCCTATGAGGAGGTAGAGAATTGAGTTTGGGCTCCTCAAATACATCCTGGTAGTCTGACAAAAACGTAGGGACTTCAGAAGGAGTGGACGAAGCAATTGACACCACAGGAGCGTCACCATGAATTCCCTGCCAACCCCAACTTGACACAGACATAGCTTTCCAATCCAAGACTGGATTATGAGTCTGCAACCATGGCAGACCCAACACGACAACATCATGCAAATTATGCAATACAAGAAAGCGAATCACCTCCTGATGAACAGGAGTCATGCACATGGTCACTTGTGTCCAGTACTGAGGTCTATTCGTAGCCAATGGCGTAGAGTCAATTCCCCTTAGTGGAATAGGGAATTTTAAAGGCTCCAAATCAAAACCACAGCGCCTGGCAAATGACCAATCCATCAGACTCAGGGTAGCACCTGAATCTACAAAGGCATTAACCAGGTAAGATGACAGGGAACAAATCAGAGTAACAGACAAAATGAACTTAGGCTGTAAAGTACCAATGGTGACAGATTTATCAACCTTTTTTTTGCGCTTAGAGCATGCTGAGTGTTGTGATTTTGCTTTTTGCTCCCTCTAGTGGTCATTAGTGATTTGACTCTGGAGCGTCTGTCTTTTCCTATATCCTCACCTGGGCCGTTAGTTCAGGGGCGTTGCTATATAAGCTCCCTGGACCTTCAGTTCAATGCCTGGCATCGTTGAAATCAGAGCTAATCTGCTGTGCTCTTGTCCTCTGATCCTGGTTCCTGTTTTTCAAGCTAAGTCTGCTTCTTTGCTTTTTGCTTTTGTTTTGTTTGGTATTTTTGTCCAGCTTGTTCCTATCTGTATCCTGACCTTTGCTGGAAGCTCTAGGGGGCTGGTGTTCTCCCCCCGGACCGTTAGACGGTTCGGGGGTTCTTGAATCTCCAGCGTGGATTTTTATAGGGTTTTTGTTGACCAGATAAGTTATCTTGCTATATTCTGCTATTAGTAAGCTGGCCTCTCTTTGCTGAACCTGGTTCATTTCTGTGTTTGTCATTTCCTCTTACCTCACCGTTATTATTTGTGGGGGGCTTGTATCTTGCTTTGGGGTCCCTTTCTCTGGAGGCAAGAGAGGTCTTTGTTTTCTTCTCCTAGGGGTAGTTAGATTCTCCGGCTGGCGCGAGTCATCTAGCGATCACCGTAGGCATGATCCCCGGCTACTTCTAGTGTTGGCGTTAGGAGTAGCTATTTGGTCAACCCAGTTACCACAGCCCTATGAGCTGGATTTTTGTATCTTGCAGACTTACACGTTCCTCTGAGACCCTGTCCACTGGGGTCATAACAGTATGCCAGGCCAGTATTAAATGTTTAATGCATTGCAGAAGTGGGATTATAAGAAAGAAAATTTTGAGTTTTTTTTTTTCCCTCTCTCATTTTTTTTTTTTCTTTTCACCTTTACCTCAGAGTGGCTTAAGCTTGCTGCAGACATGAATGTCCAGACCTTGATTACAAGTGTGGACCAGCTTGCCGCTCGTGTGCAGGGTATACAAGATTATGTTACCAGAAATCCTAGGTCTGAACCCAAGATTCCGATTCCTGAACTGTTTTCAGGAGACCGATTTAAGTTTAGGAATTTCAGGAATAATTGTAAATTATTTTTGTCCCTGAAACCTTGTTCGTCTGGAGACTCTGCTCAACAAGTAAAAATTGTTATTTCATTCTTACGGGGTGACCCTCAGGATTGGGCTTTTTCGTTGGCGCCAGGAGATCCGGCATTGGCTGATATTGATGCGTTTTTTCTGGCGCTCGGTTTACTTTATGAGGAACCCAATCTTGAGATTCAGGCAGAGAAAGCCTTGCTGGCTATGTCTCAGGGCCAGGACGAGGCTGAGGTGTATTGCCACAAATTTCGGAAATGGTCCGTGCTGACACATTGGAACGAGTGTGCACTGGCCGCTAATTTTAGAAATGGCCTTTCTGAGGCCATTAAGAATGTTATGGTGGGTTTTCCCATTCCCACAGGTCTGAATGATACCATGTCCCTGGCTATTCAAATTGACCGGCGGTTGCGGGAGCGCAAAACCGCAAATTCCCTCATGTTGTTGTCTGAACAGACACCTGATGTGATGCAATGTGATAGAAAAACCGCAAATTCCCTCATGGTGTTGTCTGAACGGACACCTGATTTGATGCAATGTGATAGAATCCTGACTAGAAATGAGAGGAAAATTCATAGACGCCGGAATGGCTTGTGCTACTACTGTGGTGATTCTACACATGTTATCTCAGCATGCTCTAAACGTATATCTAAGGTTGTTAGTCCTGTCACCGTTGGTAATTTGCATCCTAAGTTTATTCTTTCTGTAACTTTGATTTGCTCACTGTCATCTTATCCTGTCATGGCGTTTGTAGATTCAGGTGCTGCCCTGAGTCTTATGGATCTCTCATTTGCTAAGCGCTGTGGTTTTATTCTTGAACCATTAGAAAATCCTATCCCTCTTAGGGGTATTGATGCTACGCCATTGGCAGAAAATAAGCCGCAGTATTGGACACAGGTTACCATGTGCATGACTCCTGAACACCGCGAGGTGATACGTTTTCTCGTTCTACATAAAATGCATGATTTGGTTGTTTTGGGGCTGCCATGGTTACAGACCCATAATCCAGTCCTTGACTGGAAGGCTATGTCAGTGTCTAGTTGGGGCTGTCGTGGTATTCATGAGGATTCCCTGCCTGTGTCTATTGCTTCTTCTACGCCTTCGGAAGTTCCGGAGTACTTGTCTGATTATCAGGATGTCTTTAGCGAGTCCAGGTCCAGTGCATTGCCTCCTCATAGGGAATGTGACTGTGCAATAGATTTGATTCCAGGCAGTAAATTTCCTAAGGGAAGACTGTTTAATCTGTCGATACCTGAACATACCGCTATGCGTTCATATATCAAGGAGTCTCTGGAGAAAGGACACATCCGTCCGTCTTCTTCCCCTCTTGGTGCGGGATTCTTTTTTGTGGCTAAAAAGGACGGATCTTTGAGGCCTTGTATTGACTATCGGCTTTTAAATAAGATCACTGTCAAATTTCAGTATCCTTTGCCGCTGTTGTCTGACTTGTTTGCCCGGATTAAAGGTGCCAAGTGGTTTACCAAGATAGACCTTCGTGGTGCGTACAACCTTGTGCGCATTAAGCAAGGGGATGAATGGAAAACCGCATTCAATACGCCCGAAGGTCATTTTGAGTACTTGGTGATGCCTTTTGGGCTCTCTAATGCCCCTTCAGTTTTTCAGTCCTTTATGCATGACATTTTCCGGAACTATCTGGATAAATTTCTGATCGTTTATCTGGATGATATTCTGTTTTTTTCTGATAATTGGGACTCGCATGTGGAGCAGGTCAGGATGGTCTTTAAAATTTTGCGTGAAAATTCTTTGTTTGTCAAGGGCTCAAAGTGTCTTTTTGGTGTACAGAAGGTTCCCTTTTTGGGGTTCATTTTTTCCCCTTCTGCTGTGGAGATGGACCCAGTCAAGGTCCGAGCTATTCTTGATTGGACTCAGCCCTCGTCAGTTAAGAGTCTTCAGAAGTTCTTGGGTTTCGCTAACTTCTACCGTCGTTTTATCGCTAACTTTTCTAGCATTGTGAAACCTTTGACGGATATGACCAAGAAGGGCTCTGATGTGGTTAATTGGGCTCCTGCTGCCGTGGAGGCTTTCCAGGAGTTGAAACGTCGGTTTACTTCGGCGCCTGTTTTGTGCCAGCCTGATGTCTCGCTTCCCTTTCAAGTTGAGGTGGATGCTTCAGAGATTGGAGCAGGGGCCGTTTTGTCGCAGAGAGGCCCTGGTTGCTCTGTTATGAGACCTTGCGCCTTTTTCTCTAGGAAGTTTTCGCCTGCGGAGCGAAATTATGATGTGGGCAATCGGGAGTTGTTGGCCATGAAATGGGCATTTGAGGAGTGGCGTCATTGGCTCGAGGGTGCTAAGCATCGTGTGGTGGTCTTGACTGATCACAAAAATCTGATGTATCTCGAGTCTGCTAAACGCCTGAATCCTAGACAGGGCCGCTGGTCATTGTTTTTCTCCCGTTTTGACTTTGTTGTCTCGTATTTACCAGGTTCAAAGAATGTGAAGGCCGATGCTCTTTCCAGGAGCTTTGTGCCTGATGCTCCTGGAGTCGCTGAACCTGTTGGTATTCTTAAGGATGGTATTATCTTGTCAGCTATTTCTCCTGATCTGCGACGTGTGTTGCAGAGATTTCAGGCTGATAGGCCTGATTCTTGTCCACCTGACAGACTGTTTGTGCCTGATAAGTGGACCAGCAGAGTCGTTTCCGAGGTTCATTCCTCGGTGTTGGCAGGTCACCCAGGAATTTTTGGCACCAGAGATCTGGTGGCCAGATCCTTTTGGTGGCCTTCCTTGTCTAGGGATGTGCGGTCATTTGTACAGTCCTGTGGGACTTGTGCTCGAGCTAAGCCTTGCTGTTCTCGTGCCAGCGGGTTGCTCTTGCCCTTGCCTGTCCCTAAGAGACCTTGGACACATATCTCCATGGATTTCATTTCTGATCTTCCGGTGTCTCAGGGCATGTCTGTTATCTGGGTGATATGTGATCGCTTCTCCAAGATGGTCCATTTGGTTCCTTTGCCTAAACTGCCTTCCTCTTCCGATCTGGTTCCTGTGTTTTTCCAGAACGTGGTTCATTTGCACGGCATCCCTGAGAATATTGTGTCAGACAGAGGATCCCAGTTCGTTTCCAGATTCTGGCGATCCTTTTGTAGTAGGATGGGCATTGACTTGTCGTTTTCGTCTGCTTTCCATCCTCAGACTAATGGACAGACGGAGCGAACTAATCAGACTTTGGAGGCTTATTTGAGGTGTTTTGTCTCTGCTGATCAGGACGATTGGGTGACCTTCTTGCCGTTAGCTGAGTTTGCCCTTAATAATCGGGCTAGTTCCGCCACCTTGGTTTCGCCGTTTTTCTGCAACTCTGGTTTCCACCCTCGTTTTTCTTCGGGTCATGTGGAACCTTCTGACTGCCCTGGGGTGGATTCTGTGGTGGATAGGTTGCAGCGAATCTGGAATCTTGTGGTGGACAACTTGAAGTTGTCACAGGAGAGGGCTCAGCGCTTTGCCAACCGCCGCCGCGGTGTGGGTCCCCGACTACGTGTTGGGGATTTGGTGTGGCTTTCTTCCCGCTTTGTTCCTATGAAGGTTTCCTCTCCCAAATTTAAGCCTCATTTTATTGGTCCTTACAAGATATTGGAAATTCTTAATCCTGTATCCTTTCGCCTGGATCTACCTGTGTCGTTTGCTATCCACAACGTGTTTCATAGGTCCTTGTTGCGGCGGTACGTTGTGCCTGTGGTTCCTTCTGCTGAGCCTCCTGCTCCGGTGTTGGTTGAGGGCGAGTTGGAGTACGTGGTGGAGAAGATCTTGGATTCTCGTCTCTCCAGGCGGAGGCTTCAGTACCTGGTCAAGTGGAAGGGCTATGGTCAGGAAGATAATTCCTGGGTGGTCGCCTCTGATGTTCATGCGGCCGATTTAGTTCGTGCCTTTCATGCCGCTCATCCTGATCGCCCTGGTGGTCGTGGTGAGGGTTCGGTGACCCCTCACTAAGGGGGGGGTACTGTTGTGATTTTGCTTTTTGCTCCCTCTAGTGGTCATTAGTGATTTGACTCTGGAGCGTCTGTCTTTTCCTATATCCTCACCTGGGCCGTTAGTTCAGGGGCGTTGCTATATAAGCTCCCTGGACCTTCAGTTCAATGCCTGGCATCGTTGAAATCATAGCTAATCTGCTGTGCTCTTGTCCTCTGATCCTGGTTCCTGTTTTTCAAGCTAAGTCTGCTTCTTTGCTTTTTGCTTTTGTTTTGTTTGGTATTTTTGTCCAGCTTGTTCCTATCTGTATCCTGACCTTTGCTGGAAGCTCTAGGGGGCTGGTGTTCTCCCCCCGGACCATTAGACGGTTCGGGGGTTCTTGAATCTCCAGCGTGGATTTTTATAGGGTTTTTGTTGACCATATAAGTTATCTTGCTATATTCTGCTATTAGTAAGCTGGCCTCTCTTTGCTGAACCTGGTTCATTTCTGTGTTTGTCATTTCCTCTTACCTCACCGTTATTATTTGTGGGGGGCTTGTATCTTGCTTTGGGGTCCCTTTCTCTGGAGGCAAGAGAGGTCTTTGTTTTCTTCTCCTAGGGGTAGTTAGATTCTCCGGCTGGCGCGAGTCATCTAGCGATCACCGTAGGCATGATCCCCGGCTACTTCTAGTGTTGGCGTTAGGAGTAGCTATTTGGTCAACCCAGTTACCACAGCCCTATGAGCTGGATTTTTGTATCTTGCAGACTTACACGTTCCTCTGAGACCCTGTCCACTGGGGTCATAACAGCTGAGATAACATGAGCTGAATCACCACAGTAAAAGCACAACCCATTTTGCCGTCTATAATTTTGCCGTTCACTTCTGGTCAGAATTCTGTCACATCGTATAGATTCAGGTGTCTGTTCAGAAGACACCGCCAAATGGTGCACAGGTTTGCGCTCCCGCAACCGCCGATCAATCTGAATGGCCAGAGTCATTGACTCATTCAGACCTGCAGGCGTAGGGAACCTCACCATGACATTCTTAATGGCTTCAGAAAGACCTTCTCTGAAATTTGCAGCCAGGGCACACTCATTCCACTGAGTAAGCTCCGACCATTTCCGAAATTTCTGGCAGTACACCTCTGCTTCATCTTGCCCCTGCGAGAGGGCCAATAACGCTTTTTCAGCCTGGTTCTCAAGATTAGGTTCCTCATAGAGCAATCCAAGGGCCAGAAAAAACGCATCCACACTGAGCAATGCAGGATCCCCTGGCGCCAATGCGAAGGCCCAATCTTGAGGGTCACCACGCAAAAAGGAAATAATAATCTTAACTTGCTGAACGGCATCACCAGAGGAACGAGGTTTCAAAGAAAGAAACAACTTACAATTGTTCTTAAAATTCAGGAACCTAGATCTATCTCCAGAAAACAACTCCGGAATAGGTATCCTAGGCTCAGACATAGGACTGTGAACAACAAAATCCTGAATACTTTGAACTCTAGCAGCAAGATGATCCAGACTGGAAGCCAAGCTCTGGACATCCATGTCAGCAGCTGAACTCAGAGCCACACCAAGATTAAGAGGAGGAGAGAAGCTAGCACAGCAGCTAGACACACGGCAACAACAAGAAAAAAAAAAAAATTTCTCAAGGCTTCTTTTCTCCTGCTTCTGCCATGCAATTAACACTTTTGTGGCCGGCTGTACTGTTATGATCCCTAGTGGCTGAGGATCACAAATAGATCAGCAAGTGATTAAACTAAGGACGAGCTCTAGGGAGATGGTAACTGGACTGATCGCAAATCTGAACCTATCCAACACAACTAGAGGTAGCCGGTGAACGTGCCTAAATAATTCCTAGACGTCTCGAGCCAGCCTGAGGAACTAGCTACCCCTAAAGAGAAAGAAAGACCTCGCTTGCCTCCAGAGAAATAATCCCCAAAGATATAGAAGCCCCCAACAAATATTAACGGTGAAGTAAGAAGAAGGCACATACATAGGGATGAAATCAGATTCAGCAAAAGAGGCCCACTAGTACTAGAAAGCAGAAAATAGAGCAGGGGTCTATGCGATCAATAAAAACCCTTACAAAATATCCATCCTGAGATTTCAAGAACCCACACACCAACTAACGGTGTGTGGGGAGAAACTCAGCCCACTAGAGCAACCAGCAAGCGAGGGAATTACATTTTAGCAAGCTGGAACAGAAAACATGATAAACACTGCTGATCAAAAAATGAGCAAACAAAACTTAGCTTATCCTGGATGGACTGGGAGCAAGGTAGTCAGAAGGAATCTGAGTAGCACTGATTACATCGACAGCCGGCCACAAGTGGAAGTAAAACAGAGCTATATAGGAACCTCCCAGAGGATAACGAACCAGCTGATAGCCAGAGACCAGCAGGATAACAGACAAAGCCACCAGGGGGAGCCCAAAGCAAAAGTCACACCATACCACCAGTGACCACAAGAGGGAGCCTGAACACAGAGTTCACAACACTCTACATAGCCAGTATCTGACCCTGCAGAAAGTCTGGTTCCCCTTCCCGCATACTATACCACCTTACACGGGGACAAAGAGGAAGGTGCAGATGAAAGTGCAGGTTCCTTCAACAGGTGGGGGAGGCATACTCGTTGGCGACGTCACAGGCATAGGGCCCCTCAGAGTACGCAAAAGTGTCACTGCCGGTGGGAGGCGCCCCCGCCGTGCAAACACACCGCCGTACTTTGAGGGGCCCTGTGCCAGTGCCAATATGAACGAGTGGGCCCCCCCTGCTTGCTCAGGATCACAGCACTTGCAAAGTTGAAATACTGACCTCTCACTGCTCCACCGCCGTGACATAGTCCACGTTTCCTGGGCCCACTAAAAACTTGAGCCAGCCCTTCTCCCCCCACAACTGTTGCCAAATGACCCCCAAATTTTCAATGGCTAACTATTATTATAAGGTAAATTAAGATTGACAAGCTTAAGTAACAAGAATTGATGTTTTTGGCATTAAAATGGGCTCTGTTGGTGTTTTCCTGTCCTCCACTCACTGCCGACTTTGATTCTCCATTGACTTGCATTGGGTTTCGTGTTTCGGTCGGATCCCCGACTTTTCACATTAATCGGCCGATTTCACCCGACCCGACTTTTGACAAAGTCGGGTTTCACGAAACCCGACTCGATCCTGAAAAAGTAAAAGTCGCTCAACTCTAGGGAGATATAAGGGTTAAAAGTTGACCAGCAATTTCTCATTTTTACAAAACCATTTTTTTTTTAGGGACCACATCACATTTGAAGTCACTTTCAGGGGTCTATATGATAGAAAATACCCAAGTGTGACACCATTCTAAAAACTGCACATCTCAAGGTGCTCAAAACCACATTCAGGAAGTTTATTAAACATTCAGGTGTTTCACAGGAATTTTTGGAATGTTTAAAAAAAAAATGAACATTTAACTTTTTTTCACAAAAAATTTACTTCAGCTCCAATTTGTTTTATTTTACCACTGTTTGGGTGCATGGCAGAGCTCGGAAGGGAAGGAGCGCCATTTGACTTTTCAATGCAAAATTGACTGGAATTGAGATGGGATGCCATGTCGCGTTTGGAGAGCCCCTGATGTGCCTAAACACTGAAACCCCCCACAAGTGACACCATTTTGGAAAGAACACCCCCTAAGGAACTTATCTAGATGTGTTGTGAAAACTTTGAACCTCCAAGTGTTTCACTACAGTTTATAACGCACAGCGGTGAAAATAAAAAATCCTTTTTTTTCCTCAAAAATTATTTTTTAGCCTCCAGTTTTGTATTTTCCCAAGGGTAACAGGAGAAATTGGACCCCAAAAGTTGTTTTCCAATTTGTCCTGAGTACTCTGATACCCTATATGTGGGGGGGAATCACCGTTTGGGCACATGGCAGAGCTCGGAAGGGATGGAGCTCCATTTGAAATGCAGACTTAGATGGAATGCTCTGCAGGCGTCACATTGCATTTGCAGAGCCCCTGATGTACCTAAACAGCAGAAACCCCCCACAAGTGACCCCATATTGGAAACTAGACCCCCCAAGGAACTTATCTAGATGTGTTGTGAGAACTTTGAACCCCCCAGTGTTTCACTACAGTTTATAACGCAGAGCGGTGAAAATAAAAAAATCATTTTCTTTCCACAAAAATTATTTTTTTAGCCCCCGGTTTTGTATTTTCCCAAGGGTAACAGGAGAAATTGGACCCCAAAAATTGTCCAATTTGTCCTGAGTGCGCTGATACCCCATATGTTGGGGTAAACCCCTGTTTGGGCGCACGGGAGAGCTCAGAAGGGAAGGAGCACTGTTTTACTTTTTCAACGCAGAATTGGCTGGAATTGAGATCGGACGCCATGTCGTGTTTGGAGAGCCCCTGATGTGCCTAAACATTGGAAACCCCCCAATTCTAACTGAAATCCTAACCCAAACACACCCCTAACCCTAATCCCAACCATAACCCTAACCACACCCCTAACCCTAACTTTAGCCCCAACCCTAACTTTAGCCCCAACCCCAACCCTAACTTTAGCCCAACTCTAACCCTAAATTTAGCTCCAACTCTAACCCTAACTTTAGCCCCAATCCTAACTCTAACCCTAACCCCAACCCTAACCCTAAACCCATACCTATCCCCAACCCTAACTGTAGCCCTAACCCTAACTTTATCCCCAACCCTAACCCTAACTTTAGCCCCAACCCTAACCCTAACCCTAACTTTAGCCCCAACCCTAACCCTAATGGGAAAATGGAAAGAAATACACTTTTTAAAATTGTATTATTTTTTCCTAACTAAGGGGGTGATGAAGGGGGGTTTGATTTACTTTTAGAGCTGGTTTTTTTAGCGGATTTTTATGATTGGCAGCCGTCACACACTAAAAGACGTTTTTATTGCAAAAAATAGTTTTTGCGTCTCCACATTTTGAGAGCTTTAATTTTTCCATATTTTGGTCCACAGAGTCATGTGAGGTCTTGTGTTTTGCAGGACGAGTTTACGTTTTTATTGGTGCCATTTTCGGGCATGTGACTTATTTTATCGCTTTTTATTCCGATTTTTGTGAGGTAGAATGAACAAAAAACAGCTATTCATGAATTTCTTTTGGGGGGCGCTTATACTGTACTACGTTTGGTAAAACTGATAAAGCAATTTTATTCTTCGGGTCAGAATGATTACAGCGATACCTCATTTATATTTTTTTATGTTTTGGCGCTTTTATACGATAAAAACTATTTTATATAAAAAATAATTATTTTTGCATCGCTTTATTCTGAGGACTATAACTTTTTTTATTTTTTCGTTGATGATGCTGTATGGCGGCTCATTTTTTGCAGGACAAGATGACGTTTTCAGCAGTGTCATGTTTATTTTTATCTGTCTTTTTGATCGCGTGTTATTCCACTTTTTGTTTGGAGGTATGATAATAAAGGGTCGTTTTTTGCCTCGGTTTTTTTTTACGCTGTTCACTCAAGGGGTTAACTAGTGGGACAGTTTTATAGGTCGGGTCATTACGGACACCACAATACTAAATATGTGTAATTTTATTGTTTTTTTTAATTTAGATAAAGAAATGTTTTTATTGGAACAATACTTTTTTTCTTTATTTAGGAATTATTATTTTTTTTTTACACATGTAAATATTATTTGTTTTACTTTTTTACATTGCCCCGGGGGGAGGACATCGCATTATAGTGACAGATCACTGATCTGACACTTTGCAGTGCACTGTGTCAGATCAGCTATCACACAGGCACTGCAGGCGCTTGAAAGCCACCTCCCTGCAGGACCTGGAAGGCCCCCCACGGCCATTTTGGATCCTGGCCTGCAGGGAGGAGGAGGTAGGAGACCCTCGGAGCAGCGCGATCACATCACGTTGCTCCGAGGGTCTCAGGGAAGCACGCAGGGAGCCCCCTCCCTGTGCGATGCTTTCCTATGCCGCCGGAATGCTGCGATCATGTTTGATCGCAGTGTTTCGGGGGTTAATGTGCCGGGAGTGGTCCGTGACCACTCCTGGCACATAGTGCCCGATGTCAGCTGTAATAATCAGCTGACACCCGGTGGCAATCGGCCGCGCTCCCCCCGTGAGCGCGAACGATCGACTATGACGTACTATCCCATCACTGAGAATTAAATCCCAGGTCACCTCGACGGGTTAGTACGTCATATGGGATTAAGGGGTGAAAATCCCCCATAATAAGGACCCTAATATTATTTGCTACATTTTTAAATTGCTGCAGCATTTCCTTCTCTACCTGTTCAGCTATACAAGTGCTTCTCACAAAATTAGAATATTAAGACATAGAATCGTCTGGATGTGCTAAAAGCTGCAAGTTCTTACCTATAATTCAGGACAATTAGCTCTCTCAGCTGGTAGATGAACCAACCAGGGGAGGTAATCTGCTGGATCTGGTTTTGTCAAATGAACCAGATACAATTTCAGCTCTACAGGTCATAAATTGCAAAGTGGCTTTGTTATATTGACAAAAGCCCTTTTTCATAGTAAGGTACATGTAAAACATTTTTGTGATCCCATAGTAAAGGGAGCCAAATATATCTGTTACTTTTACACTTACTAAGGAAAGATTTCTCCTGATACATTTGCTTGTCACCTTCCATTGATTAATTGAATGTGCAGCTCCCTGAAGAGTGTTACATGAGGCAATAGCTTGCACGAGGCAATGTATAGGCCATAGACATAAAGAGGATCCTGGAACATGAAAGGAATGTATTAAAAGAGAGCACAGTAATCCATTAATGGCAGCACTAAAGGGAATACTCTCACTGTTATTAAACAGCAAGGTGCTAGAGAGCACTTTGATTAATCTAGAATCCTCTCTGCCCGTAATGATGACCATTGCTCTTTAATGTAATGTACAGTATCTTAAAAGCATGTTACCGCTATGACACAAATCCTATACTGTGGGTCTGGGATTACGTAAGAATACCAGTAACAGACAGATTAACCCATTTTGTAACAAGAGTGACGTAGAGAGGTTTTTAGTATTCTGTAAATGCATTTTGTCTTCAGTTCATGCTACACATATCTTATACTGTATATGTTAATATGCTTTATTACTATAATGAAATGCCACAGTAATGTGCTGTATGTAACCCATTATCTACCAATGTCCTTTTTTTGGGACGCCTAATCTTTAGCTTCTAGCAACTAAGATTTTGTAATTTTTATAATTAGGTCCAATTTTTTGCGTTGTGTTTGTAAAATGAATGTTTTCAAAATAGGAAATCATGTCCTTGTAATTTTTAATTGAATATTGTGACACCCTTTTCTGAAAAATCCGTACTTGTAAAAATTTTAACTTGGCAAGTAATGGGTTAAGCACGTGATCTAGTTCTTTAATGATTCTGTGGAGTTGCAATATGAATAAACTTCTCTGGTTACCTTAAGAATGACAATAGTCCTGTAGTTCAGCTCTACACTTTATTGTTCCTGCAGTGTCATGGCGCTGGGCACGAATACCAGGGGTTCTCCAACGATTAGGATTCACATATTGTGTTTTGGCATTGATGCACGTGTATTTCAGCAAACCGAACCTGGATCCTACCGAGGTAAATTGCTAACATTTTGGCCATTAAATGCTAGGGGGAATTTAGACTAGACTGTTTTTTTTAAACTTTGTGTTGTGCTGTTCCTCTCTTGTTTTTCAAAGATTTGTATGGATACGTTGACAATTGTATGTGAGTTACAATTCCCCTGGTCAATGAGGTGTGCATCTACAAAATCTGACACTGTCTAATCAGTACTCATAATGTCGGTTTGTGTAGAAACACCCAGCTTTTGAGGTAAGATAGGGCCCAGTTATCACTATTAGGCTACTCTAACACGGCCGAGTGCTCTCTGATGTTTTATCGGACAACACTCGGCCTAGTATTATGTTATCTATATATCTATATAATACAGGTTTTGTCCTGATGAAGAGGTCCTGTGCTAACTTCGAAACGCATCGACCTGAAACCTGTTCAATAAAGCTTATAAAAGTTTACCGACTATCCGTCAATATTCATCACCTGCGCATCCATTAACACTTTACCTGTATTTCGTGCTACTCTATCCTTATGGACCCATGTCTTGCAGCAGCTGATATTTGCTAAACTTGTTGCTTAGGTGACACTTTATCAGGTGAGCGGATTCATTTTTCCTGCACCTTGTTTTGTTACCAGTTAAGACCCTATTGCGCTATTTTTGTTCCTAGTTTCTCATACTATGGGGCAGTGCAGATCTGCGATTATCTTCTCTTGCCGATTCGGCATGTGTGTGTATGTGGGGGAAGGGGTGAAAAGGGTGGTTGACTCCAGGTTTAGATGCTATGGGGGTGTGAAATTTTGTCCCCGCCCCCTATGCCACTTTTTGTTGCAGGCATGCAGTGAGTGTACTCACTTGTGAAGAAAAAGGAAAGTCATTAGTAGTCGCCATCACCCTTTCTTGAACTAGTCCAATATGTCCTAGCAGCATTTTGTTTTAAATATGGAACACAAATAACGTTTTTCTTTGATTTTACGGGATGAAGCTGGATTTCCTTTTTCTTCACAAGTGATTACTTCGACGTCAGGGAGAGACGTGTTTCCGTGCTTCTCCTCAAGTCCATCGAGCGCTAATCAAGGGTGAGCTGAGAAAAACTTTTTGTTTTTATATGCAGTGAGTGTATGCCAATGTTTAGCCACTCTGGATGACTACAACAGCCAGAGGCTGTTTTGCATCTATGTCAATGCCACATTTCCCTTTCAAAGCACAGAAGTTGAAATGAGTTTTAATTGGTGCTGCACTCTGCATAGGCAGCAACCAAGATTGCAAAGCGCTCATTATGATGAAGTAAGCTTTTTTTCATTAAGGTCTCTGCTATGCAATGCTCTACATCTGATGACTAATTCATCTTGACTGCTTCATTTGCAATGGAAGCAACTGAGATAACAAAGGCTGCAGAGTGCTCTCAAACACCTCCTCTCCTCTAACTTGTAATTGTGTTTAGTTGCATGAAAACAATACTTACAATCTATCTAGCAGAGAGCTTGTAAGCACTGTGCTTCTTGCCTAGAAGATCAGCTGATCTGCAGAGGTGGAAAATAACCTAACGGTAAGGAAAAAAAGAAAGAAAAAATCTCTGCATTCTTGAGCAGAGAGTATTTTGAAAAACAAGTAAATTGGACAGTTGTTTGGTTTTTTATATTGAGAAAAGGAGAAATAGAGAGATACTTGGGGAGCTTTCCAGAAATTAAATAAGTGTCCACTGAAAAAAAACAATAATGCAACAAACTATATTTTTATATATACTACACGCAAAAAGTTAGGGGATATTTGGCTTTCAGGAGAAATTTCAGGATCATTCTAAAATGCGCTCTAACCTTTTCAGGTGAATTTAAAGTGACTGTCTCTAATCTTTTGAAAACACATGTCCAACTGTTAAATGTTTTGCAAAGTGACAGAGGGCGGTAGCTGTGGATGAGCTGCTGCCCCATAACGCCCTGGCACTTTACAAGACAATGTGTCTCAGTCCCAATGTGCTACCAGGTGTGGGGTGCATCACACTCACTTGTAGGCCGCAGGCCTCTGCTTTCTTCAGGCCTCCATCTTCCAGAGCCGCCACACCTAACTCAGGGGACACACAGTTCATTTTAACAAGCAAACGTTTACTGGATAGTTCAAGTTCAGGACTGAATAAAATCTATTACTTTATTTTTAAGTTTCATCACCAATAGTTCACAGGTAAGCAAGCGGAAAACAAGGCTTTGACCCAGACATTTGCAGACTACGCTATGCCGCTAGTCTGGAAAGATGACAAATTCTATTTTTGGGGACAACTACAGAAAAAAGAAATGTGGAATTCATTAGATACGTCTTCACACTTGATAAAAGACATTGCATAAAAATAAACACAGCATATGGTAGGGAAAAGGATGTTGATGAAGCTTGAGCACACTACATTTCTGGAGACAAGGCTTGTCACCTGTCTTTGTAAGTATCTTAGGAAGCAGGTCACTAGCTTTCATGGGTTTGTCCACGTTTAGGAGAATGGATTCCAAACTCTGTAAAAATTCCTAAGATAACAAACTCAGCAGGGATTTACCCTGCCTGGGTCCAGCGCCAGTGTAGGATGCTAGCAGGTGCATAGGATGCAGTGACACACAGGAGGCAGAACAAGGGTTATCAGGTTCTTTATGTATAAGAACAGTAATGGTACAAGCAGGGGGGTGAGGAATGTGATTGGAGGATAGGGGGAAAATCAAATGCAATAGAATGTAACAGGTTAACTTATCAGTCTCTGTGCGCTGGAGGAAGGCGGTTGGAAGATCTCACATCGGCACCTCTGCAGCGCGAGATGTCTCCGATCCGGTACCGCAAATGAGTGATGCACTTTCTCCTTGCAACGAGGAATCCTCTGGGTTCTTTGGCATGCGATCTCCTGATCCACGCACATAGTGAGGCCGAGGTGATGGTCTGCGGCACAGAAGAGGAAGCAGAGAGTTCAGCGAGCAAGGCCGCACTAGGAGCAAACAGTCCAGTGGACATAGCCACAGGCAAGGACCGTACCTCAGCAGGCACCGCAAGGATGGGATTAAGCGGTGCCTCCATGGTGGTGAGCCGAGCGAAGGTCTGTACTTTATCCTGGTCACTACCTGGTCAGGAAGTCTCTCTGGGCTGAGGGTAGGAAGCTTCGGCAGTCTGGCTAGCTGGGTGTATAGGCACAGCTAGCCTGTGTGGGTCTGTGAAGAAGGAGTTAACCGTCTCACTACTCACAAGCTTGGTCCCTGCCAAGTGTCCTGTCTTCCTGCTCAAACTGCTATTTAAGTCCGACCTGCCCCCATCAGTCAGGTGCCCTGTCCTGCTCGGTTCAGTATTCTCTTCCCCCTGCAACACTGTTGACAGCCCCGACAGTTCCGGCCCAGATATGAAGGAGAGTCCATCAACTTGGTTCTCCTCTCTACACTGGGTCTCCATTTCTGCTCCAATCTTAGTATTTTGGCTGTGGTAGTAACATCACATCAACAGCGCATATCATCACTCTAGCTGATCACTGAGCGCATAGTTGATGCTAAGGTTGATCACATATGCCACTGAGCTCAGTGATCAGCTTGAGTGATGATGCATGCTTTAACGTGACGATACTATCGTGGCCAAAATAGTGAGACTGGAGCAGCAGCAGAGAGTTGGTGCTGGACACAGGGTGGGTAAGTACCTGCTAAGTTTCTTATTTTAGGTATTTTACAAAGTTTGGAGCCCACTTTCCTTAAACTGGACAACCTCCGTTTGCTGTTTTTAGTGTTCTTTTACAAGAAAATGTGTGAATGTGGAGAAGTTGAAAATTGAGCAACACATTTAGTAATGTAGTACAGATTCAGCCCAGGCAAGAATATAAGAATGCAAGTTAAGTTTTATTACCAAGTTTGAGATTCTCCCTTAATCAGGCCAATTTTCTTATTGCAGAAGAAAGACTTTTCAACAATCTATTAGCAAAAAGAATTGATTCACTGTGTTAGAGTATTTCTAGGTATGCGGTATCTTTAATGCAAATCTCAGGATTTCCTGTCTTTAATCCTTCAAGCAGTAATGCTGGGATGTGCAGAACATCATGTAATTGCTTGTTGCACAAAATGTCTGATGTAAAAAACAAGGAGGGATGATCCTGCTGACCAGCATGAAAGAGGAAAGGCTTTAAATATTGATGTTGTAGCAAAGTCTCCCTGAAGTGGCCCAAAGTGCTTGTCTGACTATATATCCTTTTGTCTGTACAGAGCCATCAGTGGAGTGCTGCTGTAAGGGATATTGTCGTGTACTGGCCGGAGTGGATTATCATTGCGGCTCTGGAGATTGTTTCGCTGTGTTTAACATTTCTTCTACCTGTGCCCGGGTGTCCTACGTAAGTATCATCAATCACAATAAGGATAATATGTCTGCGAACTGCAGTGTCACAGAGTAAAAGAGACTGAATCCTAAATATCATCTGTTAATCCTGCGGCCTTACAGCCCTAATAAAACAAACAGAACACTGTGACATTAAAGGGAGTCTGTGACACCCAAAGTACATTTTAAACCCTTAGTGACTGAACTAATTTTGACCTTAATGACCAGGCCAAATTTTACAATTCTGATCAGTGTCACTTTATGAGGTAATAACTTTGTAGAGCTACATCGTATCCCACTGATTCTGAGATCGCTTTTTTGTGACATATTGTAGTAGTGGTAACATTTCTTAGACATGACTTGTGTTTATTTGTGAAAATATTGCAATTTTGTCAAATAAAGTTTAATAAATCACAATACAACATAATTAATAAATAAGATTTCCCTCATGTCTACTTTACATGTGCATCATTTTTCAAATGTAATTTTATTTTGCTAGAAAGTTAGAGGGGTTAAACGTTTAGTGGCAATTCCTCATTTTTTCAACAAATTACAAAACTCTCCAAAAGTGATACCATTTTAAAAACTGCACCCATCAAATACTTTAAAACTGTTGTCAGGAAATTTTCTAACCCTTCAGATGCTACACATGAATTACTGTAAAGATAAATGAAAAATAAATACATTAATATTTTACCTCTAAAATGTTGCTTTAGATCCAAATTTATCAATTTTGAAAGAGGTAACACCAAAAAGTGGACCACACAGCTTGTTAATTACTATTATATGAGTGCAGTAGTACCTCACATGTAGTCAAAAAGTTCTGTTTGAGCAAACGGCAGTGCTTGGAACTGAATGAGCAATATTTGAATTTTGGAACATAAATTTGACTGAAAGATATTTACAGCACCATGACAAATTTCCAGGGCCCCAATTGGCCTAAACAGTAGAAACTCCCCACAAATTACCCTATTTCAGAATCTACACCCCTCAAAGATTTTATCCAGGGGTATAATGAGCATTTTGAACTCACAGGTACTACACAGAATTTGATAACATTAGGTGATCATATTGAATATGTCATCATATCGTCATCATTTTTTTGTAACTTTTGAAAAAACCTAACACTAAGCCTAACATTAAGCTTAGCCCTAACCCTAAGCCTGACCCTAAGCCTATTAAAAAAAAAATTTCATCTGACTAGGGGGATAACACGGGTGGGAGGAGATTGATCAAGGGTGTGTACAGCGAGTCACATCACAAATACTGTCCTATTTACTAATTATTGGGCTTTTTATCACTGTGATAGGATCTAGCACAGTGATCAAAAGTTAAGAGCCAATAGGAAAAATCCCTGCAGTTGCTGGGAGTCAAGCAGAGATCTTTGTGAGCACATAGTGCATACGCCATCCATTTTGCCTCATAAACATGAGCATGGCCAGGGCATGGCGTCATCGGTACCAAGATACTGAGGGGGGCTTGGGGACATAATTTCTCTCTCCTGTGATGTGTTACATCATGTCAGAGAAGAGAGAAATTATTTTTACACCGGATCTCACTTTTTTGTGATGGACCATATTCATTGAATAATGGTGGTCAATGGTCATGTCATCAGGGACAGGAAAAACTGCCCTGATCATGTTCTTCAGGCTCTCAGCTATCCCCGGTAGCTGAAACCCTGGATGTTTTCCCACTCTGGGAGGCGCTATTACCTTATTCCGGATCACCATTTTAAAATGGGAACGAGGAATAAGGCCACTTAGCGTCCGAAGTTTTTCTATACATCGGCGTTCATTACGGGATTTAATAAGACCCATCCATCGGCACGCCCTGTAAGCACGAGAATCTCATTAACTGAAAACTGAAAATACAGATTAAACAACCGCAAGGCGGATATCATCAACCCAGGTATTATTTTAGTCAGTGTAATGGCGCAAAGCTGACAGTGTCTATAGTTTACTTAGCAAAATCCTGATGACAGGTTTGTTTTAAAGATAACAAAGTAAAAATAAAATAAAGACAATTGACAAGTAGGTTCAATTTCAGTAGCCATATCCTGCTTTGCATACTGCCAGAGATGTTGAATCTAGACATCACTTATATAGAACCTGTCTGCCAATGTGATGAAGACAAGAAAACTCAAAAAGCAGCACATGATATCAGGTTCTATAGAGTATCTAATAGGGATGAGCAAACATGCTCGGTGATACTCGAGTATCACAGTGCTCGAATGTACTCATTACTAGGCAAGCAATGGGCGGTGCTTGAGTTCAAACGTAAATCCCCACCCCGCATCTTTGGTACCTGTTACGCAGCCAATAAGCATGTGGAGATTGCCTGCAAGTCATTGTAATGCTGTAGCCATCTTGGTTGTGGCATTACTGTGATTCGCTGGCCATCTGACATCATCAGGGATTATGAAAAGGCAGGTGCCACCCCAGCTCCACACACTACATTGTGTTCCAAATTATTATGCACAAAGAGTTTAGGAGTGATAAGGTTAGAATTTTTTTGTTTTTCATTTAAACTCATTGATGGTGATGTGTGTCAGGGCTCTTTATATCACTGAAAGCAATTGCAGATACCTGTGCAAATTAGTTTGGCTGGTGTGTCAAAATAAAGGCAAGACTACTTAAAAAGGCTGTTCCACATTATTAAGCAGCCTACATTTTTTGCCAAAATGGGAAAGAAAAAGGATGTGTCGGCTGTTGAGAAGCAACAAATTGTGGAGTATTTAGGTCAAGGCATGACTACAATCAACATTGCCAAGACACTTCATCGTGATCATCGCACAATCAAGAAGTATGTAGCTGATTCCCAGCACACACGTGTGCGTGCTGATAAGGAAAAATTGAGGGCTCTTTTCAACAGGCAATTGCGTAAGGTTAAAAGAGCAGCTGCAAAAATGCCTTGTCATAGCAGCAGACAAGTTTTTGAAGCTGCTGGTGCCTCCAACGTCCCCAGAACAACAAGATGCAGCGTCCTTCAGAGGTGCGTAAGCCATCCTGTTGGCCTCCTCTATCCACTGCACACAAGCAGAAACGGCTCCAGTGGGCCAAACGATACATGAAGACTGACTTCCAAACTGTTTTGTTCACCGATGAGTGCCGTGAAACGCTCGATGGTCCAGATGGAAAGAGTAGAGGATGGCTGGTTGATTGACACCCCATGAAAACACGGCTAAGGCGCCAACAAGGAGGAGGTGGAGTAATGTTTTGGGCTGGAATCATGGGAAGAGAGATTGTCGGCCCCTTTATGATCCCTGAAGGGGTAAAGATGAACTCCATAATCTATGTGGAGTTTCTAAAACAACACTTCCTGCCATGGTTCAAGAGGAAGAACCGTGCTTTCCACAGCAAGATCATTTTCATGCATGATAATGCACCGTCTCATGCTGCAAAAAACACATCTGCATCTCTGGCTGCTATGGGCATAAAAGAGGACAAACTTATGGTGTGGCCTCCATCTTCCCCTGACCTCAACCCCATTGAGAACCTCTGGAGCATCATCAAAAGGAGTGTCTATGATGGTGGGTGGCAGTTCACATCTAAGCAACAGCTCTGGGAGGGTATTCTGTCCACATGCAAAACAATTGAAGCAGAAACCATCCAAAAACTGACAAATTCAGTGGACGAGAGAGTTCAGAAGCTTCTTTCGAACAAGGGGTCCTATGTGCAAATGTAACATCACCTAGAATAAAGTTTTCACTTGAAAACTGTTTGATTTCATTTTGTAATAAGCTGATAATGCTTATAACTTCACAATTGACCATTTTTTGTTCAAAATAAAAAAAGGTTGAAAACTCTGCTGTGCATAATAATTTGGAACATGCATTTTTGAGTGTTTATTTTTTTAAAAAAGATACTGTTTTCATAGGCAGTTTGTTCCAAAACATTGCAATTATACTAGAATAGTAGATGACTGGAAAATAACAATGACTGCAATTCAGATAGGTAATTTAGAGAAAATATGAGGAAATATTATTTGCATAATAATTTGGAACACAGTGTAATGCCTTTGCACAGCTCTGTGAAACTTTGCATTGGAGGGAGAGAGTGAATGTTCTATGCCTGTGTGCAAAGTATAAGAATCAAAGGCCTGTAGTCTTGATACTGGTGCTGAAGCTGAGCCAACATACTAACAGCCCTTCTAAGGGTTAATTGTTTGTATCACATACAATCTGCATTTAGCCTAGGGAAGGAGATAAATTTGCAGGAGCAGGGATAGTGAAAGATTCCAGTCTGTAGACAGGGATTAGGCCAGTGTTGTCCGTTGGCAAATATATACTTGCAGTTTTTTTTGTGGGGGCTGAAAAAATTGAATATATTTTGATCCATAAAGTATTACGTGCTTTGAGGTCCTTTTTTTAAGATATCTAACATACCTAAAAATAATTGAAACATTTTCCTGAACTACATTTCTCATATATACACTGTTTCGTAGTATGGAGTACATTTCTCTCTTCCCTAAAACTGAGAAAAAGCTTTTTAAACTTTTGTAGGCATCCATTTCTCAGCCATACAGTGTTTCATGGTCTGTGAACATTTCTGTGATTTCTAATAGTGAACAAAAGCTTTTAAAAAAATTGTAATCTTCCATTTCCCAGCCATATAGTGCTACCTGGTCTGCAAACATTTCTGTGATCTCTAAAACTGACAAAAAGCATTGAAACATTTTTCTGGATTGAATTTAATTGCCATCCAAGCACTTTTGATTTTTTTCTGTTATGGTGGAGTAAACTCACAAAAACCGCTTTGATTGCTGCAGGTGACTCTTTTTTTTCCTTTTATTAAAAATATACTTAGTTTCAAGAGACATAGCAATTACAAAATGCGTAAGGCCGGGGTCACACTTGAGAGTTTTACGGATGTATGAGAGGCGCAAAAACTACGCAATGCACACGGACCAATGATTCTCTATGGGGCAGCTTCTATCTGCTGTATATTTCACAGCCGTATTTTACGGGTGTAGAAAATCGCAGCATGCTGCGTTTGTCAGCGTATTGCGCAAAAAATCCGCCAATGAAAGTCTATAAGGGCGAGAAAAATACGGATTACACACGGACCATCAGTGTGGCTTGCGAGAAATACGCACCAGTGTTCTATAGAAAAGCCGGTAATTCAGTGCGGTGTACAGTAAAATCACACTGACAGGTTAGAATAGAATAGATCAAATAAATGTCTACACATAGTATAGGTATATATATATATATCCAGAAGGAAAAAAAGAAATGTTGGGTGGCACTGCCTGCAAAGTTAAATTTACCACTACAGGATGTATAATGATCCAGCATTAATCACAGCAGCCCGTAAATCCTGGCTTGGGGTGCTCCTCTGCCAAAGTCATAAATAATCCAATAAATAGATAAAAAGATGAGGGCACTCACCAATCTTCTCAGGATATAAACTTTATTGAAAAAAAGTGTTCATGTTAATTCCATGGCCGGAGCTACTAGAGCCTTAGCTCTTGTGAGCAGGGGAGAACCAAGACGACGGCCGTTTCGTGCTGTGCCTGCACTTCTACGGGTCAATCAGTGGCAAGGTGAGATAGCGGAAATATAGTGCCGTCTAAGGCACCTCCCCACACCAACTACTCAACCCTCCCACTATTTAAAATACAAACATAAACAAAGCACAATTAAAAACAATGTGTACAAAAGGGAATACAACTACAATAATTACATTGGGCTGAAACTGAAACAAATAACATGCTTATACTCTAATATACATCCGAATTGTCATGTTAATAAAACTATCATTGATTTACAAGAGGAACACTTGCCGGACCTGGCAACCAAAACCGTATCTGTGTGACAATACTCTAAGTTCTACTATAGAAAAATGGACATGTCCACTCTATCATTAAAACCTAGCGGTCCCATCGCATTACTCCGTAGAATCCACCTGGTTTCACATCTGAGGAGCAGATTGTCAAGGTCTCCCCCTCTAGCTGGTAAATTAACCTTCTCGATACCTGCAAAGGACATATTTTCTGCTTTGCCTCCATGATGTTCTTTCATGTGGGTAATTAACCTAGGAACTCCCTTGCCTGTGGACAACGACCTACAATGCTCTCGAAATCGTACATAAAGTGGTCTGATTGTTTTCCCTATATAATAGTATCTGCAGGGACACCAGATAATATACACCACGTGGTCAGTTTTGCATGTAATAAAATCATTGACCACATGCTTCAGTGCCCCTATATGAAGAACCCGATCAGTAATATGCTGTTTGCAAAACGCACAATGACCGCACTTAAAATTCCCTTTTGGGACCATTGAATTGAGCCAATTCTGATTAGATTTACTAATGCGGTTTTTTACTAACTTGTCCTTCAATGTGGTGCTCCGCTTGTTTGCTATCAAAGGGCCTCTAGCTACTACCTCCGCTAGGTCTTTATCTCGCCCCAAAATGTGCCAATTCTTTTTGATGGCTAGTCTGATCTGCTGATCCATATTACTAAATGCAAAACTAAAAGTGAACCTTTTCTCTTTGTCGCCATTTCTATCAGGAATCGGGGTTCTATCAACTGTGTTCCTCTCCTTGGTTACCTTATCTTTTTCTAATTCTAATAGTGTCTTGGGGTAACCTCTTTGTTCAAATCTATGTAGCATTTCTTCCGACTGCTGTAAGAAGCCTTCATTGGTATTATTTACTCTACTCACTCTCAGAAATTGACTCCGAGGTAATGCTCGCTTAATATGTCCGGGATGAAAACTGTTAAAGTGCATCATAGTATTAGCTGCCACGGGTTTACGGTACAACGATGTGCAGATATTATTACTTTTGACTTCCAACAATACGTCTAAAAATTCTAATCGTTGTCCACCGAACACTGAAGTGAAAGACATATTCATTTTGTTAATTTTATTTAATTGGACTACAAATTCGTTAAAGGTCTCTTCAGTGTCATCCCAGATCACTATTATGTCATCAATATATCTCTGATAAAATTTGATGTGTTGTAGAAAACCATTACTGTCTGCATAAATATATTTTTCTTCAAAAAAAGCCAAAAACAAATTGGCAAAAGTGCATGCTACCGGAGTACCCATCGCAGTCCCCACCTCTTGAACGTACCAATCGTCCAAAAACATAAATGAGTTGTGGGATAGAATAAATTCCAATCCTTCACATATAAATTTAATAAATCCAGGACTTTTATCCGTTGTGCACAAAATCTGCTCTATAGCCTCTACCCCCATTTTCTGGGGAATTTTTGTGTATAAACTCTCTACATCAATAGAGGCTAAAGAATAATAGTCCTGCCACTCAAAGTTATGGATACTTTGTAAAAATGAATTGGTATCTTTCAAATATGCTGGGACATCTTTCAATAGAGGCCGTAACAACCAATCGATATATTGGGATAGGGGCTCAGTGAGCGAACCTATCCCAGCCACGATAGGTCGGCCTGGGGGGCTGAGAACAGACTTGTGCACTTTTGGGATGTGATACCAGTGGGGTCTGGTTGGGTACTCCGGTAGCAACTTCTCTGCTTTTTTTTGGGAGATGACTCCCAGTTCTACATTCCTTCGTAAAAAAGATCTCAGTTCCATTTTAAATTTAGTAATGGGACTAGCAGACACTGGTCTGTACACATCCCTATTTAACAACTGTCTTTCAGCTTCAGCAATATAATAGGATCTGGGAAGTAACACTATTTTACCTCCCTTATCTGCAGCTCTCACGATAGTATCCTCCCAAGAACATATTTCTCTCATTGCTTTGATTTCATCTGACGCTAAATTTCCCTGAGGCTTCTGATATATGAGTGCTTCAACGTCTTTAATCACTTGCGCCTCAAATAAATCTATCAGATTGCCAGGAGAGACTACTGGCATGAATCTAGAAGGAACTCCTCCCTTGAATGGGGTTCTGTGCTCTCCCTCCAACTGGTCCTCACCAACAGAATCTACATTCATGCCCAATAATAATCTAGTTTCTTCTCTCAAATCAGCTAACGCTCCTGTTCCAGCCATAAACCCTAGCGGGCCAATAGTGCACGGAATCTCTCCCTCTATATATATACACTCACTGGCCACTTTATTAGGTACACCTGTCCAACTTCTTGTTAACACTTAATTTCTAATCAGCCAATCACATGGCGGCAACTCAGTGCATTTAGGCATGTAGACATGGTCAAGACAATCTCCTGCAGTTCAAACCGAGCATCAGTATGGGGAAGAAAGGTGATTTGAGTGCCTTTGAACGTGGCATGGTTGTTGGTGCCAGAAGGGCTGGTCTGAGTATTTCAGAAACTGCTGATCTACTGGGATTTTCACGCACAACCATCTCTAGGGTTTACAGAGAATGGCCCGAAAAAGAAAAAAAATCCAGTGAGCGGCAGTTCTGTGGGCGGAAATGCCTTGTTGATGCCAGAGGTCAGAGGAGAATGGGCAGACTGGTTCGAGCTGATAGAAAGGCAACAGTGACTCAAATCGCCACCCGTTACAACCAAGGTAGGCCTAAGAGCATCTCTGAACGCACAGTGCGTCGAACTTTGAGGCAGATGGGCTACAGCAGCAGAAGACCACACCGGGTACCACTCCTTTCAGCTAAGAACAGGAAACTGAGGCTACAATTTGCACAAGCTCATCGAAATTGGACAGTAGAAGATTGGAAAAATGTTGCTTGGTCTGATGAGTCTCGATTTCTGCTGCGACATTCGGATGGTAGGGTCAGAATTTGGCGTAAACAACATGAAAGCATGGATCCATCCTGCCTTGTATGGAGCATCTTTGGGATGTGCAGCCGACAAATCTGCGGCAACTGTGTGATGCCATCATGTCAATATGGACCAAAATCTCTGAGGAATGCTTCCAGCACCTTGTTGAATCTATGCCACGAAGAATTGAGGCAGTTCTGAAGGCAAAAGGGGTCCAACCCGTTACTAGCATGGTGTACCTAATAAAGTGGCCGGTGAGTGTATATATACATATATCATTGAGACACATATATAATATTTATATTTAATACAGAGCTAGATAACATAAAAGCTGGTAATTCAATTGCCGGCTTTTGCTATCTCCTTATCAAACCCGACAGGATATGAGACATGGTTTACATACAGTAAACCATTTCATATCCTTTATTTTTTTACATATTCCTCACTAATAATGTTAGAAGTGTCTGTGTGTAAAATTTGGGAACTGTAGGTGTTAAAATAAAGGGTTAAATCATGGAACAAACTGGCGTGGGCTCCCGCGCAATTTTCTCCACCAGAGTGGGAAAGCCAGTGACTGAGGGCAGATATTAATAGCCTAGAGAGGGACCATGGTTATTGCCCCCCCCCCCTCCGGCTAAAAACATCTGCCCCCAGCCACCCCAGAAAAGGTGCATTTGTAAGATGCGCCTATTCTGGCCTCTCTGTTCCCACTCCCGAGTAGCGGTGGGATATGGGGTAATAAAGGGCT
Organism: Ranitomeya variabilis; assembly: GCF_051348905.1. Taxonomy (NCBI): domain Eukaryota; kingdom Metazoa; phylum Chordata; class Amphibia; order Anura; family Dendrobatidae; genus Ranitomeya; species Ranitomeya variabilis. The sequence goes on along the minus strand of NC_135235.1, from coordinate 171,542,497 downwards.
AATGTCACCTTGCTAATGTAAGGTGACATTAAGCCTGGTTAATAATGGAGAGATGTCAATAAAACACCAATCCATTATTAAATAGTAGTAAAGGGTTAATAATACACACACACATTATGAATAAAGTATTTTAATGAAATAAATACACACATGTAGTTGGAAAATCTTTATTGTATGCTTAATCCTCCTGAAGACCCTCCTTCAGTAAAAGAAAAAAAGAAAAAAGCAACAATACCCCATACCTCTCCGGCATGCAGTTATGTCCCACGCTTTAAATCCATCTGAAGGGGTCAAATAATTTTACAACCAGGAGCCTGCTAATGTAGCTATTGCTCCTGGTTGTAAAAAGCAACAATATCACATACCTCTCGGGCATGCAGTCATGTCTCACGATGTAAATCCATCTGAAGGGGTTAAATAATTTTACAACCAGGAGCCTGATAATGCAGCTGTTGTTCCTGGTTGTAAAAACTGGGGAATGAATGGAATGCAGGGGAACGTAGCATCGTAGACTGCTGGCATAAACTAATATGAACTCTAGCGTGAGAAAATATTCTGAAAAATTCCCATATTCTGTAAAAAAATATAAGGGATATGAAATGGTCTACTGTATGTGCTGTAGATAGTAAAAGCCGGCAATTGAATTACCGGCTTTTAAGCTAACGCTGTATGAAGTATAAATATAAATATATATATATATATATATATATATATATATATATATATATACATACATAACATATATATATATATATATACATATAACAACAGGAGGACAAAAAGAGCAAACTGATTATATCTAAAAGATATATCATTATATTATATCATAGAAAAGGTAAAATGTCACAACAATATATACAGTTATATGAAAGAGTTTGGGCACCCCTATTAATCTTAAGCTTAATGTTTTATAAAAATTGTTTTTTTTTGCAACAGCTATTTCAGTTTCATATATCTAATAACTGTTGGACACTGTAATGTTTCTGCCTTGAAATGAGGTTTATTGTACTAACAGAAAATGTGCAATCTGCATTCAAACAAAATTTGACAAGGGCATAAGTATGGGCACCCTTATCATTTTCTTGTTTTAAATACGCTTACCTACTTTTTACTGACTTACCAAAACACTTTTTTTGGTTTTGTAACCTCATTGAGCTTTGAACTTCATAGCCAGGTGTATGCAATCATGAGAAAAGCTACTTAAAGTGGCCACTTGCAAGTTGTTCTCCTGTTTGAATCTCCTCTGAAGAGTGGCATCATGGGCTCCTCAAAACAACTGTCAAATGATCTGAAAACAAAGATTATTCAACATAGTTGTTCAGGGGAAGGATACAAAAAGCTGTCTAAGAGATTTAACCTGTCATTTTCCACTGTGAGGAACATAGTAAGGAAATGGAAGAACACAGGTACAGTTCTTGTTAAGGCCAGAAGTGGCAGGCCAAGAAAAACATCAGAAAGGCAGAGAAGAAGAATGGTGAGATCAGTCAAGGACAATCCTCAGACTACCTCCAGAGAGCTGCAGCATCAACTTGCTGCAGATGGTGTCACTGTGCATCGGTCAACTATACAACGCACTTTGCACAAGGAGAAGCTGTATGGGAAAGTGATGCAAAAGAAGCCTGCGCCTGCGCCAATGTCCTACGCTGTTCTACCTTTGCCTCATCAGATGGGTCAAGGGAATTTAAAATCAGACAATGTATCTCTTGTGGTACTTCTAATGTTATATACTATGCCACCTGTCCGTGCCCCAAAATATATGTGGGACTTACCACAAGAGAATTAAGAATACGGGTACGTGAACATGTGCGGGGCATTGGCGCCGCCAAGACAGTGTCCGATACTTCGCAATTGGATACTATTCCTCGTCATTTCAAGTTACATCACAATTGTGACACCAGTATTTTGAAAGTGAGGGGGATTGATGCCCTCCATCTTGGTATAAGAGGGGGCGACAATAAAAAACTTCTTGCACAAATCGAGACAAGGTGGATCGTTCAATTAGATACCATGATACCGAAAGGCCTCAATGAATATTTAAGCTTTGCCCCTTTTTTGTAGTCCTCCTGATATTTGGTTTCCTAAACTCCTGTTCCCACATGCCCCCATGTTTATCAACCCCGTGGATGTGTTTTTAACTTTTTTAATTTTACTTATTTATTTTTTATTTAGTGTTTGTGACTCTGCTGATTTATTGCGCCTCCGTAAATGACCCCGGACTTCATCTCATTATATGGGAAAATTACAGCCATCTCAGCGACTTTGGATGATTTCAACTTTTGTAATTTGTAATTTGTATACATTTTGTGATGTTATAGTTATATGCAGCTATGTTACACAGCTTTTTTTTTTTTTTCATCCAGTTAATTGTCCTCATACATGCTCTCATGGCTGTGCGCATCGCACTGCGACCTATTGTCTCCTGTCTGCGGGTGGGCGTCTTTACGGTGTGTGCACCGCTTGGGGGGCTCTCCCCTGGTGTGTGTGCACTTCCCGTGATGCCCTATCTGCAGTTCAGGACCTGACGGCCGCAGTGCACATGTGCCGACTCTAGCCATCCTGATTGGCCGTTTTAGGCCATGTGACTAAGTTCATGGGGTTATTAGGTCCTGCAGGGACCTGAGACACACTCCCTTGAGAAAGCGGCCTCTAGCTGCCGCAAAACACGCGTCGGGACCCTCCATCCACCCCCCTCCTTGTTTCCACTCATCTGTTGGTAAGCGCTGCATTTCTTGCCATGCGCTATTGCACCTTAGATGTTAGATAGACGGGTGTAACTTTATTCCCGATCATCTGGTTAATGCATGCTGCTTCCTTGACGTCCATGTTTGGACGCACTGTCTTTTCCTTGAGTTACGGTCTTTGGACCTTTATTTATTTATTTTTCCAGGGATTGAAGTGTATATGTGGGGTGGGGATAGGTGTTGGTGGGGTTCATAACAGTCTGCATTGTTAATTGGTGTTCTATATATTGTTGTGACATTTTACCTTTTCTATGATATAATGAAATGATATGATATCTTTTAGATATAATCAGTTTGCTCTTTTTGCCCTCCTGTTGTTATCTGATACTGTTTGGAGCTGATTTTTGATTTGGGTTTGCAGACAGATATTCTCTGCCACCCTGGTCTCTAAGTATGTACATGGGATTTTGGTTACTATATATATACATATATATATATACAGTGTATATATATATAGACTGTATATATGTTTTCACGAATATTTGAGCCCATGGATCCATTCTATGTCCATTTTCCAAGCTGGCGAGAAAATCTCGCCGTAGAGATGCCATACGGATGCTAAACGGATGACACACAGATAATTTTTACAGAAAAAATTGCATCCTCGCGTTGAATACGGATCACTGTTCAGGGACTTTTCTGAGTATTACACCTGTAAAAAATGGATCATATTTCCCTAAGCTAAGTGTGACGCCGGCCTTAGGCATGCAATAAGGGACGGGGAAGACAAAGTGCTGATGATGACTCACGCAGATACTGAGGATGATGCCTGTTGCTAAAGCACAAGAAACATGCCCTTCCAAGACACATAGGTTCCTGTCCCACTTTGCAGGAAAGCACGGTACATCACTTCTGAAGCCAGAGCCATGTGAACATATGGTTGGTTGGATAGCAGATAATGCTTCCAGCAGGCTTGGCAGCACCGCACAGTGTTCCACATGATCTGTTCTCACCAGCCCAAAGTCTGAATCACTTAATCCTCACCCTGATCTACCTTCCTCTCACCATGTTGAGTCATAGGAGACTAGTGATCTCACTCTAGGACACTCCGAGGAGCTCTTTACAACATTATTTCTTGATTGTGGACACTCAACCTGCATGCTCCAAGAGGGACAGGAGGACATGCTGTTTAGTGATGCACAAACCTAAGAGCAGCCATGACCACAAGAACTTCTCTCTCAGCTGGTAGATGAACCAACCAGGGGAGGTAATCTGCTGGATCTAGTTCTGTCAAACAGACCAGATACAATTTCAGATTTACAGGTCAGGGAGCATTTGGGAAGTAGTGACCATAACATGGTAAGTTTCAATGTAATTTTCAATCAAACATTCAAAAGAGGAAATGCCAAAACCTGGAATTTTAAGGCTACTTTCACACATCAGGTTTTTTGTTTCAGGCACAATCAGGCAAGCTTTGAAGAAAACGGATCCTTTTTTTTACGCCGGATCCGTTTTTTTCTCATAGAGTTGTATTACGCCAGATTGCGCCTGATGGCCAGATGTTTCATCCGTTTTTTTCCAGATACGTCCAAATATTTGTTTCCGGCAGACGGAGAAAACGTCCAGAGGAAGGTTTTTTGTCCCGCGGAAAGGCTTCTTTCACACATCAGGTTTTTTTGTTTCAGGCAGAGAGAGAGAGAATGATCCGGAGGCCTGATTCAATTTTAAAAAATTACGGGAAGAGTTTAATCGTATAGACTGGGACAACATCATGGTAACTGGGAATACCGAACATAAATGGGGCATTTTTAAGGAAATGCTACTAGAATCCTGCAAAAAAGTTATACCCTCTGGTAATAAAATGTCAAGGAATAAAAAGAAACCATTATGGATGAACAGGACAGTACAAGGTTTAATAAGACAACACCAAAGGGCATTCAAAATCTTGAAAGCCGAGAATATTGAAATAGCACTTCAGGAGTATAAAGATCTAAATAAGAAATGTGAAAAAGAAATCAAGCTGGCAAAGTTATCTACAGAGAAAGAAATCACCAACGGCATTAAAATAAATCCCAAATTTTTTTATAAGTACATCAAAGCCAAAAATAAAATAATAGATGTTATCGGCCCCTTAAAAGACGACAATAACAAGATAATTACAGAGGACAAAGAAAAGGCAGAGATATTAAACAGGCACTATTCATCCATGTTTACCAATGAACTGTCTGTTACAGGGATCATTCAAAAAGGCAAAAATCAAAATTCACAACCGGATATAACTAGTTTAACACAACAAGAAGTGCATTTACGTCTGAGCAATTTAAACATTGACAAATCCCCCAACCCAGATGGCATTCATCCACGAATACTGAGGGAATTGAGCTCAATAATTGACAAACCACTATATCTCATATTCTTAGACTCTCTTTAACAGGGGTGGTGCCACAGGATTGGAGGATAGCTCACGCGGTACCAATATTTAAGAAACGTAAGGTAAGCCTGACATCAATACTGTGCAAATTTTTTGACAGCATTATAATAGATGACCTGCAGAAATATATTGTGGAGAATAATATAATAACTGACAACCAGCATGGATTCATGAAGAATAAGTTGTGTCTAACTAACATGTTGGGTTTCTATGAGGAGGTGAGTGCAAATCTGGATGTAGGTAATGCAGCTGATGGGATTTATCTGGACTTTGCAAAGGCATTTGATACAGTTCCACATAACAGACTCATACTTAAGCTACAGAAGCAAGGACCTGGGTGAAACTATATGCAGATGGGTAAGGAATTGGCTAAGTGACCGGAGACAAAGAGTTGTCATAAATGGTACGTTCTCTAAATGGGATATAGTCAGCAGTGGTGTACCACAGGAATCTGTGCTAGGACTGATTTTTTTTAACCTTTTTATTAATGACCATGTGGATGGGATTGAGAGTAGTGATGAGCGAATTTGTTTGGAAAACCATCACCAACATAAATTCGGCATGAATATGGAACATTCGGATTTGCAATCAGAAACCCAAGCAAAATTTTATGAAATTAGTAAAAATCAGTAACATTCAGTAAAAGTGTGGGAAAATATTTTTGCTGCCAAAAAATATTTGCATGATTAGTGTTGAGTAGTGTTGAGCATTCCAATACTGCAAATATCGGGTATCGGCCGATATTCGCTGTATCGGAATTCCGATACCGAGTTCCGATATTTTTGTGATATCGGAAATCGGAAACGGAAGTTCCTATAAGTTCCCAGGCATGTGCGGTGCGTATGGTTCCCAGGGTCTGGAGGAGAGGAGACTCTCCTTCAGGCCCTGGGATCCATATTCGTGTAAAAAATAATGGCAAGGAATGTGATAACACAGAGGATGATGATGTTTTAGATCCCAGTTGGCATGAACATAGAGTCACACAGTTGAGTAGGTCATCTGAGGAAGAGACGAGGAGGTTACATTGCACCGTCTGTTGCAGACACGTAGTGATGTAGCCACGACGAGCGATGCATCCTCAGCCACAATTGTGCTTCTGACCAGCAGCATTTTGGGCCATTCTGATGTGTTGTGCATGTGTATGCTTTTGCCTCTGATTGAAGTTAATGGCGTTCGGTTATGTTTGGCGAATATTCGACAAATTAATCGGCAAATATTGTAAATTCGGCGAACGTAATCCGAACCGAACATTGAAATATTCGCTCATCTCTAATTGAGAGTAAAGTGTCAGTCTTTGCTGACGACACCAAACTATGTAGGGTATTAAAATTTGAACTGGACATTACAATATTGTAAAATGATCTGAATAAGATGACTGAATGGACAAACAGCAAATGAGATTTAATGTAGATAAATGTAAAGTAGTGCACCTAGGACGGAGTAATCCTATTGCTGCATATAATAATAATAATAATTTTTATTTATATAGCGCCAACATATTCCGCAGCGCTTTACAACTTATAGAGGGGACTTGTACAGACAATAGACATTACAGCATAACAGAAATCACAGTTCAAAATAGATACCAGGAGGAATGAGGGCCCTGCTCGCAAGCTTACAAACTATGAGGAAAAGGGGAGACACGAGAGGTGGAGATACACTAAATGGGAGCATACTCGGGACTACAGAACAGGAGAACGACTTGGGTATTCTCGATACAAGTAAGCTAAACAGCAGTACTCAATGTCAAGCAGCAGCAAAAGCAATCAAGATTTTAGGATGTATAAAAAGAGAGATAAAATCCCGCAATCCCAATGCATTATTACCCATTTATAATTCACTGGTGAGGCCACATCTAGAATATGGGATCCAGGTTTGGGCTCCACATTTTATAAAGGATATTCAAAAGTTAGAACCAGTTCAACGATGGGCAACTAGATTATGACAAGGGATGGAAGACCTTTTGCATGAGGAGAGGTTAGAAAAGTTGGGCTTGTTTAGCTTAGAAAATAGACGTCTCAGAGGGGATCTCATTTACATGTATAAATATATGTGTGGTCAGTACAAAACACTGGAACATGACTTGTTCCTTCCAAGAACCGTGCTGAGGACTCGGGGCACTTATTATGGGTGGATAAAAGGTGATTCTGACAGCGAAACAGGAAAGGGTTTTTTACAGTTAGAGCAGTCACACTGTGGAATGCCCTACCACGGGAGGTAGTAATGGCAGACACTATAACAGCTTTTCAAAAAGGGCTGGAGGATTTCCTTGATACACATAACATTGCGGGTTATAGCTAGATTAGTGCCGAAACGTACAGTTGGTGGAGAAAGGTTGAATTTTGATGGACCTAGGTGTTTATTCAACCTATGTAACTATGTAACTTGATGGCATGGAACGGCAAATTTGGGATAAGGAAGATGATGATGAGACACAGTTGCTGCTAAGTCTCGTTGGTAAGTCAAGAAGTCAGGAGGACCATGGTGTGGTGGTGAAAGATGAGCTGGTGAATGACAAAGTCACTGAACCAACCTGAAAATCTGGCATGCAGAGTGAGGTCAGCAGCACTGAGGGGAGAGATCGGCAGCACCGAAACAGACAGAAAGATTTAGTGGGGTGACCAGAGGGAGAAATTAGGCATCTGTTCTGTAGAGTTCTGACATTCCTGAATTTCTCTGACAAAGAGTTAGGTGCTGCCCAGTCAGGGACATTTTTAAAGAGAGTTCTGAGACAAACAAAATACCCATTTGCAACCTGTGCCATGCCAAGATCAGCAGGGACCTGACCGCTAAGAACCTAACCACCACCATCATGATTAGGGACTGTTAAGAAGTGACCTGGGTTGGAGTAGTGTTATTGCAACCACTAGAGGCAGCATCGGCAGATAGCATAGTCAGGAATCTGCCAAAGGTCAGTCCATGGGAGCAGCAGTATAGTTTGAAGGATAAGCAGGTTATCTAACACTTGATCCATAGCTGTGATGAAGGAAACTAAGTCATTGAGAAGGTCACAATTCTTCTGCATGTAAGGTGAGGCCATGCAAGAGCCTCATTAGTCAGGAGATTAATGATGAAAAGAACCTTTTTCCTGTCAATGGTAAATGAAGAAGGTTGCATCTAGAAATATATATACGACATTGATTAAGCAATCCATAGCAATGACAAAGATCCCCACTGAACTTTGCGGGCAGCGACATGCATATGTTTGATTCCGAGCCTAAGTTGTGCAAATCCAGAAGTTGCCTCTTTAACTCAATAATTTTTTTTGCTTATTTAACACCAGTGTTTGCAACTTATAATTTTTTTGGTATGTGGCATCAAGAACTGACCTGCATTACAGTAATGGTATTACAACTACTAGAGGCAGCACCGGCAGGTAGTGTAGTCAGAAATCAACCAGAGGTCGTTACATGGGAGCAGTTGTATAGTTTTAAGGATAAGCAGTTAGTGTAGTCAGTAGTGTTGAGCATTCCGATACCGCAAGTATCGGGTATCGGCCGATATTTGCTGTATCGGAATTCCGATACCGAGATCCGATACTTTTGTGTTATCGGGTATCGGTATCGAAACAACATTAATGTAAAAATGTGTAAAAGAGAGAATTAAAATAAAAAATATTGCTATACTCACCTCTCCGACGCAGCCTGCACCTTACCGAGGGAAGCGGCAGCGTTCTTTGTTTAAAATTCGCGCTTTTCTTTCCTTACGTGAAGTCCCGGCTTTGTGATTGGTTGCGTCGCAGTCACATGGGCGACGCAACCAATCACAGCAAGCCGTGACGTAATTTCAGGTCCTTAAGGATTTTAAAATTACGTCCCGGCTTTGTGATTGGTTGCGTCGCAGTCACATGGGCGACGCAACCAATCACAAGCCGTGACGTCACGGGAGGCTGGACACGCGCGCATTTTAAAATGCGCGCTTGTCCAGCCTCCTGTGACGTCCCGGCTTGTGATTGGTTGCGTCGCGATCAACCAATCACAAGCCGGGAGGCTGGACACGCGCGCATTTTAAAATGTGCGCTTGTCCAGCCTCCCGTGACGTCCCGGCTTGTGATTGGTTGCGTCGCGATCAACCAATCACAAGCCGGGAGGCTGGACACGCGCGCATTTTAAAATGCGCGCCTGTCCAGCCTCCCGTGACGTCCCGGCTTGTGATTGGTTGCGTCGTGATCAACCAATCACAAGCCGGGAGGCTGGACAAGCGCGCATTTTAAAATGCGCGCGTGTCCAGCCTCCCGGCTTGTGATTGGTTGACCGCGAAGCAACCAATCACAAGCCGGGACGTCACGGGAGGTTGGACAAGCGCGCATTTGAACCGAATAGCTCAAAGTGAAGAGCTGCTTTCATCTAAGCACCCGACTCGGTGGCCCGAATGCCTAGGTCCATAATTCGTGCCATTGGGTGATACCACTGCCTCTTCCCCTTTGCTAGGTGCTTCCCAATTCCTTCTAAAACACTGGCTCATATGCCTCCTGCCCTGCACCTATCCTTGCACATTCTGACTTAACATCATCATGCACTTCCCAGCCCAGCGTTCAGCTGTCCCTACCCCAGGCCTTGGAATGAAAAACAAAGTTCCCAGCCATCCACTCACAGTCCCAAATGCTAAACAGGCACATTTCCAGGCTGGTAGATGCAAAGGATTTCTGCCAACTTATGGCACCCGGTCCCCAGCCGCCACTTTTCTCCCTGTGTGGCATCCCCGCCTTATACCAGCACTTGTCCAGGAACATCATCCATGCCCTTACCAACGCACTTACTGACATTTTCCACTTAGCGACTGATGTGGACAAGCGCTTGTGGCCAGGGAAGCTACATTTCACTGATGGCACACTGGGTGAATATTATGGAGGCCAGGGCCGAATCACACCGTGGCACTGCGCATGTGCTCCCATTGCCGAGGATTGCTGATTCTATTTCTATCAGGGTTTCCTCCACCTTTTACAGCAGTTCCTGCACCCCCTCCTGCTTCGTCTCATCCTCCATTTCCAATGTAATATATCAGAGCACACCATCCACATAAGCCGCAGCACTGCCTCAGTGAAGCAGCAACAGGCTCTGCTGAAGCTAGTTTGTCTAGAATACAAACTGCACCCAGCAGCAGAGTTACTTAAAGGAATAACAGACCAGACAGATCTGTGGCTCTTGCCGCTGAACTTACAACCAGGCCTGGTCTTGTGTAATAATGGGTGTAATCTGGTAACGGCTATGAAGCTTGGCAAACTCACACAAGTACCATGCTTGGCACATGTGCTCAACTTAGTAGTTCAGCGGTTTCTGAAAACATACTAAGATTTTTCAGAGCTTTTGGTCAAGTTCTGCTACGTCAGCTCCTATTTCCACATTCTGGCAGTGCTGCAGCAGCGCATGCAAGTGCTAGCTCACCGGCAGGTGTGCAACGTCACCATGCCCTGGAACTTCATATTGCACATGCTGGCAATGCTTTGTGAGCAGAGGAGGCCAATGGTTGAGTACCAGCTTCAACACGTCTGTGGGTATTCTGGTCAGCCTCTGCACGTAACAACTGAAGAGTGGTCTGGAGTACATTTCTTTGCTACATAAGCCTCCAAGAACTTATTCAAAGTTTATCGGTTATATTGCACACCCAAAGGGTATTACATCTTCTTGGGTACATTTCATTTATAAGCCTCCAAAAATGTGTTAAAAAAATTATTGGCATTATAATGCTCACCTATAGACTTTTCCATTATCTAGAGTGCATTTCATTGGTTTATTACCCTCAAAAAACTTGTTTAAAATATATCGGTCTTATATTGCTCATCCATAGGTTATATCATCTTCTTGGGTACACTTCATTAGTATGTAACCCTTAAAAAAAGTATGCAAAAATTTAGGCTGTGTGCACACGTTGCAGATTTGATGCGGTTTGGTTGCGTTTTTTTTATGCGGATTTATGGATCACAAAGAAAAAATACTTAATCTAGTCCAGGGTTAAAAAAATATGCCTTTTAAAACTAGGCAATCACACAAGTCAGAATAAATGTTCACAACAAAGACCCACACCTGTACATAAAAGTAAAAAAATACAATAAATTAAAAAAATAGAAAAAAAATCCCTTTTTTTCCCCTTCCCTTTTTCTTTCCCTTTTTTTCCTTTTTCTCTCCTTCCCTTTCCTTTTATTCTTATATCTAGGATTATCAAATGCCACATATACAGTTAGGTCCATATGTATTTGGACAGAGACAACATTTTTCTAATTTTGGTTATAGACATTGCCACAATGAATTCTAAACAAAACAATTCAGATGCAGTTGAAGTTCAGACTTTCAGCTTTCATTTGAGGGTATCCACATTAAAATTGGATGAAGGGTTTAGAAGTTTCAGCTCCTTAACATGTGCCACCCTGTTTTTAAAGGGACCAAAAGTAATTGGACAGATTCAATAATTTTAAATAAAATGTTCATTTCTAGTACTTTGTTGGCAATGACTGCCTGAAATCTTGAAATCATGAACATCACCAGACGCTGTGTTTCCTCCTTTTTGATGCTCTGCCAGGCCTTCACTGCAGTGGTTTTCAGTTGCTGTTTGTTTGTGGGCCTTTCTGTCTGAAGTTTAGTCTTTAACAAGTGAAATGCATGCTCAATTGGGCTGAGATCAGGTGACTCACTTGGCCATTCAAGAATATTCCACTTCTTTGCTTTAATAAACTCCTGGGTTGCTTTGGCTTTATGTTTTGGGTCATTGTCCATCTGTAGTATGAAACAATGACCAATCAGTTTGGCTGCATTTGGCTGGATCTGAGCACACAGTATGTCTCTGAATACCTCAGAATTCATTCGTCTGCTTCTGTCCTGTGTCACATCATCAATAAACACTAGTGACCCAGTGCCACTGGCAGCCATGCATGCCCAAGCCATCACATTGCCTCCGCCGTGTTTTACAGATGATGCGGTATGCTTTGGATCATGAGCTGTACCACGCCTTTGCCATACTTTTCTCTTTCCATCATTCTGGTAGAGGTTGATCATGGTTTCATCTGTCCAAAGAATGTTCTTCCATAACTGTGCTGGCTTTTTTAGATGTTTTTTAGCAAAGTCCAGTCTAGCCTTTTTATTCTTGATGCTTATGAGTGGCTTGCACCATGCAGTGAACCCTCTGTATTTACTTTCATGCAGTCTTCTCTTTATGGTAGATTTGGATATTGATACGCCTACCTCCTGGAGAGTGTTGGTCACTTGGTTAGCCTTTGTGAAGGGGTTTCTCTTCAGCATGGAGATTATTCTGCGATCATCCACCACTGTTGTCTTCCGTGGGCGACCAGGTCTTTTTGCATTGATGAGTTCACCAGTGCTTTCTTTCTTTCTCAGGATGTACCAAACTGTAGATTTTGCCACTCCTAATATTGTAGCAATTTCTCGGTTATAGCTTTTTTCTGTGTTCGCAGCTTAAGGATGGCTTGTTTCACCTACTTGGAGAGCTCCTTTGACTGTGTGTTTACTTCAGAGCAAAACCTTCCAAATGCAATTACCACACCTCAAATCAACTCCAGGCCTTTTATCTGCTTAATTGAGAATGACATAACGAAGGGATTGCCCACACCGGTCCATAAAATAGCCTTGGAGTCAATTGTCCAATTACTTTTGGTCCCTTTAAAAACAGGGTGCACATGTTAAGGAGCTGAAACTCCTAAACCCTTCATCCAGTTTTAATGTGGATACTGTTGTGAATTTACCTTTTGGCTCCCTCTAGTGGTTACTAGTGATTTGACTCTGGGTATGTCATTCATCCCTTGTATGCTCACCTGGGTCGTTAGGTCAGGGGTGTTGCTATATAAGCTCCCTGGACCTTCAGTTCAATGCCTGGCAACGTTGTAATCAGAGCTAATCTGTTGTGCTCTTGTCTACTGATCCTGGTTCCTGCTAAATTAAGCTAAGTCTGCTTTCTTGCTTTTTGCAATTTTTTTTGTTTGCATTTTTGTCCAGCTTGTACATAATCTGTATCCTAACCTTGCTGGAAGCTCTAGGGAGGCTGGAGTTCTCCCCCCGGGCCGTTAGACAGTTCGGGGGTTCTTGTATCTCCAGTGTGGAATTTTGTTAGGGTTTTTGTTGACCATATAAGTTATCTTACTACATTCTGCTATTAGTAAGTGGGCCTCTCTTTGCTAAACCTAGTTCATCTCTGTGTTTGTCATTTCCTCTTACCTCACCGTTATTATTTGTGGGGGGCTTGTATCCGACTTTTGGGGTCTATTCTCTGGAGGCAAGAGAGGTCTTTGTTTTCCTCTTCTAGGGGTAGTTAGTCCTCCGGCTGGCGCGAGACATCTAGCGACCAACGTAGGCATGTTCCCCGGCTACTTCTAGTGTTGGCGTTAGGAGTAGTTATATGGTCAACCCAGTTACCACTGCCCTATGAGCTGGATTTTTGTACGTCGCAGACTTACTTGTTCCTCTGAGACCCTCGCCATTGGGGTCATAACAGTTTGCCAGGCCAGTATTAAATGTTTAATGCATTGCAGAAGCGGGATTATAAGAAAGAAAGTTCTGAGTTTTTTTTTCTCTCTCTCATTTTTTTTTCTTTTCCCCTTTACCTCTGAGTGGCTTGTGTTTGCTGCAGACATGAATGTCCAGACCTTGATTACAAGTGTGGACCAGCTTGCTGCTCGTGTGCAGGGCATACAAGAGTATGTTATCAGAAATCCTGTGTCAGAACCTAAGATACCGATTCCTGAACCGTTTTCCGGAGACCGATTTAAATTTAGAAATTTCAGGAATAATTGTAAATTGTTTTTGTCCCTGAAACCCTGTTCATCTGGAGACTCCACTCAGCAAGTAAAAATTGTTATTTCTTTTTTACGGGGCGACCCTCAGGATTGGGCTTTCTCGCTGGCGCCAGGAGATCCGGCATTGGCTGACATTGATGCGTTTTTTCTGGCGCTTGGTTTGCTTTATGAGGAACCCAATCTTGAGATTCAGGCAGAAAAAGCCTTGCTGGCGATGTCTCAGGGCCAGGACGAGGCTGAAGTGTATTGCCAAAAATTTCAGAAATGGTCCGTGCTGACCCAGTGGAACGAGTGTGCATTGGCTGCAAATTTTAGAAATGGCCTTTCTGAAGCCATTAAGAATGTGATGGTGGGTTTTCCCATTCCCACAGGTCTGAATGATTCTATGGCCCTGGCTATTCAAATCGACCGGCGGTTGCGGGAGCGCAAGACCGCAAATTCCCTCATGGTGTTGTCTGAACAGGCACCTGATTTAATGCAATGTGATAGAATCCTGACTAGAAATGAGCGGAAAATTCATAGACGCCAGAATGGCTTGTGTTACTACTGTGGTGATTCTACACATGTTATCTCAGCATGCTCTAAACGTCTTACTAAGGTTGTTAGTCTGGTCGCCATTGGTAATTTGCAACCTAAGTTTATTCTATCTGTAACTTTGATTTGCTCACTGTCATCGTATCCTGTCATGGCGTTTGTAGACTCAGGTGCTGCCCTGAGCCTTATGGATCTGTCATTTGCCAAGCGCTGCGGATTTGTTCTTGAGCCATTGGAAAATCCTATCCCTCTTAGGGGTATTGATTCTACGCCATTGGCAAAAAATAAACCGCAGTTTTGGACACAGGTTACCATGTGCATGACTCCCGAACATCGGGAGGTAATACGTTTTCTTGTTCTGCATAAAATGCATGATTTGGTTGTATTGGGTTTGCCATGGTTACAGACCCATAATCCAGTCTTGGACTGGAAGGCTATGTCAGTGTCAAGTTGGGGCTGCCATGGAATTCATGGAGATTCCCTGCCCTTGTCTATTGCTTCTTCTACGCCTTCGGAAGTTCCGGCGTATTTGTCTGATTATCAGGATGTCTTCAGCGAGTCTAAGTCCAGTGCACTGCCTCCTCATAGGGAATGTGACTGTGCAATAGATTTGATTCCTGGCAGTAAGTTTCCTAAGGGGAGACTGTTTAATCTGTCGGTACCTGAACATACCGCGATGCGTTCATATATCAAGGAGTCTCTTGAGAAGGGGCATATCCGTCCTTCTTCTTCCCCTCTTGGTGCGGGATTTTTTTTTGTGGCCAAAAAGGACGGATCTTTGAGGCCTTGTATTGACTATCGGCTTTTAAATAAGATCACTGTCAAATTTCAGTATCCTTTGCCGCTGTTGTCAGATTTGTTTGCCCGGATTAAAGGTGCCAAGTGGTTCACCAAGATAGACCTTCGTGGTGCGTACAACCTTGTGCGCATAAGGCAGGGCGATGAATGGAAAACCGCATTCAATACGCCCGAAGGTCATTTTGAGTACTTGGTGATGCCATTTGGGCTCTCTAATGCCCCTTCAGTTTTTCAGTCCTTCATGCATGACATTTTCCGGAAGTATCTGGATAAATTTTTGATTGTTTATCTGGATGATATTCTGGTTTTTTCTAATGATTGGGACTCGCATGTGGAGCAGGTCAGGATGGTTTTTGAGATTCTGCGTGAAAATTCTTTGTTTGTAAAAGGCTCAAAGTGTCTCTTTGGTGTACAGAAGGTTCCCTTTTTGAGGTTCATTTTTTCCCCTTCTGCTGTGGAGATGGATCCAGTCAAGGTCCGAGCTATTCATGATTGGACTCAACCCTCGTCAGTTAAGAGTCTTCAGAAGTTCTTGGGTTTTGCTAACTTCTACCGTCGTTTTATCGCAAATTTCTCTAGCGTTGTTAAACCGCTGACGGATATGACCAAGAAAGGCTCTGATGTAGCTAACTGGGCTCCTGCTGCCGTGGAGGCTTTCCAGGAGTTGAAACGCCGATTTACTTCGGCGCCTGTTTTGTGCCAGCCTGACGTCTCACTTCCCTTTCAGGTTGAGGTGGATGCTTCGGAGATTGGGGCAGGGGCCGTTTTGTCGCAGAGAGGCCCTGGTTGCTCTACTATGAGGCCTTGTGCCTTTTTCTCTAGGAAGTTTTCGCCGGCAGAGCGAAATTATGATGTGGGCAATCGGGAGTTGTTGGCCATGAAGTGGGCATTTGAGGAGTGGCGTCATTGGCTCGAGGGTGCTAAGCATCATGTGGTGGTCTTGACTGATCACAAAAATCTGATGTATCTCGAGTCTGCTAAACGCCTGAATCCTAGACAGGCCCGCTGGTCATTGTTTTTCTCCCGTTTTGACTTTGTGGTCTCGTATTTACCAGGTTCTAAGAATGTGAAGGCCGATGCTCTGTCTAGGAGCTTTGTGCCTGATGCTCCTGGAGTCGCTGAACCTGTGGGTATTCTTAAGGAAGGAGTTATCGTGTCTGCTATTTCTCCAGATCTGCGACGTGTGTTGCAGAGATTTCAGGCTGGTAGGCCTGACTCTTGTCCACCTGACAGATTGTTTGTGCCTGCTAGATGGACCAGCAGAGTCATTTCCGAGGATCATTCCTCGGTGTTGGCAGGGCACCCGGGAATTTTTGGCACCAGAGATCTGGTGGCCAGGTCCTTTTGGTGGCCTTCCTTGTCAAGGGATGTGCGGTCATTTGTGCAGTCCTGTGGTACTTGTGCCCGAGCTAAGCCTTGTTGCTCTCATGCCAGCGGGTTGCTCTTGCCCTTGCCTGTCCCGAAGAGACCTTGGACACACATCTCTATGGATTTCATTTCGGATCTTCCGGTGTCTCAGGGCATGTCTGTCATCTGGGTGATATGTGATCGTTTCTCCAAGATGGTCCATCTGGTTCCTTTGCCTAAGCTGCCTTCCTCTTCTGATCTGGTTCCTGTGTTCTTCCAGAACGTGGTTCGTTTGCATGGCATTCCTGAGAATATTGTGTCGGACAGAGGATCCCAGTTTGTTTCCAGGTTCTGGCGATCCTTTTGTGGTAGGATGGGCATTGATTTGTCGTTTTCGTCCGCTTTCCATCCCCAGACTAACGGACAAACGGAGCGAACTAATCAGACTCTGGAGGCTTATTTGAGGTGTTTTGTCTCTTCTGATCAGGATGATTGGGTGACCTTCTTGCCGTTGGCTGAATTTGCCCTTAATAATCGGGCTAGTTCCGCCACCTTGGTTTCGCCATTTTTCTGCAACTCTGGTTTCCATCCTCGTTTTTCCTCGGGACATGTGGAGCCTTCTGACTGTCCTGGGGTGGATTCCGTGGTGGATAGGTTGCAGCGGATCTGGAGTCATGTGGTGGACAACTTGAAGTTGTCACAGGAGAAGGCTCAGCGTTTTGCCAACCGCCGCCGCGGTGTGGGTCCCCGACTTCGCGTTGGGGATTTGGTATGGCTGTCTTCTCGATTTGTTCCTATGAAGGTCTCCTCTCCCAAATTTAAGCCTCGCTTCATTGGTCCTTACAAGATATTGGAAATCATTAATCCTGTATCCTTTCGCCTGGATCTTCCGGTGTCGTTTGCCATTCACAACGTATTTCATAGGTCCTTGTTGCGGCGGTACGTTGTGCCTGTGGTTCCTTCTGCTGAGCCTCCTGCTCCGGTGTTGGTTGAGGGCGAGTTGGAGTACGTGGTGGAGAAGATCTTAGATTCTCGTCTCTCCAGGCGGAGGCTTCAGTACCTGGTCAAGTGGAAGGGCTATGGTCAGGAGGATAATTCCTGGGTGGTCGCCTCTGATGTGCATGCGGCCGATTTAGTTCGTGCCTTTCACGCCGCTCATCCTGATCGCCCTGGTGGTCTTGGTGAGGGTTCGGTGACCCCTCACTAAGGGGGGGGTACTGTTGTGAATTTACCTTTTGGCTCCCTCTAGTGGTTACTAGTGATTTGACTCTGGGTATGTCATTCATCCCTTGTATGCTCACCTGGGTCGTTAGGTCAGGGGTGTTGCTATATAAGCTCCCTGGACCTTCAGTTCAATGCCTGGCAACGTTGTAATCAGAGCTAATCTGTTGTGCTCTTGTCTACTGATCCTGGTTCCTGCTAAATTAAGCTAAGTCTGCTTTCTTGCTTTTTGCTATTTGTTTTTGTTTGCATTTTTGTCCAGCTTGTACATAATCTGTATCCTAACCTTGCTGGAAGCTCTAGGGAGGCTGGAGTTCTCCCCCCAGGCCGTTAGACGGTTCGGGGGTTCTTGTATCTCCAGTGTGGAATTTTGTTAGGGTTTTTGTTGACCATATAAGTTATCTTACTACATTCTGCTATTAGTAAGTGGGCCTCTCTTTGCTAAACCTAGTTCATCTCTGTGTTTGTCATTTCCTCTTACCTCACCGTTATTATTTGTGGGGGGCTTGTATCCGACTTTTGGGGTCTATTCTCTGGAGGCAAGAGAGGTCTTTGTTTTCCTCTTCTAGGGGTAGTTAGTCCTCCGGCTGGCGCGAGACATCTAGCGACCAACGTAGGCATGTTCCCCAGCTACTTCTAGTGTTGGCGTTAGGAGTAGTTATATGGTCAACCCAGTTACCACTGCCCTATGAGCTGGATTTTTGTACGTCGCAGACTTACTTGTTCCTCTGAGACCCTCGCCATTGGGGTCATAACAGGATACCCTCAAATGAAAGCTGAAAGTCTGAACTTCAACTGCATCTGAATTGTTTTGTTTAAAATTCATTGTGGTAATGTCTATAACCAAAATTAGAAAAATGTTGTCTCTGTCCAAATATATATGGACTTAACTGTACGTCAATTATGATTTAAATGTGAGATTCATCAATCTAATCGGGTAGCAAATCCAATAGGTTAGGAATAACACTTGTATACAGGGATGATCTTTCTCATTTTATCCCAGCATGACTATCAGGAGAGGTAGGTGACCTATGAGTAACTCACATGAATTGCAGGCCATTCATAGGAGCACAGCGGCAGAGTCCCTGGTGAAGGACTATTTCTCTCTTATCCATCCACATTGTGCATGTACGAAACAAGGGCTCTATTGATTGATCTATACAAGATCAGAGATCTCATTCAGTCCATCGGGGTACAGACTGCAAAGTTTGTAAATCCAATAGGACTCTTTGGCATTAATAACTGTTTCTCTGTTTCTTGTGGATGCAGGAATTTGTTCCATTGGCGTGACTTTTATACATTCAAAGTTTTTGTTATGTGTAAGAGTGATGTGCTTAGATAAACTTTGTTTCAGAAACCCCATTTTCACATTGTGTCTACGACCATTCATACGATTTCATAGTGACTATTTGTTTCTCATTTTTTGGACACATGGCACATTTATTGGTGTTTATTGTTTTTTGGGGTGTAAATAACTTGGTACTATATAATTTTTTATCGTTCTGAATACAATATTAGGTCTTTTTGGGATCAGATCTTTGAGTATTGGGTCTTTCCTCAGTAAGTACCAATATTTTTTGAGAATACAGTGGATGGATTGGTGGCCTCTATTGTAGGTGGTAATGAAACTACATTTCCTCTTCGCTGTGCTCTCAATAACACCATGTTTCGAAGATTGTTTTTTCAGGCAGTCAAGGCAAAGATTAGTTTAGGGACTAGAGTAAGATTTCTGGTGTGGCGCATGGAGGTGCATGCAACTAGTAATCCCAGTGTTTCCGAGAAACTACAGTCCTCATGGCCCCAAAGGATAATGTTTTCAGGATTTCCTTAGTACTGCACAGGTGATCGAATTATTATCAAGAAATCAGAAACTGAACAGGTCCACTCACCTGTGCAATACTAAGGAAATCCTGAAAACATGATGTGTTGGGGGGCCGTAAGGATGAGATTTGGTAAATTCTGAGTCGGATGCTCCTGATTCATGATTAGGTATGCATATCTTCATGAATCAGTAGCATCTGACTCTACCATTCCCCCTCATCAAGACCTGCAAAATTACTATGTTAAGAGCATTACTATTCATTTACACTGGACTACTTGAAAATGTAAAAGGTAAACATTATGGCCCTGATTCATTAAGACCAGCGTTTTCTCACTGATCTGGATGATGGTGTGTGTAGCAGTCAGATGTTCTTAATTCATTAGTAAGTGTACATCTCTCAATGAATCACGAGTGTGTGATGATTAGTGTCAAGTTCCTCAACACAAATTTTCTTCCGGTCCCTGACCGGTGAAAGATTTTTGATGTAAAGAACACTACAAAATATCATGATATAGATGATCTTTGGCATCATACACCCAGAGTGCCTCTGTCCCACTCAAGCTCCTCGCATTTTGTTGCCGTTGGGAGAACTGTGACCCTTCAAAGCAATTTACTCCAGAATTGCGATGAAATTGTTTTGATAAATTGAGGAGCAAGTCTAAACCAAATTTCTAAATTTAACTTTGTAATGGCGCTGAGAAATAAGTGTATAGTGCTCCCCAGAGTCAGAAAATCTCCGCCGGTGGCTGAGACCCTGGAAAACCTGGATCAAGGCCGGTTTTCATGGTCCCTTGTCATGTGATCACCGTTATTCATGGAATAACGGCGATCATAAAAAAAAGTTGGATTTAAAATTAATTTCTCTCTCCCCTGACATGATCTAACAGAGAAGAGAAAATTTGGGCCCCCGAGTCTCCCGGATACCTCAGCCATCCCCAGTCCCTCCTTCTCTGTCCCCCAGCCCTCTGCATCATCTTCCTGGAAAAAAATGAGCCTGCTGAGATCTGCCGGTTAGTACCCAGCAACAATAGGGAGTTTTTCCTATTGGTTCCTTTTGATCACTGTGATAGACCATATCACAGTGATAAAAAAAAATAGTAAATCAAGTCCTCCTTTGTTACCCCATTAATTAGGTAAAAATTATTGTAATTATAGTTGTAATTTTTTTCCATTCTTTGCAGTAAGGGTTGGGGTTAGGGTTGTGTTAACGAAACATGTGGAGCAGGAACTCGAGCATGTCACTCAAGCACCCCTGATATTCGGTGCAAACTCGAAGACCCAATGCAAACTTAAGTATCAAGCACTTGCACTCAGTAATAATAATGAGATATTCAATATGACAACCTAATGTTATCAAATTCTGTGTCGTATGTGTTGGTTCAAAATGCTCACTATACCCCTGCATAAAATCCTTGAGGGGTGTAGTTTCTCTCTGATTTAAGGGCATACAAATTTTAAAAGTTTGAACATTGCTAAATTTTCAACATTTTTGTTATGAGGTTATAACCTCATAAAGTGACACTGGTCAGAATTGTAAAATTTGGCCTGGTCATTAAGGTCAAAATTAGCTTGGTCACTAATGGGTTAACATACATGCAATTAAAATTCTTAGTCTGGAGATATCATATCATGCTTTTAATGGATAATTTATTTCTGTAGGGGTTACCTGGGTCCTGGTGGAATTGGTGACTATGGTTTATACCCAAATTGCACAGGAGGAGCTGCAGGATACATTGACAAGTGGCTCTTCGGACCAAGTCATATCTACAATTATCCAACATGCAAGGTTATTTGAAATTGTTTTATTCAAAAGCAAAAGTAGCTTTTAAAGTAGATGTAAAGCTTGTTGATACCAACAGATTTAGACCGTCTTTTATTGGTGGTTCTCTTTATCATATTACAATTGTATGAAGTGACCAAAGTTATAAACGTCTAGTCTAATGTGTTGAGTATTTTAGTTATTTGCTTATTGCAGTACATTGCAAACTATAGCTTTTATAAGGACAGTTATGAGACAAGAAAATTAACTGAGAACTGTCATTAACAGACTGACCATGCTTTCTTGTGGGATCATAAATAACTTGCCAAATTAATTTACATGACCTCATCTATAATTCTGCAATGTATTTTTCCTTCTGTTGACTCAATGACTAATGTACTGACCTGATTTGTGGTATGTGTAAGCAGTGAATGCAACATTTGTTGTAATGGTGAATTTTATTGGTAGAGAATTCACGCAAATCCTATCACGGTCAAGAAATGTTTTAAAGATGTCTTTGCCGAAGAGATGTAATTAGGATTGATGCAATGCATGGTTTTTATTGACTAGATGAGATAATTTTATGCTTTTGATGGATGGTTTTCATCCTAACACATATTTGCATAAACAGACCATAAACTTTATAGAATCATAGGTCGAGGTTAGCTATATGTCTGCTCATTTTTTCTGACTTTGGGAAGTTTAATTTAGGCTTATTCACATTTATTCCTTTTGGAACAATTTTTTTTTCCTTTAGATTTTTCATTAGATTTTTTAACTAGGATTAATAAACAATTAAACCAGAGGAATTGTCTTTTCACCCAATTTTTTGATTATTGTAATAAGTAAAAAAAAAACTATTAATACTAAATAAATACTACTCACAAAACAGATACAGTGGCATGTAAAAGTTTGGGCACCCCTGGTCAAAATTACTCTTATTGTGAACAGTTAAGCAAGTTGAAAATCAAATGATCTCTAAAAGGGCTAATGTTAAAGATGACAAATGTATTTGTATTTTAGGCCCAAAAGTATATATATTGCCATTTTTTACATTTTAAAAATTACAAAAAAGAAAATAGGCTGATCATGCAAAAGTTTGGGTACTCTAGGAGATTTGTGCACGGATAACTTTGACCAAGGTTTCAGACCTTAATTAGCCTGTTAGGGTATGTGCACACGTCCAGATTTCTTGCAGAAATTTCCTGAAGAAAACCGGAAATTTTCTGCAAGAAATCCGCTTTTTTTTTGCGTTTTTTTTTCTGTTTTTTTCGCGTTTTTTTAGCATTCTGCAAGCGTAATTAGCTTGCAGAATGCTAAAGTTTTCCAAGCGATCTGTAGCATCACTTGGAAAACTGACTGACAGGTTGGTCACACTTGTCAAACATAACGTTTGACAAGTGTGACCATCTTTTTACTATAGATGCAGCTTATGCAGCATCTATAATAAAAGATAGGATGTTTAATAATAATAAAAAAAATTAAAAAAATGGTTATACTCACCTGCAGGCGTCCGTTCCTATAAATGCCGGTGTGGTTCAGGACCTTCCATGACGTCGCGATCACGTGAGCGGTCACATGACCGGTCTCGACCAATCACAAGACCGTGACGTCATCGCAGGTCCTTCACCGCACACCAGCTATAGAAACCGAAGCAGCAGCATGCAGCTGAGAGGCGGGAAGACATCGAAGGTGAGTATATGACTATTTTTTATTTTAATTCTTTTTTTTTGACCAATTATATGGTGCCCAGTCCGTGGAGGAGAGTCTCCTCTCCTCCACCCTGGGTACCAACCGCACATAATCTGCTTACTTCACGCATGGTGTGCACAGCCCCGTGCGGGAAGTAAGCAGATCAATGCACTCCTAGGTGTGCAGAATCCCCTGCAATTCCGCATTTTAATGAACATGTTGCTTTTTTTTCCGCAATGCGATTTTTTCGCGGAAAAAAAGGCTACATTTGCACAAAAAATGCGGAATACACTGAAAATAATGGGAGGCATATGTTTGCGTTTTTTTTGCGTTTTTATCACGTTTTTATAGCGAAAAAACGCGAAAAAAACGTGAAAAATACTGAACGTGTGCACATGGCCTTAGGGTTATGGCTTGCTCACTATCATCATTAGGAAAGGCCAGCAGGCCTTTGGATGTTTGGATGTTTTGATCTCCCCGAGGTCACTCACCCTTATGTTTATAGTCCTTTCACTAGGCACTGCTCCTAATAGCCAGTTTCCTACTCCACACTGATGAGGGGCAAATACCCCGAAACAGCTGTACGTGGATGGATGCCATGTTTTGGCATAGGTGGTTTTCCTTTATTGGATGCTGCCCTTCCCGTGGTTGTTCCTTCCCGGTGAAAGACCTGGCTATTAATTGCTTGCGTTGAGAAACACGTGATGGTGTCTCCGCGGCATTTCTACATGCATTTGCATATTTCCCTTAAGGGATGGGGGCAGTGTTCTGGATCACTGCGTTGAGAAACACGTGATGGTGTCTCCGCGGTGTTGGATGCTTTGATCTCCCCGAGGTCATTCATCCCTATGTTTATAGTTCTTTCACTAGGCACTGCTCCTAATAGCCAGTTTCCTACTCCACACTGATGAGGGGCAAATACCCCGAAACAGCTGTCTGTGGATGGATACCATGTTTTGGCATAGGTGGTTTTCCTTTATTGGATGCTGCCCTTCCCGTTGTTGTTCCTTCCCGGTGAAAGACCTGGCTATTCATTGCTTGCGTTGAGAAACAAGTGATGGTGTCTCTGCGGCTTTTCTACATGCATTTGCATATTTCCCTTAAGGGATGGGGGCAGCGTTCTGGATCACTGCGTTGAGAAACACGTGATGGTGTCTCCGCGGTGTTGGATGTTTTGATCTCCCCGAGGTCATTCATCCTTATGTTTATAGTCCTTTCACTAGGCACTGCTCCTAATAGCCAGTTTCCTAATCCACACTGATGAGGGGCAAATACCCCGAAACAGCTGTCTGTGGATGGATGCCATGTTTTGGCATAGGTGGTTTTCCT
The DNA here is from genome assembly GCF_051348905.1 of Ranitomeya variabilis. Taxonomy (NCBI): domain Eukaryota; kingdom Metazoa; phylum Chordata; class Amphibia; order Anura; family Dendrobatidae; genus Ranitomeya; species Ranitomeya variabilis. The sequence continues at coordinate 171,518,143 of NC_135235.1, read as the reverse complement.
TTATTGGATGCTGCTGCCCTTCCTGTGGTTGCTCCTTCCTGGTGAAAGACCTGGCTATTCATTGCTTGCGTTGAGAAACACGTGATGGTGTCTCCGCGGCTTTTCTACATGCATTTGCATATTTCACTTAAGGGATGGGGGCAGTGTTCTGGATCACTGCGTTGAGAAACACGTGATGGTGTCTTCACGGTGTTGGATGTTTTGATCTCCCCGAGGTCATTCATCCTTATGTTTATAGTCCTTTCACTAGGCACTGCTCCTAATAGCCAGTTTCCTACTCCACACTGATGAGGGGCAAATACCCCGAAACAGCTGTACGTGGATGGATGCCATGTTTTGGCATAGGTGGTTTTCCTTTATTGGATGCTGCCCTTCCCGTGGTTGTTCCTTCCCGGTGAAAGACCTGGCTATTAATTGCTTGCGTTGAGAAACACGTGATGGTGTCTCCGCGGCATTTCTACATGCATTTGCATATTTCCCTTAAGGGATGGGGGCAGTGTTCTGGATCACTGCGTTGAGAAACACGTGATGGTGTCTCCGCGGTGTTGGATGCTTTGATCTCCCCGAGGTCATTCATCCCTATGTTTATAGTTCTTTCACTAGGCACTGCTCCTAATAGCCAGTTTCCTACTCCACACTGATGAGGGGCAAATACCCCGAAACAGCTGTCTGTGGATGGATACCATGTTTTGGCATAGGTGGTTTTCCTTTATTGGATGCTGCCCTTCCCGTTGTTGTTCCTTCCCGGTGAAAGACCTGGCTATTCATTGCTTGCGTTGAGAAACAAGTGATGGTGTCTCTGCGGCTTTTCTACATGCATTTGCATATTTCCCTTAAGGGATGGGGGCAGCGTTCTGGATCACTGCGTTGAGAAACACGTGATGGTGTCTCCGCGGTGTTGGATGTTTTGATCTCCCCGAGGTCATTCATCCTTATGTTTATAGTCCTTTCACTAGGCACTGCTCCTAATAGCCAGTTTCCTAATCCACACTGATGAGGGGCAAATACCCCGAAACAGCTGTCTGTGGATGGATGCCATGTTTTGGCATAGGTGGTTTTCCTTTATTGGATGCTGCTGCCCTTCCTGTGGTTGCTCCTTCCTGGTGAAAGACCTGGCTATTCATTGCTTGCGTTGAGAAACACGTGATGGTGTCTCCGCGGCTTTTCTACATGCATTTGCATATTTCACTTAAGGGATGGGGGCAGTGTTCTGGATCACTGCGTTGAGAAACACGTGATGGTGTCTTCACGGTGTTGGATGTTTTGATCTCCCCGAGGTCATTCATCCTTATGTTTATAGTCCTTTCACTAGGCACTGCTCCTAATAGCCAGTTTCCTACTCCACACTGATGAGGGCCAAATACCCCGAAACAGCTGTCTGTGGATGGATACCATGTTTTGGCATAGGTGGTTTTCCTTTATTGGATGCTGCCATTCCCGTGGTTGTTCCTTCCCAGTGAAAGACCTGGCTATTCATTGCTTGCGTTGAGAAACACGTGATGGTTAGTGTTGAGCGATACCGTCCGATACTTGAAAGTATCGGTATCGGAAAGTATCGGCCGATACCGGCAAAGTATCGGATCCAATCCGATACCGATACCCGATACCAATACAAGTCAATGGGACTCATGTATCGGACGGTATTCCTGATGGTTCCCAGGGTCTGAAGGAGAGGAAACTCTCCTTCAGGCCCTGGGAACCATATTAATGTGTAAAAGAAAGAATTAAAATAAAAAATATCGCTATACTCACCTGTCCGACGCAGCCGGGACTTCAGCGAGGGAACCGGCAGCGTTGTTTGTTTAAAATTCGCGCTATTACTTGGTTACGTGAATTCCCGGCTTGTGATTGGTCAGGTCGGCCATGTTGCCGGGACGCGGACCAATCACAGCAAGCCGTGACGAAATTACGTCACGGCTTGCTGTGATTGGTCCGCGTCCCGGCAATATGGCCGCCCTGACCAATCACAAGCCGTGACGTCACGGGAGGCTGGACACGCGCTCATTTTAAAATGGGCGCGTGTCCAGCCTCCCGTGACATCACGGCTTGTGATTGGTTGCGCCGCGGTCAACCAATCACAAGCCGGGAGGCTGGACGCGCTCATTTTAAAATGGGCGCGTGTCCAGCCTCCCGTGACGTCACGGCTTGTGATTGGTCAGGGCGGCCATATTGCCGGGACGCGGACCAATCACAGCAAGCCGTGACGTAATTTCGTCACGGCTTGCTGTGATTGGTCCGCGTCCCGGCAACGTGGCCGACCTGACCAATCACAAGCCGGGAATTCACGTAACCAAGTAATAGCGCGAATTTTAAACAAACAACGCTGCCGGTTCCCTCGCTGAAGTCCCGGCTGCGTCGGACAGGTGAGTATAGCGATATTTTTTATTTTAATTCTCTCTTTTACACATTTTAACATTAATGTTGTTGCGATACCCGATACCCGATACCACAAGAGTATCGGAATCCCGGTATCGGAATTCCGATACAGCAAGTATCGGCCGATACCCGATACTTGCAGCATCGGAATGCTCAACACTAGTGATGGTGTCTCCGCAGCTTTTCTACATGCATAATACTCACCTTCTGACATTTTGATCCATTCTCGTCAGTACTCCCAGCAGTCTCCATCAAAAAGTGATCTGCTGGCAGCTCCAATGTTTCATGGAGCTGTATGGAGGTCGCTTTACAATACAAGTCTATGAGAACCTCCTTTGGCTCTCATAGGCTTGCATTGTGATCTTCCAGCCAGTCAGAAGCTGCGATCACAAGATCGCGCAGGGAAACCAAAACAGCACCAAAAACTGTGAAGACACCGAAGGGTGAGTATATGACCAGAGACAGGGCTAGAAAAAAAAAACCTTTTGGATCAATCATGCTTTGAGGTTGTGTTGCAGCAAAAGGCACAGGGAACATTTCATGGATAGAGGGAAGAATGGATTCAATGAAATTTTATCAAATTCTCGATGCAAAAATACATCTGTAAAAAAAGCTTATGTTGAAAAGAGGATGGCTTCTACAAATGGATAATGATCTTAAACACACATCAAAATCTACAATACAGTGCACGCAAGACGACCCAGGAACCTCACAGAACTGGAAGAATTTTGCAATGAAGAAGAGATGAAAATCACCCAAACAAGAATGAAACACTCTTGGCTGGCTACAAAAAGCATTTTACAAGCTGTAATACTCACAAAAGTGAGTGCTACTAGGTACTAACCATGAAGACACAAAAGAGCACAGTGAGGTCAAAAATACTCTGTTGTAAAAAAAAAAAAAAAAAAAAAAATCACAGTAATCAGCAAGTGCTAGTCAAAAGATGTAAAGAAAACAGGGTATTTAGTTGATATGTTTTTTTTGCAAAAAAATGTATACTAAGCTGCTCCACCAAATCGTCAAGGTATACCCTTATAGAGCAGTCCTAACTAATGTATAGAATCCCTATCTGATGTATTTAAAACCTGATCATCTGTATAATACCTGTATAAGCAGGGTTCAGAGAAGGACTATCCATGTGGACATGCAGGATGGAGCAGTTAAATGCAAATGACCCACAGAGGAGTGGTGGACTCCCCAGTCTTGTAGAAACAAGAGAACAATTATAGAACAAGAAACACATGGGCCACTTGCACATTGAACAAGTCTGTAGGAACCTGTTCACACCACCAGAATACTTGAAGACACAAAAGAGCACAGTGAGGTCAAAAATACTCTGTTGTAAAAAAAAAAAAAAAAATCCCAGTAATCAGCAAGTGCTAGTCAAAAGATGTAAAGAAAACAGGGTATTTAGTTGATACGTTTTTTTGCAAAAAAATGTATACTAAGCTGCTCCACCAAATCGTCAAGGTATACCCTTATAGAGCAGTCCTAACTAATGTATAGAATCCCTATCTGATGTATTTAAAACCTGATCATCTGTATAATACCTGTATAAGCAGGGTTCAGAGAAGGACTATCCATGTGGACATGCAGGATGGAGCAGTTAAATGCAAATGAACCCTGCTTATACAGGTATTATACAGATGATCAGGTTTTAAATACATCACATAGGGATTCTATACATTAGTTAGGACTGCTCTATAAGGGTATACCTTGACGATTTGGTGGAGCAGCTTAGTATACAATTTTTTTGCAAAAAAACGTATCAACTAAATACCCTGTTTTCTTTACATCTTTTGACTAGCACTTGCTGATTACTGTGATTTTTTTTAAATTTTTTTTTTTACAACAGAGTATTTTTGACCTCACTGTGCTCTTTTGTGTCTTCAAGTATTCTGGTGGTGTGAACAGGTTCCTACAGACTTGTTCAATGTGCAAGTGGCCCATGTGTTTCTGGTTCTATAGGTACTAACCATGCAGGGTGGCAAAACTTTTGCATTGGCCCATTTTCCTTTTTGTAATTATTAAAATGTATAAAATGACTATATTTTTTTTCATAAAATACAAAGATAATGTGTCATCTTTAACTTTGCCCCTTTTAGAGATCATTTCATCTTCACCTCACTGCTGGAGACATATCTCCCAATCCTGGACCCCCACAACTCATACCTCCCATTACTACCCCCTCCTATCGCTCCCAACCCAATATAAGCACCCGAGATCTTGCCCACCTCAAATCCATGCCCATGATGCCCACCCCCCTGCACCCTCTCTCTGGATCACTATGGAACTATGGAGTTTATTGCTCCATCTGCAATAAACTCGTGTGATTCACAACCTCTTTACCTCTTGTAATCTTTTCTTTCTGGGCATCACCGAAACATGGCTGACATCCTCTGACACAGCCTCCCCTGCTGCACTATGTTACGGTGGCCTCCCCTTCACCCACACTCCTCGCCCTGGCAATAAACATGGTGGAGGAGTGGGCCTTCTCCTTTCTTCCAACTGTACCTTTAACCCAATCCCACCTCTACCCTCCCTTATCCTCCATTCTTTTGAAGTCCACACTGTCCGAATCTACTCCCCCAACAACCTCCAAATGGCAATGATATACCGACCTCTGGGCCCGACCACTGCCTTTATTGACCAATTCTCCACCTGGCTCCTTCACTTTCTCTCTGCTGACATTCCCACCATCATCGTGGGTGATTTCAACATCCCCATTGACACCCACCAGTCAGCAGCCTCCAAACTCCTGTCCCTTACTTCATCCTATGGACTGACTCAGTGGTCCTCCTCAGCCACCCACACAGATGGACACACAGACTTTGTCTTCACCCATTTCTGCTCCCTATCTAACTTCGCAACCTCCCCTCTCCCTCTATCTGACCACCATCTACTCACTTTCTCATCCCTGTCCTCCTCACCTGTCACCCATGTCCAGCAACTTGCGCACCCACGCAGGAACCTCGCACACCTAGATACCCACACATCTCTGACTCTATCCTACCACTAGCATCCATATCCTCATTCCACGACACAGACACCTCCACTGCTTTCGACAATGCCACTCTTGCATCAGCTATTGACACGGTTGCCCCTGTCATACATAGCAGAGCACGAAAAACCAATAGACAACCCTGGCACAATAACAGCGCTAAAAAGCTTCAGCAAGTATCCAGAATTGCGGAACATCGTGGGAAGAAAACACATTCACAATATAATTTCACTGCACTCAAACAAGCAACACTCTCATTCAAATCAGCTCTCACCTCTGCTAAACAGGCCAACTTCACAACCCTCGTATCTTCCTTATCCCACAACCCCAAACAGTTATTCAACACTTTTAACTCCCTCCTGCACCCACCACTGCCCCCTAATCGTTGCCGAGGACTTTGCCAAGCACTTAAAAAAAAAGATAGATTAAGCAAGGCAAATCTTTGTCGTCAAACCACCACAACCCCTTTGTGTACCAGACCAATGTCCAAACCCCATAACTTCCCTCTCCAAAATCTTGCTTGCTCATTTTCTCTCCAAATCACACCTCACCACTTGTGCACTTGACCCCATCCCATCCTACCTCCTCCCCAACCTCACCACCACACTAATCCCATCCCTAACCCATCTCTTCAACCTATCACTAACTACTGGTATGTTCCCTACTGCTTTTAAACATGCCACAATCACACCTATCCTCAAAAAGCCATCCCTTGACCCAAGCGGCAGCGCTATGTCCAGCTATCGCCCCATATCTTTGCTTCCATTTGCATCCAAACTCCTTGACCAGCACGTCCATGCTGAACTTTCCTCTCACTTTGCATCTAACTCTCTCTTTGACAACCTACAATCTGGCTTCCGTCCCCATCATTCCACTGAGACCGCCCTGACCAAAATTACTAACGACTTACAGCCAAAGCTAACAGACAATTCTCTATACTCCTCCTTCTAGACCTGTCCTCTGCCTTTGACACAGTTGACCACTGCCTCCTACTACAGATCGTCTCTTCCTTTGGGGTCAAAGACCGCACCCTATCTTGCATCTCCTCATACCTTACCAACCGCACATTTAGCGTTTCCTACTCCCATATTACCTCTTCATCTCGCCCCCTCTCTGTTGGTGTCCTTGGGCCCTTACTCTTCTCAATCTATACACTCGGCCTGGGACAACTCATAAGGTCCTATGGCTTCCAGTACCATCTATATGCTGATGACACTCAGATCTACCTCTCTGGCCCAGATGTCACCTCTCTGCTCTCCAGAATCCCAGAGTGTCTATCAGCCATATCCTCCTTCTTCTCCTCTCAGTTCCTCAAGCTCAATGTGGACAAATCTGAACTTATTATTTTTCCTCCATCTTGCATATCTTCCCTACCTGATCTATTTATCATAATAAATGAAATCACACTTTCCCCTGTCCCCAAAATCCACTGCCTCGGAGTAACCCTGGACTCTGCCCTGTCCTTCAAACCGCACATCCAAGCTCTCACCACCTCCTGTTGCCTCCAGCTCAAAACTATTTCCAGAATCCGTCCTTTCCTCAACCCTCACTCTACCAAAATGCTTGCACATGCCCTAATCATCCCCCGCCTCGACTACTGCAACATCCTCCTCTGTGGCCTACCTTCTAACACTCTCGCACCCCTCCAGTCCATCCATAACTCTGCTGCCCAACTAATTAACCTCTCTCCTCGCTACACTAATGCTTCCCCTCTTTGCAAATCCCTTCACTGGCTCCCAATTTCCCAGTGTATCCAGTTTAAACTTTTAACACCGACCTACAAAGCCATCCATAAACTTTCTCCTCCGTACATTTCTGAACTAATCTCTCAATATCTTCCCTCATGTAATCTCCGGTCCTCCCAAGACCTCTTTCTCTCCTCCACGCTTATTCGCATCTCACCCAATCGCCTCCAAGACTTCTCCCAAATATCCCCATCCTCTGGAATTCTGTGCCCCAACACGTCCGGTTATCCATCACATTTGGATCCTTTAAAAGAAACCTGAAAACCCATCTCTTCAAAGAAGCTTACAGCCTGTAATGACCACACGGCCACCTCAACACCATCGGAGCTACTGCAACCCTCGACCTACTGTCTCCATCCCCATAATCTTGTAGAATGTAAGCCCGCAAGGGCAGGGTCCTCTTCCCTCTGTATCAGTTTGTCATTGTTAGTTTTGTTTGCTGTAAGTGATATTTGTATTTTGATGTTACCCCCTTCTCATGTACAGCACCATGGAATTAATGGTGCTATATAAATAAATAATAATAATAATAATCTTCAACTTGTTTAACTGTTCACAATAACAACAATAATTGGTTTATTGGAACATATTGGTAGATTATCCAATGTGTCTAAGTTACATATAGAAATAAAATATTGAAAACAGACAGAAACTGAATTACTTAATATGGAGAAACTAAACATTTTTACCATGTATGACAAACTCAGGCTAGGGACACCCTGTGGCCGCTGTCAGACACATATGCTCAGGAGGTATACACTGGGCACAGGCCACAGTCAGGATGAATACAAAGGTCACCACAGGAACCCACTGAAAAAAATATACGGTGCAGAAAGTGTTTTTTTTGTAGTGGCTCTGTGCATAAGAAAGGACAGTCTACTTTCTAGTAAAGGTAAGCAAACAGTACATCAACTCAGACTAGCCAGACTCAGCCCAAAATAACACACTTTTCGGAATGGGTATGTTACATTTCACAATGGGAGAGACTCCTCACGTATATTGTAGGTTGAAAGCACAGGTGAAGTGTGTGCTTAGCTTCACTTGACATTGCTATTGGTCGATACCCAGAAGGAACTTACCCCTCTTTATCCTTAACATCCCGTATTTGTTGCCGAATAACCCAATCCAAATAACGACAGACTCTGAACTTGGATAATAATTGACCACAGTGGCCTTTATTATAAACATGCAATAACAGTAAAATAATGTGGGGAGGAGTCCTTGAAGCTCCAAACTGGTGGTCAACCATAATAAATAGTGGACAGAAAACAGACCATAAATTTACTCCCAGCCGTTACCACCCAGGCTCGGGAGCACCAAAATACCCCGAAGGGTTAACCATGTCCACTTAAAACTTGGGAATCCAGCCCACCGTTGCCAAGATCCCCCCCGAACCACCAGACCCGAAACCAAAGTTTACACCAACTGAAGAATCCGTACCCCGACGGATCCCCCAGGCCAATTTAGCACCAACTCCAAGGACCCCTCCCACCGCCACATTGAGGGTATTTGCACACCTCAAATACCCGAGACCCCCCCACACTTGACCGCTATGACCCTTTCAATACCGTTTTGCAAACCCAGGGCTGACAAATCGATGCCCACCGCATTCAGGTGAACACCGTCACCCAGGAGAAAATCATCCCCACCCTTTTCAAGTTCAAAATGACGGATGAACAAACCTCCGTTCCTGACAACAAAATTCGATACCGCCTGATTAACTTTAATTCTGGCCTTATTAATCCTATCCACGGATCTGGCGTGCCGCCAGCATTTCCTCGGGACAATATCCAACCATACCACGAGTAAATCCCGAAAGGACACCCATAACCTGAGAAGGTCGTGCTTAATATCCCGAATCAACTCACGACATGGACGGATCCCCAAATCATTTCCTCCAACATGTAAAACCAAGATGTCAGGAGTTCTGTCCAAACAAACGCCATTATGCACTTCCTGTATAACCCCGTTCCAACACAACCCCGAAAACCAAACCACCTGACCACCGCCACATCTTTGGAAAGACCAAGCTGACGTCCGTCCCGCCGAACGTCCGCATGCCTCACGCCCCAGTTCACATAGGAGTGGCCGACGATCCAAACCAACAAGGGATGGGGACCTGGAAAATACAGACAACTTAGATTCCACAAAAGTTACCACAAATACAAAAACAACGTGGAACCCCCCCAAGCCATCAGGGTCTAACATAGCTCCTGTAACGCCCTGACTCTCATCTCCCGATCCTCTGAACAACTGCAGGTGCCAAACCTCCCAAAGCCGCCTCCGTTGCGGCCCCAATACGGGAAGAGTGAGACGCAAAATGCGAAGCATCCAGCCCCATCCCAGACAACGCCTGCCTAAGAACCGCCACAAACTGAAATTTGGAGGGAAAAGACCCATTCTCATGACACAGCAAAGGTCCAGCCATAGACGGCCGTGTCAGGACTCTGAACATTTTTTACCTTTTGTGCATTACTGCCCTTTTCCAAGATGGCGTCTTTGGTCTCATGTGCACTGTGTCTTCCTGCTATAAAACTCCACCCCAGCCTTCAGTCTGTGCTAGAGTATTCTGCCTTGCATCCAACTCCTGACCTCTGATTACTCCCTGGCTATATACCTGCTCCTGTGAACCTGTGTGGTGATCCTGCTACTCTGCTCTGAGTTTCTGCTGCATACATCGGTTTCCAGTAATCCTCCTTCATCTGCTGCTCGTGTTTACTTCCATCTGCATTTGCTGGACATGTAAGCTGTTTCTGCTCTGCAAAAACATGAGACTATTAACCAGGCCTCCCTGGTTGAGCTAAGATATGATTTGAACTGCCTTATAAGCTTATCTATCTGTGTTTGGACTAAGACAAGGATTTATTCGTGTCAAATATCCTCAAGAATAACTGTGCTTCATAGACTTTCTGCTTGATTGCATTTTCCTCTGAAGTTTCCTATAGACTGCTAAGCTGCGTTTAATATTTACACCAAGTGTTGTGGACTTGAGTTTCTCTCTGCACCTGTTTGAATCACTGTGTGATAATATAGACTTTACCACTTATAAAACTGTGTCCTGTAGTTGTCTTGTTCCACGCAAAGAGTCTCCTGAGTTATCCCCTATAATTATTACAGGCCGAAAACTATTAAAAACTTGCCAACAACTGACGGGACACGTGAGCGAACCCGCAACCGCGCCCAAACCTTCCCATTTACCCCTACTGTCCTGGTCCGTCTTTGACCTACGCAACCAAAATTGTAAACCCCCTTCGGTAAGCACCACATCCCTAGCCAAAAGTCCCCCTTGCCTGTACGTGTTAGGAGACACAATTTCCCCCACCCGTAAAGCTCCAAAAAATGCCAGGGAAAAGGCTAAACGGAAAAGAGCCACCTCAAAGTCGGATATACAAATCTCGTCCAAACGCGCGCCAACTTTTTCCAACATGCTAAAGGAGATTGGGCGCCTGCGATCCCCCCGTCCCGCCCTCCTTCTAAAACCTTTCACTGCCTGCCTTACCAGAAACAATTTAGTCAGGTCCCGCAATCCTCTAAGCTGAAAACCAAAAGCCAAAGCCGACCTATATCTATCCACCTTCGTCGACGACCACCCTTCGTCGGCACCACGTCTCAACCACAACAACAAGGCACCCACTTGATCATCGCCCATGTTAGCAGCCCCGCATGACACCAACCAGGACTCCCAATCACACCATACCGACCGGTACGCTGCCCACGTGCTGGGTGCCAAAGACACATGAATCAAAGGTCCTACAGCCCGGATACCAAGCTCCAGAGTTCCGGCGGGCAGTCCCACCCTGTCTCCTCTGCATCCGGGGCCAAGGCACGAAAACGCTCCCACTGAAATCAAGACAAAGAGTCAGCAATGGCGTTCTCGACTCCAGGCCCATGAGACGCCGTAACATACTCATTAATAGACATGCAAAACAACACCAATTGACGCAAGACCCTGATGACCGGGGGAGAAGATGCCGTCAGACTGTTGATAACGCAAACGACTGCCATGTTATCACAATTAAAACGAACCCTGCGATTACGCAAATCCTCCTTCCACAAATAAACAGCAACCAAGATAGGAAAGATTTCCAATAATGTCACGTTTTTCACCAACCCGGAACCGAACCAGTCGTCGGGCCACCTGAAGACACACCACCGGCCACCAAAAAAGGCGCCAAAACCAATGCCACCCGAGTCATCCGTGAACAAGTCCAAGTCGGAATTACCCACCATTTCCTCCATCAGCAGTGAATGACCATTGTACTGTGCCAAAAAACTGTCCCACACCTCCAAATCGGCTTTGTGCTCGCTAGACAAGGGGACAAAATGATGGGGGGCCTTAACCCCCGCCGTATCACCCACCAACCTGCGAGAAAACACCCTCCCCATCGGGATAATTCTGCATGCAAAGTTCAATTTGCTGAGAAGGGACTGAACCTCACACAAAGGCAACTTTTTTAAGCGACGCGCCACCTCGCTTCGTAAACCAACCACTTTCTCCTCTGGTAGCCGAAACTCCCATGCAACAGAATCAATGACAATGCCCAAAAATGAAATACATGTGCTGGGCCCCTTGGATTTCCCAGGCGCCAACGGAGCGCTAAAACGGTCTGCCACCCAAATCACCGTCTGCAATGCCAAGTCACAACAGCCGGACTGAGCAGGCCCGATGCACAAAAAGTCGTCCAAATAATGTATCACTGAATCCAAACCAGATACATCCCGAACGACCCACTCAAGAAAGGAACAAAAGGCCTCAAAGTATGCGCAGGACAATGAACAACCCATCGGCAAACATCTATCAACATAGAACCCCCGGTCTCAATAACAACCCAACAGCCTCATGCTATCCGGATGAACGGGAAGTAACCGAAAAGCCAACTCAATATCGGTTTTGGCCAACAACGCGCCCCTGCCGCACTTACGCACCAAGCGTGTTGCCTTGTCAAAAGACGTATAAACCACAGAGCAAAGTTCCGGATCTATCCCGTCATTCACGGACCGCCCCCGAAGGTATGACAAATGCTGAATTAACATAAACTTGTGAGGCTCCTTCTTTGGAACCACACCCAATGGAGTAACAACCAAATCTTCAAGGGGTGGAACGGGAAAAGGACCAGACATCCTCCCCAACGCCACTTCCCTATTCAACTTTTCAGACACCACTTCCCCGTGCAACATGGCTGATCTCAAATTCCTCAAAACTTGAGGGATACCAAAAGGAGGGGCGGGTATCCAAAAACCATCACAAAAACTCAATAACAACAACGCTGCTTTCCGCCTATTCGGGAACCTATTTAGATAGGGGACCATCGCATCCAGCCTCACCAGCGTCACCCCCTTTTGAATTGCCATCAGGCTTTCCCTTTTTCTTGAAGCACTTAGCGGCGCCATGGGAGGATCCACGCGTGCTTAAACTTACAAGTAGCCCCGAATTTGCACTGGCCATCGTTAAACTAACAACACAAACCATGCTTCTGGCCCCCCGATTGTCCGGACTGACTTCCTGATCCCGAAGAACTTCCTTGCGAAGCGGTTTGGCCGGCATTTCCGGCCCCACCTTGAAAGGAATGACCGCATTTCGTCGGCGCCATTACCCGCAACCACAAACCAATGTCCTTTTGATCCCACCTGATCGCCGGACAAATGGCCTTCCGCTGCCTAAACTGCTCATCGTACCGGAGCCAAGCCTGACCCCCGTACGCCCTGTGTGCTTCGCCTATCAAATCCATTTAACAGAATAGAGCCGAACAATTTTCAGGCGCCTTTTCACCAACTACGCTCACCAGAATCGCGAACGCTTGCAACCAGTTCACAAAAGTCTGCGGGATAAGACGCCATCTCCGTTTCTCCTCATCCTCCTTCTTACTGTCCTCCTTCATGCTCTTATATAAATTAAATTTTTCTAAAGGAAGAAGCGAAAAAATTTCTACGTACTCATCTTTCCAGATCTTCTCCCTCACTTCCTTTTTCAAATGAGCCCCAAGCAGCCCCTCAAAACAGACATAAACCTCACTCCGTGCTTTATCGTCCAAACAAATCCTGCCTTCCTTCTCCTTTTCGGTTTGCACGGACACCAACATGGGCTCAGATAAGCTACTCAGCCCCAAGGCACCCCCTCCCGACACCCCAAACCCAAATCTGTAGGACCAACCCAAGCGGCCAACGGGGATGGCACTGATGTTGTGAAATTGGATTTTGGGCTCCCCCGGTGGCCACTGGTGGAATTGAACTGGTGTGCATCATCCTCTCTGTTCACCTGTTTCCATCAGGATGTGGGAGTCGCTATTTAGCCTTGCTCCTCTGTCACTTCCATGCCGGTCAACATTGTAATCAGAAGCCTTTCTGTGCATGTTCCTGCTGCTAGACAACTCCCAGCTAAGTTGGACTTTAGTCCTTGTTTGTTTTTGCATTTTGTTCCAGTTCACAGCTGTAGTTTCGTTTCTGTGTCTGGAAAGCTCTTGTGATCTGAAATTGCCACTCTGATGTTATGAGTTAATACTAGAGTCTTAAAGTAATTTCAGGATGGTGTTTTGATAGGGTTTTCAGCTGACCATGAAAGTGTCCTTTCTGTCTTCCTGCTATCTAGTAAGCGGACCTCAATTTTGCTAAACCTATTTTCATACTACGTTTGTCATTTCATCTAAAAATCACCGCCAATATTTGTGGGGGCCTCTGTCTGCCTTTCGGGGAAATTTCTCTAGAGGTGAGCCAGGACTATATTTTCCCCTGCCAGGATTAGTTAGTCCTCCGGCCGGCGCTGGGCGTCTAGGGATAAAACGCAGGCTACGCTACCCGGCTACTGTTAGTTGTGCGGCAGGTTTAGTTCATGGTCAGTTTAGTTTCCATCCTTCCAAGAGCTAGTTCTTATGTTTGCTGGGCTATGTTCTCTTGCCATTGAGAACCATAACAGTTTGACCGGCCACAAAGGGTTAAATTAATTGACAGAGAAAGGAGAGAAAAGAGAAGTCTGCTGAAGTTTTTTTTTTTTTTTTCCTTCAGTTCTGAGTGTGCTTGTAATTGAATCTCTTGCAAGTCTGCCTATATTGCAGCCTTTCTCTCTCTCTCTCCTTCTAATCCTGGAATGGCTCTGTGTTCACCTGTTTAAAATGGATATTCAGAGTTTAGCTGCAGGTTTGAATAATCTCACCACGAAAGTTCAAAATTTACAAGATTTTGTTGTTCATGTTCCTATATCTGAACCTAGAATTCCTTTGCCTGAATTTTTCTCGGGGAATAGATCTTGCTTTCAAAATTTCAAAAATAATTGCAAGTTGTTTTTGTCCCTGAAATCTCGCTCTGCTGGAGATCCTGCTCAGCAGGTCAGGATTGTGATTTCCTTGCTCCGGGGCGACCCTCAGGATTGGGCTTTTGCATTGGCTCCAGGGGATCCTGCGTTGCTCAATGTGGATGCGTTTTTTCTGGCCTTGGGGTTGCTTTATGAGGAACCTCAGTTAGAACTTCAGGCGGAAAAGGCCTTGATGTCCCTATCTCAGGGGCAAGACGAAGCTGAAATATACTGCCAGAAATTCCGTAAATGGGCTGTGCTTACTCAGTGGAATGAGTGCGCCCTGGCGGCGAATTTCAGAGAGGGTCTCTCTGATGCCATTAAGGATGTTATGGTGGGGTTCCCTGTGCCTGCGGGTCTGAATGAGTCCATGACAATGGCTATCCAGATCGATAGGCGTCTGCGGGAGCACAAACCTGTGCACCATTTGGCGGTGTCTACTGAGAAGACGCCAGAGAATATGCAATGTGATAGAATTCTGTCCAGAAGTGAACGGCAGAATTTTAGACGAAAAAATGGGTTGTGCTTCTATTGCGGTGATTCAACTCATGTTATATCAGCATGCTCTAAGCGTACTAAGAAGCTTGATAAGTCTGTTTCAATTGGCACTTTACAGTCTAAGTTTATTCTATCTGTGACCCTGATTTGTTCTTTATCATCTATTACCGCGGATGCCTATGTCGACTCTGGCGCCGCTTTGAGTCTCATGGATTGGTCCTTTGCCAAACGCTGTGGGTATGATTTGGAGCCTCTTGAAACTCCTATACCCCTGAAGGGGATTGACTCCACCCCATTGGCTAGCAATAAACCACAATACTGGACACAAGTAACTATGCGGATTAATCCGGATCACCAGGAGATTATTCGCTTTCTTGTGCTGTATAACCTACATGATGTGTTGGTGCTTGGATTGCCATGGCTGCAATCTCATAACCCAGTCCTTGACTGGAAAGCTATGTCTGTGTTAAGCTGGGGATGTAAGGGGACGCATGGGGACGTACCTGTGGTTTCCATTTCATCATCTATTCCCTCTGAGATTCCTGAATTCTTGACTGAATATCGTGACGTTTTTGAAGAACCTAAGCTTGGTTCATTACCTCCGCACCGGGAGTGTGATTGTGCCATAGATTTGATTCCGGGTAGTAAATACCCTAAGGGTCGTTTATTTAATCTGTCTGTGCCTGAACATGCGGCTATGCGAGAATATATAAAGGAGTCCTTGGAAAAGGGACATATTCGTCCTTCATCATCTCCCTTAGGAGCCGGTTTTTTCTTTGTGGCTAAGAAAGATGGCTCTTTGAGGCCGTGCATTGATTATCGGCTTTTGAATAAAATCACGGTTAAATATCAATATCCGTTGCCACTGCTGACTGATTTGTTTGCTCGCATAAAGGGGGCCAAGTGGTTCTCTAAGATAGATCTCCGTGGGGCGTATAATTTGGTGCGAATTAAGCAGGGGGATGAGTGGAAAACCGCATTTAATACGCCCGAGGGCCACTTTGAGTATTTGGTGATGCCTTTTGGTCTTTCAAATGCCCCTTCAGTCTTTCAGTCCTTTATGCATGACATTTTCCGTGATTATTTGGATAAATTTATGATTGTGTATCTGGATGATATTTTGATTTTTTCGGATGACTGGGACTCTCATGTCCAGCAGGTCAGGAGGGTTTTTCAGGTTTTGCGGTCTAATTCCTTGTGTGTGAAGGGTTCTAAGTGCGTTTTTGGGGTTCAAAAGATTTCCTTTTTGGGATATATTTTTTCCCCCTCTTCCATCGAGATGGATCCTGTCAAGGTTCAGGCTATTTGTGATTGGACGCAACCCTCTTCTCTTAAGAGTCTTCAGAAATTTTTGGGCTTTGCTAACTTTTATCGTCGATTTATTGCTGGTTTTTCTGATGTTGTTAAACCATTGACTGATTTGACTAAGAAGGGTGCTGATGTTGCTGATTGGTCCCCTGCTGCTGTGGAGGCCTTTCGGGAGCTTAAGCGCCGCTTTTCTTCCGCTCCTGTGTTGCGTCAGCCTGATGTTGCTCTTCCTTTTCAGGTTGAGGTCGACGCTTCTGAAATCGGAGCTGGGGCGGTTTTGTCGCAGAGAAGTTCTGATTGCTCCGTGATGAGACCTTGTGCTTTTTTCTCGCGTAAATTTTCGCCCGCCGAGCGGAATTATGATGTTGGGAATCGGGAGCTTTTGGCCATGAAGTGGGCTTTTGAGGAGTGGCGTCATTGGCTTGAGGGGGCTAGACATCAGGTGGTGGTATTGACTGACCACAAAAATCTAATTTATCTTGAGTCCGCCAGACGCCTGAATCCTAGACAGGCGCGCTGGTCGTTGTTTTTCTCTCGGTTTAATTTTGTGGTGTCCTACCTGCCGGGTTCTAAGAATGTTAAGGCGGATGCCCTTTCTAGGAGTTTTGAGCCTGACTCCCCTGGTAATTCTGAACCTACAGGTATCCTTAAGGATGGAGTGATATTGTCTGCCGTTTCTCCAGACCTGCGGCGGGCCTTGCAGGAGTTTCAGGCGGATAGACCTGATCGTTGCCCACCTGGTAGACTGTTTGTTCCTGATGATTGGACCAGTAAAGTCATTTCTGAGGTTCATTCTTCTGCGTTGGCAGGTCATCCTGGAATCTTTGGTACCAGGGATTTGGTGGCAAGGTCCTTCTGGTGGCCTTCCCTGTCTCGAGATGTGCGAGGCTTCGTGCAGTCTTGTGACGTTTGTGCTCGGGCCAAGCCTTGTTGTTCTCGGGCTAGTGGATTGTTGTTGCCCTTGCCTATCCCGAAGAGGCCCTGGACGCACATCTCGATGGATTTTATTTCTGATCTCCCTGTTTCTCAGAAGATGTCTGTCATCTGGGTGGTGTGTGATCGTTTCTCTAAGATGGTCCATTTGGTTCCCCTGCCTAAGTTGCCTTCTTCTTCCGAGTTGGTTCCTCTGTTTTTTCAAAATGTGGTCCGTTTGCATGGTATTCCGGAGAATATCGTTTCTGACAGAGGTACCCAATTCGTGTCTAGATTTTGGCGAGCATTCTGTGCTAGGATGGGCATAGATTTGTCTTTCTCGTCTGCTTTCCATCCTCAGACTAATGGCCAGACCGAGCGGACGAATCAGACCTTGGAGACATATTTGAGGTGTTTTGTGTCTGCAGATCAGGATGATTGGGTTGCTTTTTTGCCTTTAGCGGAGTTTGCCCTCAATAATCGGGCCAGCTCTGCCACCTTGGTGTCTCCCTTTTTCTGTAATTCGGGGTTTCATCCTCGATTTTCTTCTGGTCAGGTGGAATCTTCGGATTGTCCTGGAGTGGATGCTGTGGTGGAGAGGTTGCATCAGATTTGGGGGCAGGTAGTGGACAATTTGAAGTTGTCCCAGGAGAAGACTCAGCTTTTTGCCAACCGCCGGCGTCGGGTTGGTCCTCGGCTTTGTGTTGGGGACTTGGTGTGGTTGTCTTCTCGTTTTGTCCCTATGAGGGTTTCTTCTCCCAAGTTTAAGCCTCGGTTCATCGGCCCGTACAAGATATTGGAGATTCTTAACCCTGTGTCCTTCCGTTTGGACCTCCCTGCATCTTTTTCTATTCATAATGTTTTTCATCGGTCATTGTTGCGCAGGTATGAGGTACCGGTTGTGCCTTCCGTTGAGCCTCCTGCTCCGGTGTTGGTTGAGGGCGAGTTGGAGTACGTTGTGGAAAAAATCTTGGACTCCCGTGTTTCCAGACGGAAACTCCAGTATCTGGTCAAATGGAAGGGATACGGTCAGGAGGATAATTCTTGGGTGACTGCCTCTGATGTTCATGCCTCTGATTTGGTCCGTGCCTTTCATAGGGCTCATCCTGATCGCCCTGGTGGTTCTGGTGAGGGTTCGGTGCCCCCTCCTTGAGGGGGGGGGTACTGTTGTGAAATTGGATTTTGGGCTCCCCCGGTGGCCACTGGTGGAATTGAACTGGTGTGCATCATCCTCTCTGTTCACCTGTTTCCATCAGGATGTGGGAGTCGCTATTTAGCCTTGCTCCTCTGTCACTTCCATGCCGGTCAACATTGTAATCAGAAGCCTTTCTGTGCATGTTCCTGCTGCTAGACAACTCCCAGCTAAGTTGGACTTTAGTCCTTGTTTGTTTTTGCATTTTGTTCCAGTTCACAGCTGTAGTTTCGTTTCTGTGTCTGGAAAGCTCTTGTGATCTGAAATTGCCACTCTGATGTTATGAGTTAATACTAGAGTCTTAAAGTAATTTCAGGATGGTGTTTTGATAGGGTTTTCAGCTGACCATGAAAGTGTCCTTTCTGTCTTCCTGCTATCTAGTAAGCGGACCTCAATTTTGCTAAACCTATTTTCATACTACGTTTGTCATTTCATCTAAAAATCACCGCCAATATTTGTGGGGGCCTCTGTCTGCCTTTCGGGGAAATTTCTCTAGAGGTGAGCCAGGACTATATTTTCCTCTGCCAGGATTAGTTAGTCCTCCGGCCGGCGCTGGGCGTCTAGGGATAAAACGCAGGCTACGCTACCCGGCTACTGTTAGTTGTGCGGCAGGTTTAGTTCATGGTCAGTTTAGTTTCCATCCTTCCAAGAGCTAGTTCTTATGTTTGCTGGGCTATGTTCTCTTGCCATTGAGAACCATAACACACTGACCTAATGCCTCCCAAACGTGTGAGCAACTCATGAACGCTATACAACAACTCGCCCACGCCTTTGTTCCCCAAATCCGACTGAACCCCGTAACCGCCGCCCCACTCGCCTGACTAACCCCCACCGCCAGGGAAAAAGATAGCGCCGGTAACAAAACAGACATAGAGTCTTGCTCACCAGGCTGCAGGGGAGCCGGGGTCCCCCCAGCCGCAGACGTCCCGCTCGTCCAGCCATCACTTGCTCCCGATCTGCTCCGTGGAACCCTGCGAGGCTGTGGCTCACCGCGTGATGAAGGACGAGAAGATCCGGCCCCGTCCAGGCCCGCTGCTGGCGATCCTGATGCGGCCCAATGGGAAAGGACCCCCGGCACAGGCCCACCGTAGGATACAGGCTCCTCAGACCCCGACCATGGCTCCTACCAAATCAGGCTGACGACCCTGGTGACTATCCCGGCTCCCTAGATGGGCCCGGCAACACCGGGGAACCGGCGGCGCTGCCGGCCGCTGCGGTAGAGGCTCTCCCCCGCTGTCTCTGTGCTGCAGCTGAAGCAGGTCGCCCGGCGGGAGCAGCACCGTGGCGACCTGCCGTGACATCACAGGCAGTTGACGATCCTGTGCGTGGAAGCCCCGCCCCTCGAAGTGAGGGTGAAGCAGGCCTCTCCACCACCGCAGGCCCCAGAGCGGCGGGCGGATTCCTCCCGGACCGGGCCCTGCTTGGGCGCTTGCGGGCGGGCGCTCGGTCCAGAGGGTCCCTGGAGGGGCTCCTGCACCTGCGCTGGGGTTGAAGGGCATCTGGGGACAGCCACTCTGGAGGCCGTACGCGCCGAGAGCGCCGCTCACCGCTTGTCGCCACCTGCAAGTCACTGACATAAATTCTGACTGTGAGCGCCGGCCGTAAAGTAAAAGCAGAGCACAGCGGTGACGTCACTGCTGTGCTGTGCTTTACGGCCGGCGCTCACAGTCAGTGCGGGAAGCAGACGGCCAGGGACCTGACGGACATCAGAAGGTGAGTATGTACTGGTTTTTTTTACATTTACAATGGTAACCAGGGTAAATATCGGGTTACTAAGCGCGGCCCTGCACTTAGTAACCCGATATTTACCCTGGTTACCATTGTAAAACATTGCTGGCATCGTTGCTTTTGCTGTCAAACACGACGATACATGCCGATCTGACGACTAAATAAAGTTCTGGACTTTCAGCAACGACCAGCGATATCACAGCAGGATCCAGATCGCTGCTGCGTGTCAAACACAACGATATCGCTATCCAGGACGCTGCAACGTCACGGATCGCTATCGTTATCGTTGCAAAGTCGTTTAGTGTGAAGGTACCTTTAGTCTATTTCAGTAGGCTCCACAATCATGTGGAAGACTGCTGACTTGACAGATGTTCAGATGGCAGTCATTGACATAATCCACAAGGAGGGTAAGCCACAAAAGGTCATTTCTAAAGAAGCTGGCTGTTCACAGAGTGCTGTATCCAAGCATATTAATGGAAAGTTGAGTGGAAGGAAAAAGTGTGGAAGAAAAAGGTGCACAAGCAACCGGGATAACTGCAGCTTTTAAAGGATTGTTAATAAAAGGTCATTCAAAAATTTGGGGGAGATTCACAAAGAGTGGACTGCTGCTGGAGTCATTGCTTCAAGAGCCACCACACACAGACGTATCCAGGACATGGGCTACAAGTATCCCATTCCTTGTGTCAAGCCACTCATGACCAATAAACAATGCCCGAAGAGTCTTATTAGTGCCAAGGAGAAAAAGAACTGGACTGTTGCTCAGTGGTCCAAGGTGTTGTTTTCAGATGAATGTAAATTTTGCATTTCTTTTGAAAATCAAGGTCCCAGAGTCTGGAGGAATAAATAATAATAATAATCTTTATTTTTATATAGCGCTAACATATTCCGCAGCGCTTTACACACATTATGATTGCTGTCCCCAATGGGGCTCACAATCTAAATTCCCTATCAGTATTGTCTTTGGAATGTGGGAGGAAACCGGAATGCCCGGAGGAAACCCACGCAAACACGGAGAGAACATTCAAACTCTTTGCAGATGTAGTCCTTGGTGGGGTTTGAACCCAGGACTCCAACGCTGCAAGGCTGCAGTGCTATCCACTGAGCCACCGTGCCACCCAGGAAGGAGGGAGAGAGGAGAGGCACACAATCCAAGTTGCTTGAGGGCTAGTGTGAAGTTTCCACAATCAGTGATGGTTTGAGGAGCCATGTCATCTGCTGGTGTAGGTCCACTATGTTTTATCAAGACCAAAGTCAACGCAGCTTTTTTGGAGATGAAAATTTAATTCTTCAGCAGGACTTGGCTCCTGTCCACACTGCCAAAAGTACCAATACCTGGTTTAAAAACAACAGTATCACTGTGCTTAATTGGCCAGCAAACTCATCTGACTTTAACCGCATAGAATCTATGGGGTATTGTCAAGAGGAAGATGGGAGACACCAGTCCCAACAATGCAGACAAGCTGTAGGCTGCTATCAAAGTAACCTGGGCTTACATAACACCTCAGCAGTGCCAGGGGCTGATCGCTTCTATGCCACCCCACTTTAACCCCTTAACGACCGCCGATAAGCCTTTTAACGGCGGTAGTTAAAGGCAATTAAACCACAGCGCCGTTAATTAACGACACTGTGGAAAAAGTGTATAGCACCCCCCACAGTCGGATTTTCTCTGGGGACTCAGTTGCCGGAGGTAGCCAAGACCCCAGAGAACATGATTCAGGTCAGTTTTTACCGACCCCCAGGTTGCGATCGCCGGTAATTAACCATTTACCGTTGGGCGCAAAAATAAAAATGCGGTTTGCCATTTAATTTCTCTGTCCTCCAATGTGATTGCACATCAGAGGACAGAGAAATGGGGTCCCTGATCGCCCCCCGATATTCACCCATCTCCCCCGGTGCTCCTCGTGGATCCCCATGGGTGCCGTCATCTTTTCCGGCAAAAAAATAAGCGGGCGCATGTTCAGTTTGCCCACCGGCCGGCACCCGGCAGATCTTTGGGGTCTCGGCTGCCGGGTGTAGCTGAGACCCCAAAGAACACGATTGGAGTCAGTTTCTACCGAACCCTGTTTTGCGTTCGCTGGTAATTAACTGTTTACCGGCGACTGCAAAAAAAAGCGGTGTGTCATTCTCTGTCCTCTGATGTGATCGCACATCAGAGAACAGAGAAATAGGGGGATCGGGGACCCTCATACTTACCGGTGTCCATGGGTCCTCCTGCTTCCTCTCCAGGCTTCTTCCTCCGATAAGAAATTGGTGGGCGCCTGCGCGGTGCGCTCGCTGTGATCTGCTGGCCAGCAGAGGAAGAATCTTCCTCGTTTCATTTTGGTCACTGTGATAGATCCTATCACAGTGATCAAAGTAAAAAAATAAAAAAATTCAAAGTTTGAAAATTGCAAAATTTTAAACATTTTCGCCATATTTCCGTTTCTTTCATAAATAATCACAAGTAGTATCGAAGAAATGTTACCACTAACATGAAGTACAACATGTCATGAAAAATCAGTATCAGAATCCGCAGGATCCGTTAAAGCGTTCCAGAGTTATAACCTCATAAATTGATAGTGGTCAGAATTGTAAAAATTGGCTCGGTCATTAAGTACCAAATTGGCTCTGTCACTATTTCTATGAAGAGGTAAGTTCTGGACTGGACCAAAGGAACCCAGTAGTAGTGTATATGGACTTTTCAAAAGCTTTTGATACGGTGCCACACAAAAGGTTGATACATAAAATGAGAATAATGGGGATAGGGGGAAAATATGTGTAAGTGGGTTAAGAGATGGCTCAGGTATAGGAAACAAAGGGTGGTTATTAATGGAGCACACTCGGACTGGGTCACGGTTAGCAGTGGGGTACCACAGGGATCAGTATTGGGCCCTCTTCTTTTTGACATATTTATTAATGATCTTGTAGGGGGCATACAGAGTGGAATTTCAATATTTGCAGATGACACTAAACTCTGCAGGGTAATCAATACAGAGGAGGACAATTTTATATTACAGGATGATTTATGTAAACTAGAAGCTTGGGCTGATAAATGGCAAATGAGCTTTAATGGGGATAAATGTAAGGTCATGCACTTGGGTAGAAGTAATAAGTAGGGTTGAGCGAAACGGATCGGACATTTTCAAAAGTCGCCGACTTTCAGCAAAGTCGGGTTTCATGAGACCCGACCCGATCCCACTGTGGGATCGGCCATGCGATCGGCGATCTTCGCGCCAAAGTCGCGTTTCATATGACGCTTTCCCCGCCATTTTTTCAGCCAATGAAGGAGTGTGGGCAGCGTGATGACATAGGTTCCGGCTTGCTTTGTGCGGCGTCACAGGGGGTAAAACCGCCATCTTAACGTTTGGGACATAGCGATTTGCACAGTGAAACACAAACTTTGCAGGGACGGAGGAGAGAGAGAGAGAGAGAGAGAGAGAGAGAGGAAAAAAAAAAAAAAGATAATATCCCCATTGACCTGCATTGGGTTTCGTGTTTCGGTTGGCCCCCGACTTTTCACAATAATCGGCCGATTTCACACGATCCGACTTTCGAGACAGTCGGGTTTCACGAGACCCGACTCGATCCTAAAAAAGCAAAAGTCGCTCAACCCTAGTAATAAGATGTATAACTATATGCTTAATTCTAAAACTTTGGGCAAAACCGTCAATGAAAAAAACCTGGGTGGATGACAAACTCACATTTAGTGGCCAGTGTCAGGCAGCTGCTACAAAGGCAAATATAATAATTGGATGCATTAAAAGAGGCATAGATGCTCATGAGGAGAACATAAATTTACCTCTATACAAGTCACTAGTGCGACCACAGTTAGAATACTGTGCACAGTTCTGGTCTCCGGTGTATAAGAAAGACATAGCTGAACTAGAGCGGGTGCAGAGAAGAGCGACCAAGGTTATTAGAGGACTGGGGGGTCTGCAATACCAAGATAGGTTATTACACTTGGGGCTATTTAGTTTGGAAAAACGAAGGCTAAGGGGTGATCTTATGTTAATGTATAAATATATCAGTGGACAGTACAAAGACCTTTCTGATGATCTTTTTAATCATAGACCTGAGATAGGGACAAGGGGGCATCCTCTACGTCTGGAGGAAAGAAGGTTTAAGCTTAATAACAGATGCGGATTCTTTACTGTAAGAGCGGTGAGACTATGGAACTCTCTGCCGTATGATATTGTAATGAGTGATTCATTACTTAAATTTAAGAGGGGAGTGGATGCCTTTCTTGAAAAGTATAATGTTACATGGTATATATACTAGATTCCTTCTTAGGGTGTTGATCCAGGGAACTAGTCTGATTGCCGTATGTAGAGTCGGGAAGTAATTTTTTTCCCCAGTGTGGAGCTTACTATTTGCCACATGGTTTTTTTTTGCCTTCCTCTGGATCAACATGTTAGGGCATGTTAGGTTAGGCTATGGGTTGAACTAGATGGACTTCAAGTCTTCCTTCAACCTTAATAATAACTATGTTGCTAAGGGGTTAATGCTGTAATTGATGCAAAATGAGCCCAGACCAAGTATTGAGTGCATTTACTGCATTTACATTTCAGTAGACCAACATTTTGTATTTTAAAATAATTTTTCAAGCTGGTGTTATAAAGTATTCTAATTTACTGAGATAATGACTTTTGGGTTTTCATTGGCTGTACTCCATAATCATCAACATTAACAGAAATAAACACTTGAAACACATCACTCTGTTTGTAAGGACTTTGTATAATATATGAGTTTCACTTTTTGTATTGAACAACTGAAATAAATAAACTATTTCATGATATTCTAATTTTGTGAGAAGCACCTGTACCTCTGCTTCAGGAAATATACCTCTACTTCAAAAACTCTGTGAGTACACCAGCATCTGAAAGGCGTCATGTACTTATACCCTAAATAGAATATAGTCAGAGATTGAAAGTTTTGTAGAAGAAAGTAGACCTTTAATAACAATGGACCTATAGACAAAGAAGTTTCCACATCAAACAGACAGTTATATAGACATTTATAGTTCCTGTACTTTTTCCTGCACATTTATCAGTAGATTACAGATTTGGATGATGTTCTGATCTGTAGAGAAACTGCAGGAATTTTGGAATTTATAAGTCAGCTATGCCAGTTCTGTCTGTTTTTGCTATGTAATCTGAGGCAGCATTGACTTTAATGTCAGCAATGTATCACTTATTAATTAGGCTGTGTGCTGTTATGTCAATCCAATGAGTGTTTTATTAGCAGGAGATTATCATTAGGTAGACTGCTGCCTGTTCCAAGCTCACCCCCAGCAATGATTAGCAGCTCATTGTCAATTGCCAATAAGCACAGAAAGCAGTGGTGTGGGCGGGGTTAGCTTTCTGAGCTCTGCTGCATGCTATATCTAAGAACTCTGTAAGAATCACTGCACCCAGTAAACTAAGTGAAACATCATTGGAATAAGGGTCTCTTTTCCTACATTATGCTGATTCAGCAGCAAAAACCTTTTGCTGTTAAACAGATTTAGTATTTTGTAAGATTAATATTCTGTTCTTAGTGTAAGCCATTAATGTGTGATTGCTGTTGGCTGCTTCATCTTCCATTGGGTCTTTGCGTTTTGTCACAGTAGCATCTTTATTCCATAAGATCTCTGGCTCCATACATAAAATGGTAATGAGCAGCAATACTGGACATGACATAACATTATATTAGGGGATTGCTGATTATTTCATTACCTAACATACTATAGACACTTCACAGCAGAAATTTGCTTTAAATACAACCAAATTTAGGAAGTGGTTTCTTATTGTTAATTATTTTCTCCGTCTAAAACCTTTGCATAGGCTGCTGAATAATTTATACATTAATATCTTTTATGACTTTGAAACCATTTTAATGACGTTCAGCAAATAAGCGCAGAAATTCCATTTTTTTGGTGTAAGGCAATGAGAGTTGTGTAAATCATGGCTTACTTTACTTACCTTTCCAAGTGAACCTCTTTCACACTTAATAATCCTTGTGGCAGCTGAATTAATGGCTTTGAAACATCCGGGTTATTATGTTCTGTTGTCCACTGTTGGCTGTCCAGCATTGTTATTTCCTCTCTAATAGACGAGATGTTGCTAATTGCTTGTCTTAATGATTGTACATGGTCAGACTATAAACAGAGGGAGAAAATCCTTGTTTACCTCTGTTAATGATTAATAGGCTGCTTTGCATTAGCCGTATCACTTGCCAGGAAGTTTATTATTTCTGGATGAGATTCGGTATCATATCTTCTATATGTAAATCCCATGCAATGATTATTCTCTACAAGGCTGTGATGTAAACCAATCTGATTTACTATTGTGACATGTCACATTTTTAATGATTTAAGTATTTTTTTATAAATATTCAAAACATACTAAATGTAAAACTTAATAAAGTAGTGAAACTTTTGCTTGATTCTCTTAAATTAGTTTTCTTGCTTTTATATTTACTCAGCTAAGATTACATCAGTATACTATGTAATAAAATTTCCTCAAATAACTGGATTATTATACTTTCCTATAGAGATGGTTGGATTCTCTACTAACTCAATAAAGCTATAATTTTTTTTTTCTTTTAATACAACTTGAATTGGCCATAGCTATGTCAAAATCAGTGAAAACTGACCCAATGTATGAGAGATGTATAGATCCCTGCTTGCCTCTCCCCCCCCCCCCCCCCCCCCCGGTAGGAACACAGTCTTACTCACTGCTGTGGCTCTCGTCCCACTCTTCCTCCTGTTTTGGTTGCTGACCGGGGTCTGTGCATGGCTCGCAGATCTCGGGCACTGTGCTTAGGGTGCGTGTGCACTCTCTCTCGTTCTTAAAGGGACAGCATGTGCCACCCTAAAGTATCTCCAGTCAATGGCTGGGAGACACCTATTATTTAAAGGGAACCTGTCACCAGGTTTGGTCGATATGAGTTACAGCCACTACATTTCAGGGCTTATATACAGCATTGTATAATGCTGCATATAAGCCCCCAACCCAACCTGTAAGAGAAGAAACATAACTTTTATTATACACCTTTTGGGATGGTCAGGTCCAAAGAGTGACACTCTTCTTGGTCCGGCGTGTCCCATCTGTGCACATCTCTGACTGCACTAGCCTGCCAGTATACCAGCCATGCCCAACAGCACCTGCCTGACTATATTTCAGCCATACCCACCAGCACCGGCCTGCCTGCACATCTGCTGTGACTGCTTGTTCCAGCCTGCCTGTATATCTGCTATGCCCGCCAGCACGTGCCTGCACTTGCTGTGTCAGTCTGTATACCAGTCATAATTGCTTGCACCTGCCGTGCCAATCTCTATAGCTGGACTTGTCTACACCTGCCGTGTCTCCCAGTATTCCTGTCGTGCCTGCCTGTACTTATCAAGTCCATCTACTCTTGGCCGTTTCATCTACCTGCCCCTTTGGGGGTCAGCTGCCGTGCGTCCGAGGTCTGTCCTGTAGTAGAACCGTGTCCATCTGGAGCCAAGTTTAATTCCACCATCAAGCTCAGCAAAAAGTTAGGTGTATGCCTAGTCATGTTCCTCCAGGCTCTCCTCAGATCACAGCACAGTGGTTCTACCTCCTTAGTTACAGTTTGCTCAGGCCATGGAATCCACTGGCTCCCAAGCTTCCTCTATATCAGACCTGTACCAGGATATCTCCTTCCAGAAAGACCAGCAGAACAAAATCTTCTACTTGTAGACAGCTAACATCTGCGAATAGCTGACATCTGCGGCCACATCCATGCCTCACCAAGCTGCGGCAACCTCAGCCGTTATTTATCAGCCTGCCAGCTATGTTCCTGGTTTCAGAGGCCATCTGTCACCTCTTCCACATTATGGCGGTGATCCTGCCTTATGTCAAGTGTTCATCAATCAATGCACGCTGCATTTTGAATTTTTGACACATCAGTTTGCTTCAGATCAGGCAAAAGTGTCTTTTGTTATGTCCCATCTCACTGGCGAGGCCCTGGCTTGGCTCAATTTCCTACGGAAGCAAGGGGATCCTATTGCATCCAACTTTCAGACTTTCTTAGAAGCATTCTGCAAGGTATTTGATAAGCCTGACCATGTTTCCTCAACAGCATCCTCCCTCCTCAGGTTGCATTAAGGTAACTTCACAGTGGACCAGTACACCATCCAATGCCAAACTCGGCTGAAACAACGAGGAGCTGGTGGCTGCCTTCTGGGAAGGACTTTCCGGAAGAATTAAGGACAAGTAGGATAGTCGTGATATTCCCACCTCACTGGGTGGTCTGGTGTACCTAGCTACCCTAATCAGGTTTCAGGAGCTCTCCAAAGAGGTGACCTCTGAGAGAAGATCTTTGTGCTTGGCTCCTATCTTTCGAAGGCTGATCAAGCTGCAGACCTCAACTTTGACACCTTCCTCTGAATTCATACAGATCAAACCGGTGAAGCTGGCCAAGCACTGTCGGGATGACCGCTGTGTCGAAGATAAGTGTTTCTATTGCAGCAGTCCTGAACATTTACAGTAATTTGTTCCTGTCATGAAAACCATGAAACTCCAAAGCCTAGGGTCCGTTGGGGAGGCTACCCTGGGCAAGGACTAATCCTCTCCTTCCCTGACTCTCTCAGTGTCCACTTCCTGTGACAATATTTCCCTAAATGGCCTATCTGGACTCCGGTTTAACTTAATTAAACAGGCCATTGTGGAGCAGTATCGAGTCTCCATCCAACATCTGCAGAATCCTTTGATGTATCCTCCATGGATTGGAGACCTCTATCTGAGACCATTCTTTTCATTTCCAAACCTGTGGAACTTTAGGTAGGATGCTACATATCGGGAACATTCCTCTATATGTGCTGTCAAGTTTGTATAATCCTCCGCTTCTAGGTCTGTCATGGCTGCGAAGACACAAGTTTGTCTTGGACTGGAAATCTGGATAACTACCCCCTGTCTCAGGCTGATATCTAAATTAAACAACAATATAAAATAAAACAATTGATTAATTGCAACAGCAAAAAAGGGGTTTACATGATCAGATGTGCAGCATGCAATTTGAGCTATATAGGGTGCACCACCCGAATGCTGAAAATTCGTATTTCAGAGCATATTACTGACATTGCTATCTCCACTAGTGCTAATCGCTCCATGTTATTTGGATCCAAGCACTTCGTCTCCTGTCATCAAAGAAATATGGCGTCTCTGCAAGTGATCGGCATTGAGAAATTTACATCACTGGCAAGAGGAGGAGATGTTAAAAGACGCTTAATGACTCGTGAAGCTTACTGGATGTTCTGCTTGAATACCTGTCACCCAGCAGGTCTAAATGCCCAAAAACAGATTATGTTCCACTACTAGAGTTAACCCTTGCATGTAACTTGTATTTCTTAATGTGTTCTTTTGTTTCTATGTTTTTTTTTCTCTTGTATATCTTCCAGATATTAATCTGTTCTGTGATTTTAAACTTTGTGAGTCACTATGTGTCATGTGATTGGTAATCAATTTTCATTGGTTGGGGCCGATATATAACCATGTTGTTACCAATGCTGAGTAGCTTTGAGAAAGAACAAGCGATTGTTCGAAATGCGTAACCTGTTACTCATTTTCATGTGAATTCAACCTACTGGACTTCATGTTTTAGTCACAATTAGTGTTGAGCATTCCGATACCGCAAGTATCGGGTATCGGCCGATACTTGCGGGTATCGGAATTCCGATACCGAGATCCGATACTTTTGTGGTATCGGGAATCGGTATCGGGATTAATATCAATGTGTAAAATAAAGAATTAAAATTAAAAATAGGGATATACTCACCTCTCCGGCGGCTCCTGGACTTTACCGCCGTAACCGGGAGCCGTTGTACCTAAGAATGCGCGCTTGAAGGGCCTTAGATGAGGTCACTGCGCTCTGATTGGTCCGTAGCGGTCGCGTGACCGCTACGCGACCAATCACAAAGCAGTGACGTCACCTAAGGTCTTTCAAGCGCTTGAAATACCTTAGAAGACGTCACTGCTTTGTGATTGGTCGCGTAGTGGTCACGCGACCGCTACGCGACCAATCAGAAGCTGCGGACGTCTTCTAAGGTATTTCAAGCGCTTGAAAGACCTTAGGTGACATCACTGCTTTGTGATTGGTCGCGTAGCGGTCACGCGACCGCTACGGACCAATCAGAGCGCAGTGACCTCATCTAAGGCCCTTCAAGCGCGCATTCTTAGGTACAACGGCTCCCGGTTACGGCGGTAAAGTCCAGGCTGCGTCGGAGGGTGAGTATATCCCTGTTTTTTATTTTAATTCTTTCTTTTACACATTGATATGGATCCCAGGGCCTGAAGGAGAGTTTCCTCTCCTTCAGACCCTGGGAACCATACAGGATACCGTCCGATACTTGGTGTCCCATTGACTTGTATTGGTATCGGGTATCGGTATCGGATTAGATCCGATACTTTGCCGGTATCGGCCGATACTTTCCGATACCGATACTTTCAAGTATCGGATGGTATCGCTCAACACTAGTCACAATAAATTTGGAATTTTTTTGGAAGCAGGAGTTTCCTTTTCTTGCTACATTTGATCCTATTTCTGCCCTGACCCGCAAGGGGGCCAACCCTAGGGCATGAACTCCAGAGGCAATTAACACCTTTGTCTCCTTAAAACAGGCTTTCTCCTCTTCTCCAGTGCAGCATCGACCAGAAAATAATAAGCAATTTTTTTTGGAAGTGGATGCTTCTTCCTCCAGGGGCCGGAACCATTCTTACCCAGAAGTCTTCTTCCGGTCGTATGGCAACTGTGTGGTGTGGTTTCTTTTCCAAAATCTTCTCAGTTCTAGAATGCAACTACTCAATAAGCGATCAAGAACTGTTGGATATAAATCTGGCTCTGGAGGAGTGGCGATTTTTGCTGTAAGATGGGTATTTACATTGACCACAAGAATCTAGCCTAACTGCAGTCAGCGCACAGGCTAAATTCGCATCATACCAGGTGCTCTCTGTTCTTCACCTATTTCAATTTTTTGTTCTCCATTTCCAGGCGGCTGATAATAACATGAAGTCAGATGTCCTCTCTAGGTCATTTCTGTCTTCCGACCAGAAGGAAGAGCATCAACACATCATTGAGCCCTCCAAAATAATTACAGTCGCTCTGTTAGATTTGTCTCAGGTCCCATCCGGAAAAACTTTCATCATTGCACCAGACAGGAAGTGGGTTCTTCACTGGGGTCACTCATCTAAATTGGCTGGTCATGCTCTTCTCATTTCCTGGCATTATTGCTGGCCTACCCTGTGCAAGCATTTTTCGGATGTCATCTCGGCCTGTACCTCCTGTGCCCAGAACAAGACTCCAAAACAGCTTCCAACCGGCTGGCTACTTCCTTTGCCTGTACCATCTGCTCTCTGTCTAGCCTCCAGTCTGCCCTGTGCTTGCCTAGATGTTTATCCAAAATATTTTAAGCCTCTGCTGTTTACCTCTTCATATAGTCTCAGATAGAGCTGTCCAGTTTACATCTCGCTTCTGAAGGACTACCTGCAAACTACTAAATGTCACCTTACATTTCTCTTCAGCCTACCATCCAGAATCCAATGGCCAGGTAAAGCTGGTCAATCAGATCTTGACCAACTTCCTGCGGCACTTTGTCAATGCTCGCCAAAATGACTGGGGTGAACTCATGCCTTGGGCTGATTTCTCATTCTCGGGAATCGTAGAAGCATTGGATTAACGCGAAATAGCCGTTGTCCCGTTTCCTCCTCTCCCAGCATTCATCTGCCTCTCTGCACACCCATTCCATGTCCCAAAATAAAGAATAAAGGACTTCTATTTTATCAATTTGGTAATGTCACGGGTATGTCAGGTGTGACAGTCAGTCATTCTGGATCTGGCTGTAGAAGGTCACTGCGCCTGGCTCTGCAGGCACATTCTGGATCTTGCATCTCTGCTGTGGAGTGATATCATTCTCCCTCTAGGACCTAGCGGTGATCTTCACCATCTGCTGCTGATTAACACACCTTTGCTGGTTGTTTAAATACCTTTGGCAAGGCGCCAATGATAGCTCTATTTACCTCTGTCTGTTGAAAGTGCTAGAAGTTGACTAGTTTCTTCTTGGAGCCTCTTGGAGGATTGCTGGCGTGAGCTCTCTTGTGTCATCTCAAGCTAAGTGTGTACCCTCATTTATCTTCCTGCTTTGTCTTTAGTTGTAGTTGAGGCTGTCTAGTGCGTACCACATCCTCTCACTATCCAGGGCCCATCACTAGGGGCAGTCAGGAATTAGGTTCCTGATCGCCAAAAGGTGCAGAACCTATTTAGGGATGTTAGGGCAGACAGGACAGATAAATCTTCTACCCTACAAACTCAAACTTCGATCCCCAATTCATTTCTCGTGTCTCTAATCAAGCTTGTCATCCTCAGTCCCTTTTTTAAAGATCCAGGTATCACTCCTGCTCCAGTTAGCTCTGAAGATGTTTTTGAGGTTTGAAAACATTCTGGCCTCAAAAAGAGTTAGATTAGAGTAAAAACCCATGGAGAACATCCATGCCCCTCTCCTCCTGCAGAGATTTCATGCAAACTTGAATATGAGGGGGCATAAGGGGGGGTACTGTAGTGCTGGCATCCCTGCATGCTTCTCCCCCAGCAGGAACACCGACTCACTCACTGCAGCGGCCCCCCCTCCTACACTTCCTTGTGGTTCGGTTTCTGCCCGGGGTCTGCGCAAGGCTTGCAGATCCCCGTGCACCATGCTTAGGGCACATGCACGCTCTCCCTCCTTCTTAAGGGGACAGCGTGCACCATCTTAAAGTGTCACCAGCCAATGGCTGGGAAACACTTATTATTTAAAGCACCTTCACCTGAATGAAGCAGTCAGTAAAGTCAGTTGTCTGCACAGTTGCTAGTTGTCAGCTCCTCAATATCCGCGAGTCAGTTTATCTGTCTTGTACCTGTCTGCCCATACTTCTCTTGTGTCCCTGTATTACAGCTGCTGTGTCCGCCAGGACCTGCCTGACTGTATATTAGTCATAGCCACCTGCACCCGCCTGCCTGTATAACAGCCATGTTCACCTTCACCAGCTTGCTAGTATATCAGCCGTGCCTGGCAGCACCTGCCTGCCTGTACATTTGCCGTGCTCAACTGTACTAGTCTGCCTGTATATTAGTTGTGCCCACCAGCACCTGCTGGTCTGTTTGCCAGTTGAACCAGCCAGCAATTGATGTGCCAGTCTATATACCAGCTGAACCTACCTGCATCTTATGTGCCAGTCTGTATACCAGCTGTATCTGCCTGCACCTGCCCTGCCAGTCTGTATTTCAGCTGTACTTGTCTACACCTGTCTCCCAGTATTTCTGTCATGCCTGCCTGCCTGGCCTTATCAAGACTATATACACTGTGTGCAGAATTATTAGGTAAGTTATATTTTAGAGGATTATTTTTATTATTGATCAACAACTATGTTCTCAATTAACCCAAAAGATTCATAAATATCAAAGCTTAATTTTTTGGAAGATGTAGTGTTTTTTTTTTTTTAGATTTGGCTATCTTAGGAGGATATCTGTTTGTGCAGGTAACTATTACTGTGCAGAATTATTAGGCAACTTAATAAAAACCAAATATATTCCCATCTCACTTGTTTATTTTCACCAGGTAAACCAATATAACTGCACAATATTTAGAAATAAACATTTCTGACATGCAAAAACAAAACCCCAAAAAATTACTGACCAATATAGCCACCTTTCTTTATGATGACACTCACCAGCCTTCCATCCATAGATTCTGTCAGTTGCTTGATCTGTTTACTATCAACATTGCGTGCAGCAGCCACCACAGCCTCCCAGACATTGTTCCGAGAGGTGTACTGTTTTCCCTCCCTGTAGATCTCACATTTTATGAGGGACATTGTTTCTCTATGATCAAGTGAACAAGGGGGCCATGTCATTATTTTTTCTTCTTTGAGACCTTTACTGGCCAGCCACGCTGTGGAGTAGTTGGAGGTATGTGATGGAGCATTGTCCTGCATGAAAATCATGTTTCTTGAATGATACCGACTTCTTCCTGTACCACTGCTTGAAGAAGTTGTCTTCAAGAAACTGGCAGTAGGTCTGGGAGTTGAGCTTCACTCCATCCTCAACCCGAAAAGGTCCCACAAGTTCATCTTTGATGATACCAGCCCATACCAGTACCCCACCTTCACTTTGCTGGCGTCTGAGTCGGAGTGGAGCTCTCTGACCTTTACTGATCCAGCCTCTGGCCCATCCATCTGGCCCATCAAGAGTCACTCTCATTTCATCAGTCCACAAAACCTTTGAAAAGTCAGTCTTAAGATATTTCTTGGCCCAGTCTTGATGTTTTATCTTATGTTTCTTGTTCAAAAGTGGTTGTTTTCAGCCTACCTTACCTTGGCCATGTCCCTGAGTATCGCACACCTTGTGCTTCTTGTTACTCCAGTAACGTTGCAGATCTGAAATATGGCAAAACTGGTGGCAAATGGCATCTTGGCAGCTTCACGCTTGATTTTCCTCAATTCATGGGCAGTTATTTTGCGCCTTTTTTGCCCAACACGCTTCTTGCGCTCCTGTTGGCTATTTGCCATGAAACTCTTGATTGTTAGGTGATCACGCTTTACAAGTTTGGCAGTTTCAAGACTGCTGCATCCCTCTGCAAGACATCTCACAATTTTGGACTTTTCAGAGCCCGTCAAATCTCTCTTCTGACC
Organism: Ranitomeya variabilis; assembly: GCF_051348905.1. NCBI lineage: Eukaryota > Metazoa > Chordata > Amphibia > Anura > Dendrobatidae > Ranitomeya > Ranitomeya variabilis. The sequence goes on along the minus strand of NC_135235.1, from coordinate 171,483,459 downwards.
CATTTTGCCAAAGGAAAGGAAGTTGCCTAATAATTAAGCACACCATATATAGGGTTTTGATGTCATTAGACAACACCCCTCCTCATTACAGAGATGCACATCACCTGATATACTTAATTTGGTAGTTGGCTCTCAAACCTGAACAGCTTAGAGTAGGACAACATGTATAAAAAGTAGCATGTGATCAAAATACAACTTGCCTAATAATTCGCCACACAGTGTACTCTTGACCGTTACATTTACCTACCTTTTTGGCTGTAGGCTGCTAAGCGTCCTAGGTCTGTCCTGGAGTAGCACCTGATGTCCATCTGGAGCTAAGTCCCCCTCCTATGTGGCTGTCAAGGGACAGCGAGTCAATGCCAATTCTGATGTTATAAAGATAGGTAAAGATGAAGACTGTGATGGGATGTTTAGTCAGGACAATCTTAGAGTTAATTAAAATGGCCTATAGTTTCCAGTGGTAAAGAGAGATCCTTTGCTGGCAAAAAAAACAATACTTGGAATGCCATCTTCCAGTGCAGGAGGACTTCATGGCCAGTCTCTATTTCTGTCTTTTACATTTTTTTTAAAGTAACCTCACTTCTTAGTAAGCTTCCTAGCTGCTTCACTACGTGACACTGAGGCTCTTTGGACTAATAAACTTATTTTGTGCTTTATCCAATACCCCTTTGTTTGCTCATATGCATCACATCTCGTGTAAAATGATTTCTGTTTTTGTAGGCATCTGCAATATATTTTTGTGTCTTTGATCATTCTAGGAGCTGTATAAAACCACTCAACCATTTGATCCAGAAGGTGTACTTGGGACCATTAACTCCATAGTAATGGCATTTTCTGGACTGCAGGTAAATATCTATGGCCTTTTCTACGGTAAATATAAACTTATAGACAGTAATAATTTTAAAGTGTATCCATTTTCATCCAGGGCTGCCCTCCATAATAGCAGCATATTACAGGGAAAGGTCTACCCCACTATTACCTCAAACAGCTCACAACATTTTTGTCCATTTGAAAAATAGAATTTAACAAAGAATTGAGCAAAATTATACATCTTTCTGTTTTTAAGGTAACTGCATCCCCATGACCTCTCCCCCCTTTGGTGCTCTGTTTTTATGGGCTCTGATTCATACCTACAGGTGCTTAGGATCCGATCACACATAACAAAATAGGGCAGGGGAAATGCACCCCTCATGAGCAATGTGGACTCTTAATTAGCAGCCTCCTTGATCTTTTATTAGGTTCTCTAATTAGCTAAGCAGCACAATATTGTTGTGCCATTTGGCTAATAGTAGAGTGAACATGTCCTCAATGTCTACTGCGCTTACATAGGACAGAATTGAGATCCAGTTTATTGTAGCATTGACTTAAGAAATTCTTATCATGTATTTTTTTAGCCCCTTCATTCTACGTGACATACATATCCCTCATGAATACATGTCACTTAGCGGCGACACAATAACAAATGCTTCTATTGAAAATAGTTTATTTACATTAATATATAGGAACAAGCAAGAAACAGATGGGGCTTATTCAAATGAGGTGAGGAACTCCTAAACACTTTTATTTATGCAAAATTTCAAAAAAGACCAAGCAACTATAAATATGAGAAAACATGAGAAATTCCCTCCTGCTTTTCGTATCTCATCACAACAACCTATAATGCTACAATATGTGCACAAGGAGTGTTTTTGATGCGTTTTTTTCCTTTCCTTGCAGAATTGACCCAAACATTTTAGGGAATCCTTATGGCTGCAAAGTCAATGAGAATCCGGAAGTGTTGTGCAAATGAACAGTATTTTTCCTTTCAGGATTTGATGTACGATTAAATCTGCAGCATGTCAATTCTTTGTGCATTTTTGATCCATTGAATGCACAAGAAAAAAACGCACCAAAAACGCAGCGGAATTTTCCGCAGCGTTTTTTGCTGCCAAGAGATGCAGAAACCTTGCAGAAATGTCTGCAAGCAAATACTCAACGTACACACACAGCCTTAAATGGGATCTGTCACCCCACAACTCGCCTATAAGCTGTGGCCACCAGCATCAGGGGCTTTTCTGCAACATTCTGTAATGCTGTAGATAAGCCCTTAATGTCACCTGAAAGATAAGAAAAACAGATTATATTATACTCACCCAGGGGTGGTCCTGGTGCGGTCCGGTCCGATGGGCGTCGCGGTCAGGGTCCGGCGCCTCCCATCTTCATCAGATGACGTCCTCTTCTTTTCTTCCTGCCGGGGCTCCTGTGCAGGCGTACTTTGTCTGCCCTGTTGAGGGCAGAGCAAAGTACTGCAGTGCGCAGGTGCCAGGAAAGGTCAGAGAGGCCTTGCGATTTGCACCGTTTTATGGCCGAGACACGCCAATGAAAGTCTATGGGTGTGAGAAAAACTTGCACACCACATGGACCATCAGTGTGACTTGTGAGAACTACGCACCGGTGTCCTTTAGAAAAGCCGGCAATTCAGTGCGATGTAATGTAAAATCACACCGACAGGTTAGAATAGAAAAGATAAAATAAATGTCTACACATAGTATAGGTAGATATATATATATATATATATATATATATATATATATATACACTCACCGGCCACTTTATTAGGTACACCATGCTAGTAACGGGTTGGACCCCCTTTTGCCTTCAGAACTGCCTCAATTCTTCGTGGCATAGATTCAACAAGGTGCTGGAAGCATTCCTCAGAGATTTTGGTCCATATTGACATGATGGCATCACACAGTTGCCGCAGATTTGTCGGCTGCACATCCCAAAGATGCTCCATACAAGGCAGGATGGATCCATGCTTTCATGTTGTTTACGCCAAATTCTGACCCTACCATCCGAATGTCGCAGCAGAAATCGAGACTCATCAGACCAAGCAACGTTTTTCCAATCTTCTACTGTCCAATTTCGATGAGCTTGTACAAATTGTAGCCTCCGTTTCCTGTTCTTAGCTGAAAGGAGTGGTACCCGGTGTGGTCTTCTGCTGCTTTAGCCCATCTGCCTCAAAGTTCGACGCACTGTGCGTTCAGAGATGCTCTTAGGCCTACCTTGGTTGTAACGGGTGGCGATTTGAGTCACTGTTGCCTTTCTATCAGCTCGAACCAGTCTGCCCATTCTCCTCTGACCTCTGGCATCAACAAGGCATTTCCGCCCACAGAACTGCCGCTCACTGGATTTTTTTTCTTTTTCGGACCATTCTCTGTAAACCCTAGAGATGGTTGTGCGTGAAAATCCCAGTAGATCAGCAGTTTCTGAAATACTCAGACCAGCCCTTCTGGCACCAACAACCATGCCACGTTCAAAGGCACTCAAATCACCTTTCTTCCCCATACTGATGCTCGGTTTGAACTGCAGGAGATTGTCTTGACCATGTCTACATGCCTAAATGCACTGAGTTGCCGCCATGTGATTGGCTGATTAGAAATTAAGTGTTAACAAGAAGTTGGACAGGTGTACCTAATAAAGTGGCCGGTGAGTGTATGTATATATATATATATATATATATATATATATATATATAATTGACACACATATATATATATCTATATATCTTTATATTTCATAGAGAGTTAGATAGCAGAATAAACGATGATTCAATTGTCGGCTTCTGTAAAATCATTGCAGAACCCGACAGGATAAAATACATGGTTTACATACAGTAAACCATTGCATATCCGTTAGATTTATATATGTTCCTGACTAATAATGTGACTACCGCTGACGTCACTGAGTGTGCGCAGACTGCCTGCCTGACCAGCGATGAACTGACAGCGTGGGAAAATGTTCAGAAACTTTCCCACGCTAATGAGTTCATGTCCGGTCAGGTGGGGAGGCTGAACAGGCAGCTTTTCATTCATTCCTCTGTGGTTTAAAGCCCGGCCGGTAGCATTAGCACCGCTCCGGGTTGTAAACTATTTAACCCCTTGAGATGGATTGCAGCATGGGATTTGACCGTACAGCGGACAGGTATGGGATATTGTTGCTTTTTTATTTTGGATTTTTTTTTTTACAGAAGAGCGAGGGGTTTGCTTGGATTGAGAGTGTAATAAAGATGTTAAACCTATGTGTTTAATTATTTCATTAAAAGACTTTATTCTTAATGTGTGTGTGTGTATTTTTAACCCTTTCATACTATTGGATTAATAATGGATAGGGGTCTTATTGACACCTCTCCATTATTAACCAGGCTTAATGTCCCTTACAATAGCAAGTTGACATTAACCCCTTATTACCCTATATGCCACTGCCACAGGGCAATGGGAAGAGAGAGGCTAAGTGCCGGAATAGGAGTATCGCACAGATGCACATTTTCTGGGGTGGATGGGGGCAGATGTTTTTAGCCAGGGGGGGCATTAACCATGGTCCCTCTCTAGGCTATTAATATCTGCCCTCAGTCACTGGCTTTCCCTCTCTGGCAGAGAAAATTGTGTGGGAGCCCATGCTAGTTTTTTCCGTAAATAAATCCTTTAATTTAACACCTACAGCTCAAACATTTTACACACACACACTCCTAACATTATTAGTCAGAGACATATATAAATCTAATGGATATGAAATGGTTTACTGTATGTAAACCATGTCTCATATCCTGTCGGGTTCTGTAATGATTTAGCAAAAGTCAACAAATGAATTACCGGCTATTCTGCTATCTAGCTCTGTATGAGATATAAAGATGTATATATATATGTGTGTCTCACTGATATATATACAGTCATATGAAAAAGTTGTGCACCCCTATTAATCTTAAGCTTAATGTTTTATAAAAATTGTTTTTTTTGCAACAGCTATTTCAGTTTCATATATGTAATAACTGTTGGACACAGTAATGTTTCTGCCTTGAAATGAGGTTTATTGTCCTAACAGAAAATGTGCAATCTGCATTCAAACAAAAGTTGACAGGTGCATAAGTATGGGCACCCTTATAATTTTCTTGTTTTAAATACTCCTACCTACTTTTTACTGACTTACTAAAGCACTTTTTTTGGTTTTGTAACCTCATTGAGCTTTGAACTTCATAGCTAGGTGTATGCAATCATGACAAAAGCTACTTAAAGTGGCCACTTGCAAGTTGTTCTCCTGGTTGAATCTCCTCTGAAGAGTGGCATCATGGGCTCCTCAAAACAACTGTCAAATGATCTGAAAACAAAGATTATTCAACATAGTTGTTCAGGGTGTTAGAAAAAGGAGAACCGGGAGCCGGAAGTAAATAAACATATAAAAATTCTTTATTAATATAACAATATTAAAAACAGGACATAAGTAATCATGACCGGTGTTCCACAACACCATACGAATGGGGGAAGAAAAAACCCCTGGACCCCAAAAACCCCCAATATTAGAAACGGTGCAAATGTGGCTCATAAAACATAGTGCATGCCATTAGGCAAATATGACAGGAGGAGATATCCTTAACATGTAGGCACCACAGCCCCCATGATACCGGGGCTAATAACAGCAAGGGAAGCAAAAACAGCTAATTGTTGCTCTGTGCATAGTGACAGAGGATCTAAAATAAGTATATATCGCTGATCATCGTAAGTAAATCCATATGTAGCAATGCAACAATGAGCAAGAAGCTTACCCATGCTTTGGGGAAAAAGAGGAGAGGGGAGTCCCGCCGGTAGATGGGCCCCGACGCGCGTTTCGCAGCGTATACACGCTGCTTCTTCAAGGGGAAGTAGTCTCAGGTGCTCCAGGACCTGCCTATAACCCCCTGACCTGAGTCACGTGTGCGGCAGCCGCCAATCCCAGTAGCGCTGTCGGCGCATGCGCACTGTGGCAGGCAGACCTCGCACAAGGACCTGGCGCCACACCGAGCACGCAAGTCAGGAAACGAAAGCTCCGGACCTGCGCGCAGGGAGCAGTTGACGCCCACCCATGTGCGACAGCTGCCCGCAAGCAGGGCGATGCGCACGGCCACAAGGGGGCGTGCGCTGCAAAAATGTATATGCACTCAGGTAAACCCATGGATACATATGAGGGAAAATGAACTGAACATTGTGGCCATTGAATAATACATACATCAACCTAACACAATATGCCAAACAGTAGTAACAGTTTATAACAGACATAACACCAATAGCTATCAATATGGCTATGGCACCAAAGGGAGTGTTGGTATCTTCCAAATGTTTGGCCAATCAAAATGTTCCAGAAATCCACAGATATGATGAGTATGATGATTCCAGGGGAATGAATGGTAAAAAATGAAAGGAGGAGGACCAAGGCAGAGCCCAAGGATTACTAATAACAAAAAAAAGGGAAAAAAATTTGAACAAATTAAAAACAAGTTAAAAACATAAGAGAAAAACCACCGGAGGGGACAAAATAACAATAAACGATGGGACATCCCATGAAGAGAGACAGGATTAGGGCTAAATGGCAAAAGATAAGTGGCAAAACGCAAGACAATCCAGAACTACAGGAAGGGGGCGAAACTAAGGGATTCATTGAGACCTTTAGGGGTCATGGTATCAAGCAACGTAATCCACTTAGTTTCAATTTGAGCTAGAAGTTTCTTATTATCCCCACCCCTGATACCCAGATGGAGGACATCAATCCCCCTCACTTGTAGTAACTTCTCGTTACAGCGATGGTGAAGCTTAAAGTGACGGGGGATTGTTTTGAGTACCACCCCGAGTGACGCCGTCCTGGCCTCGCCAATGTCCCGCACATGCTCCCTAACGTGAACACTCAGTTCGCGCGTAGTGAGGCCAACGTATATCCTGGGGCATGGACAAGTGGCATAATATATCACATTGGTAGTCCCACAGGATATACGTTCTTTAATCTGGAATGTTTTTACGCCATCACTAGAAACAAAATCGGAGCAGCGCAGGACATTGGCGCAGGCAAGACAGTGTCCACACGGGGTGCATCCCGGGTGAGAGCCACCAGTACCAAAAAAATTTCTAACTGGAGCTGGCACATAGTGGCTCCTCACCAACATATTACTGAGATTAGTACCTCTTCTGGGAGTCATGAGGGGGGAGGTACCCAGGGTGGCACACAGGGAAGGCTCGGCCTGAAGGATCGGCCAATGTCTTTTCAATATAGACCGCATACTCTCCCATTCATGATTGTAGGTGGAGATGAATCTAATATGTCCATCTCCACCCACAATGCGACGTCGGGCCCTAGAGTGCAAAAGATCACCCCGTCGTGTTGAAAGTGCCCGGTCGTATCCGGCTTTTATGGATCTGCGGCTGTATCCACGAGCCGCAAATCTATCCTTTAAATCAAGGGCCTGTGATTCAAACCTGGCCTCACTGGAGCAAATCCGCCGCACCCTGAGGAACTGTCCGACCGGGACAGCCCTAATGGTGGCCGGATAGTGGGCCGAGGATGCATGCAATAAGGAATTGACAGCGGTCGGCTTCCTATAGACATCCGTCTGGATGCGCCGGTCCGAATCGACCTCCAGACGGATGTCCAGGAAGTCGACCACGACCTCACTACAATGATGTGTGAGCCGTATATTGACTAAATTATCATTAAGACACCTCATGAAGCCCAGGTCGGAGGCCCCCAGGAAGCGGCGGACAGCTGCCAACCCATGAGAGTGGTCTATGCACGTATAGAGGCTCTCGACATAGGCTGTAACAAAAATAGTGCCCGGGTCCACAAGGATGCCATCGACCCTAGACAGGACGTCCGTTGTGTCTTTTACAAAAGATGGCAAGGTCTCTACCAGTGGTTTAAGATAGTAATCAATAAAGCGACAGACTGGGTCACATATACCATCAATACCCGACACGATAGGAGGACCTGGAGAGTCGAGGGCATCCTTGTGGACCTTGGGCAATAAGTAGAAAGTCGGGACTCTTGGTGACCTCACCAGCAGCCCATCAAGAACCTGCTTGGTGATCACCCCATCATCAAGAGCCCCGATGAGGATATTTTCCAGCTCCCGTAGGAAGGAGACTGTGGGGTTGGAGGATAACTTGAGGTAAGTATTGGGTTCTCTGAGCTGACGGAAAACCTCCCGCTCATACTTAACACACGGCCAGATCACCACGTTCCCCCCCTTGTCCGCTTGCTTAAAGACCACGTCTTTCAAAGATTTAAGTTGTTGTATAGCTTGGCGTTGTTTAAAGGTCAGATTGTCATATGTTCGCCGTGCTGACAGCTTCTTGAAGTCCTCACCCACCAATTTGGTGAATACTTCTATTGCTGGAGACAGGGACAAGGGGGGAAACTTGGCCGATCTGGCACGGGTGAAGGAGGGAAATTTACTTACATCCAATGTCTGTTGTTCCTCGAGTAGGTCCTCCAAATCCCGAAGAGTCTCCCTCTCTAATTCACTCATCCCCACCGTACAATCTCTGTTGGCATGGAGCTTCCTTAAGATGAGTTTGCGCGAAAACAAATGTAAATCCTTCAACGCTGCAAAATAATTAAAGGAATTAGTGGGGGAAAAGGTAAGACCCCTACTAAGAACATAAATCTGATCCTCAGAGAGAGTATGGGTAGAAAGATTGAGCACTTGTAAATGACCCTGTGTACCAACCTGGGCAGCCCTCCCTCCGGACAACTGGGATTTATTATGTTGTCTTGTGACCATTCTTTTATCACTGGATCCCAGAGGAACAGTACCACTAGAGTGAGCGGAGGCGATGGTATCTTCCTCACAGGTAGACTTGTTGGATCGGGTAGAAGTAGACCTTGATCTGGAGTAAAAACCATTTCTCGATCTATTATGGGAACGACCCAACGGATTTTGCCACCTGTACACTCTCGACTGTTGCTTATCTTGGATATCACGCTGGAATTTTTTAGCTTTAGTGGCCTGTATCTCTTTGGCCCACCTCTGAAGATCCATATCAATTTCATCATTCAGTTTTTTTAAAGTATCACATGTCATGTCTTTATGTAGGGTGGCCTGTAGGCTATCGATCTCAGTCTCAATGAGATCCAGGGATTTTTGGTTCATTTGTTTAAGTAGGGTCATGAACCCTAGAGAACAGGTGTTACTAAGATCCTCCCATTTGCCCCTAAAATCTTCGTCATCAATCGGGAAAGAGGGGAACACTTGAATACGGAGTCCCCTAGGTATGAGGTCTCTTTGGATATATTTATCGAGGAATTCATAGTTCCACCAAATCCTCGTTCTTTTGCGGAGAAGGTCCTTAAACCGTATAATGACCTCCTGTAACTCTCTGGTAGGTCCATCGTTACCCCCTTCAATGCCGTCATGGAACACCTCGTTGAGCTGTGCCATGTACGGTCACGCGCACGAAAGTCCATTATAGACACGGAAAAAACTGTGAAACACACAGAAATAGTTAATAATAACCAAGGATCCGAATACATATTAGATAATCCAGGGAAAAGTACCAGTGTACCTATAATAGTAACCCGGATTTATTAAACCATTGCTCCAACTACTGAATGTTAGAAAAAGGAGAACCGGGAGCCGGAAGTAAATAAACATATAAAAATTCTTTATTAATACAACAATATTAAAAACAGGACATAAGTAATCATGACTAGTGTTGAGCATTCCGATACCGCAAGTATCGGGTATCGGCCGATACTAGCGGTATCGGAATTCCGATACCGGGATTCCGATACTTGCCGCGTATCGGATACCGGAATCGGAAGTTCCCAGATTCAAAATGCAGAAATTCAGCCAATGAGAATGATTTCAAGTGTGGGCACATCCTGTTCAGCATGGAGGGCATGAAACTACTGGCATGGCTGTGATTGGCTGCTGAAATGATGTCATGATGCAGTTTAAAAGTCGCTGGCGCCATTTTGCGATCACTCTGCTGTGAATTCAGTTAGTGACAGGACGCTGTTTGCTGACTGAGGGACAGTTTAGAGATAGCGATTTGCTTCTTTGTGCTTTCCAAAGGCTAATTTAGCAACCGCTGTGTTCACCTACTATTCACCTTCCTTTTGCCTTGTAGCGCTGTTTTCACAGCGATCTGCAAGGTCTCTCTGTGTGTGTGTGTGTGAGTGCAGCCCACTCTCTAGTCTGAGTGCAGCCACATAGGCCATCCATAGCTGGTTGTATTCAGTTCAGGGAGGGTGGTTCATTGCCTCATACTGTCCTTTTTTTTTTTTTTTTTGAAGTAGTGCAGGCTGCTGCACATTTTTTCCAAAAATTCCTATTAGTGTCTTTCCACCCGTCTCCAGCTAATTTGTGGAAAAACACTACATAGGATAAAGTAGAGGAGGGTTTTTGGGCCTTGCAGCGCCGTTTACGGCTGTCTGCACGGTCTCCGTGTGACTGCAGCTCGCCCTGTAATCTGTGAGCAGCTATAGCCTGGTTGTCTCCAGCTCAGGGTTTTTCACTGCGTCATACCGCCAAATCAATTTTCTTTTTTTTCAAAGTAGTGTAGTCTGCTGCTAATTTATTTTAAAAAATCCTATTAGTGTCTTTCCACCCGTCTCCAGCTAATTTGTGGAAAAACACTACATAGGATAAAGTAGAGGAGGGTTTTTGGGCCTTGCAGCGCCGTTTACGGCTGTCTGCACGGTCTCCGTGTGACTGCAGCTCGCCCTGTAGTCTGTGAGCAGCCGTAGCCTGGTTGTCTGCAGCTCAGGGTTTTTCACTGCGTCATACCGCCAAATCAATTTTCTTTTTTTTCAAAGTAGTGTAGTCTGCTGCTAATTTATTTTAAAAAATCCTATTAGTGTCTTTCCACCCGTCTCCAGCTAATTTGTGGAAAAACACTACATAGGATAAAGTAGAGGAGGGTTTTTGGGCCTTGCAGCGCCGTTTACGGCTGTCTGCACGGTCTCCGTGTGACTGCAGCTCGCCCTGTAGTCTGTGAGCAGCCGTAGCCTGGTTGTCTGCAGCTCAGGGTTTTTCACTGCGTCATACCGCCAAATCAATTTTCTTTTTTTTCAAAGTAGTGTAGTCTGCTGCTAATTTATTTTAAAAAATCCTATTAGTGTCTTTCCACCCGTCTCCAGCTAATTTGTGGAAAAACACTACATAGGATAAAGTAGAGGAGGGTTTTTGGGCCTTGCAGCGCCGTTTACGGCTGTCTGCACGGTCTCCGTGTGATTGCAGCTCTATCCGTTGTCAGTTCAGCCCCAAAAAAATAAATAAATAATAAAGTTCACCAAACACACCAGTTACACACCACTTTACATTTGTGTAGGCCACATTAGCTCATATTCAAGTCTAGTCCACACTTTAGAAAATTAGTGTGTCTTATACCTGTTAGGAGGAGTTGCTCAGGAATAAGCACACAAAGCCGTTAGTACTTTTCTGCTTATCTTTATCAGTCAACCAAGATGAAGAAGGCAGTGAGTAAGGCACGTGGGCGTGGGCGTGGGCGCGGAGCAGGGAGGGGACGTGGGGATTCTGTGCCTGCTGCGGGCACCGGTGAGTCATCAGCACCCACTTTCACAAGGGAACAGTCGTTCATGCGCAGCTTTGTCGCCGAGCGCCGTACACCGCTGCTGCGTGAAGACCAAATTGAAGCCGTTGTGGGATGGATGGCAGCTAATGCATCAACTTCCATTAGTGCCACATCCTCTCAGACACAGAGCACTGGAGAGCAGCCATCTGTCTCTTCACCACCTGCAAAATTGCCCAGGCAGACAGAGATCCCAGGACAGGAGCAATCTCTACTTCTGTTCTCTGAATCATCTCTTGGCTTGGAAACAGGGGGCCAGCCAAGCAGCATTGGAGAAATGGAAGAAGAGGCAGGGTGCAGTGATGCCCAACCGCTTTTTCTGTCTTCCTCTGAAGAGGCGGGTGGGCCAGTGGCTCCGGTCACCACCTCGCAGGCCGCATCAGCTGATGATGACACTCAGGTGCCACTTACTGGTGCGTGCTCTGCTGCTGAGACTACCCAGGAGGAGCAGTTGGGGGCAGAGGGTAGTGTAGATGATGAGGTCCTTGACCCATCTTGGCGTCAGGGACAGGAAGGTGGTGGGAGCAGCTCTGAGGAAGAGATTCCCCGTACGGCCCAAAGAGGGAGAGGGAGGGGGAAGACTGCGGATCCTGCAGCCTCCGCTTTGGCACCCGTAAGGAGCATGTCTCTTCCAAAAGTCAAAAGGGGGGCTCCCAAGACTTGCAGTGCCTGGTCCTTTTTTGACCCAGTTGCAGATGACATTTGCTATGTCAGATGCAAGGTGTGTCATCAAAAAATCAAAAGAGGTCAAAAAGTCGCCAACCTCAATACCTCCAACATGTGGAAACATGTGCGCAACAGGCACCCGGCGGAGTTAGACAAACACACTGAAGAGCTAGGCCAACCAACAGCGGCAGCTACCACCTCTTCAGCTCGTGTTGCCTCTTCCTCTAGCTCACACGCAGCTGGTTCGGCTTCCTCCCAGGATCGCCGTGGAAGAACCTCTGGCCCTGTTGTCCAGAGACCCGCTGTCATTCCACCCGCAGCACCACTTTCCCAGTCATCCACACACTCCCAGCCCAGTCTACAGCCATCGGTAGTACAGGCATGGGAGAAAAGGCGGCCTTTCTCGTCAAACCACCCACGAGCACAGGCTCTGACTGCAGGCATTGCCAAACTTCTGTCACTGGAAATGCTGTCATTCAGGCTGGTGGAGACTGACAGCTTCCGTGACTTGATGTCATTGGCAGTCCCACAGTACAATGTGCCCAGCCGCTTTTACTTCAGCAGGCAAGCCGTCCCTGCCCTGCACAAGCATGTGGAGGGACACATAAAACACGCGCTACTGAACGCCGTCAGTAGCAAGGTCCACCTCACCACCGATGCGTGGACCAGTCAACATGGACAGGGGCGATACCTTTCCCTCACTGCCCATTGGGTTAATGTAGTTGAGCCGGGTACAGACCGTGCGAGTGGCGCAGGACGTGTCCTGCCCACTCCAAGGATTGCAGGAATCCATTCTGTACGCATTGACTCCTCCTCTTACACCAGTTCCTCAGAATCATCGCTGCAGGAGCCGTCACAGTCCACCTCCACATGGACCCGTGATGAACGTGTACCTGTTACGACCGACATGAGCACAGCCGTGGCCAAACGTCAACAGGCCGTCTTGAAATTAATTTTTTTGGGGAATCGTAGCCACACAGCGCAGGAGCTCTGGAATGCCATCAAGCAGGAGAGCGATGTGTGGTTTGAGCCAGCGAATCTCCAGCCAGGCATGGTAGTGTGTGATAATGGCCGAAATCTGGTGGCAGCCCTGGGCCTCGGCAACCTCACTCACATCCCATGTCTGGCACATGTGCTCAATTTGGTCGTGCAGAGTTTTTTGAGGGACTATCCGGATCTTGATGCACTGCTGCACAAGGTCCGCCTAGAGTGTGCTCACTTGCGGCGTTCCAGCACGGCAAAAGCGCGCATTGCGGCTCTGCAGCGCCGACACCGCCTGCCGGAACATCGCATCATATGTGACCTACCTACCAGGTGGAATTCCACGTTACATATGTTGGAGCGGTTGTGTGAGCAGCAGCAAGCTGTAATGGAGTACCAGCTGTATCAGGCGCAAAAAAGTCGCAGTCAGCGCCGTACAGACTTCACAACCACAGAGTGGGCCACTATGAAGGATGTCTGCCAGGTTTTGCGTCCCTTTGATTATTCCACGCGGATGGCGAGTGCAGATGATGCACTAGTCAGCATGACTGTCCCCCTTATCTGCCTGCTTGAAAAATCACTGCAAGCGCTAAGGGATGATGTTGTGGAAGAGGTGGAGGATGAGGATTCACCACTTCCATCATCTTCTGGACAGTCAGCGCCACGTGGTTCCTCACAAACGCGTAGGCAGGGGACAGTTTGTGAGGAGGATGAGGAGGAGTCAATGGAGGAGGAAGACATCCGTCCAGAGGAGGGAGTTACACAATTGTCCAGTACTCAGTGTGTACAGCGAGGGTGGGGTGATGACGAGCGGGCAGAGATCACGCCTCCAGCTGGGGACAGCGTTTCTTGGGCAGTTGGCAGTCTGCAGCACATGGTGGATTACATGCTGCAGTGCCTGAGAAACGACCGCCGCATCGACCACATTCTCAACATGTCTGATTATTGGGTGTTCACCCTCCTCGATCCTCGCTACCGGGACAACGTAGAAAGCCTCATCACACCATTGAACCGGGAGCGAAAAATGCGGGAGTACCAAGACACACTGGTCAGTTCCATCATCTTCTCCATTCCAACTGAGAGAAGTGCTGCTACTGCATTCCAAAGCAGCTCAGTGCGTCCAGGCAGTGGTGGAGGCTCTGCACAAAGAGGGAGCAGAAGCAGTGCCTCTGCCCAAGGCAAGACCAGTATGGCCCAACTGTGGCACAGTTTTGTGTGCCCCCCACAAAAGTCTACACCATCACAGACGGCTCCAGTCAGCAGGAGGCAACGGTTCCGTCAGATGGTGACAGACTACATGTCTTGCCCTCTTGCTGTACTCCCAGACGGCTCTTCCCCTTTCAAGTTTTGGGTCTCAAAGCTGGATACATGGCCAGAGCTAAGCCAGTATGCATTGGAGGTGCTGTCTTGCCCTGCGGCCAGTGTATTATCGGAACGTGTCTTTAGTGCTGCAGGTGGTGTACTAACTGACCGTCGCATGCGACTATCCCCCGATAACGTTGACCGGCTTACTTTTCTGAAAATGAACAAGGCCTGGATCTCGCAGGAATTTGCCACTCCTCCTCCTGATTAAATAATTAGGTCACTGTATACGTTATCCAGGTCTCCTGTTGTGTTCATCTTTCTACCACCTGAACTTAAATTCCTGGGCTCCAACACCGCCAGTTGAGGCTCAGACGTGCCGTCTGCACAGTCAAAACATACGACCCAGTGTTATTGGGTTTCAGTAACGTCAGCTGATCCCCAGCTGTGTAGCCGGCAATGTGTCATGCGACCGCCACGCTGACACAACAACTGAAATGTAAGGGAATCTGTCCCCCCCCCCCCCAAGGCGTTTGTTACTGAAAGAGCCACCTTGTGCAGCAGTAATGCTGCACAAGGAAAAAGGTAGCTATTTTGGTTTTGCTCCTTGCACACGCAAAACTTAACACTTATAAAATGTGTCCACTGATACCGTAAAACCGTCCCGGAGGTGGGACTTTCCTTCGTAATATGACGCAGCACAGCCGTCATTCCTACCCCCCCGGCGCCGCGCCCCGGCTCCTCAGCGTTGTTTGATTCCGTCCCGGAGCCTGCGCTGTTATGTTATCCCGTGGCCAGGCACACTTAGCGCTGCCCGTCTTCTGGCATCATTTGGTGTCAGGCTGGCTGCGCCTGTGCGGCCACGCTGGCCGAGAGCCCGCCTCGCAGTGTCTTCTGATTTAATCCCACTGGGGGCCTGGGATCTATGGACATGCGCAGTGCATATCTGAACCTCCACCTCTCACTCATCTCCCTATGGCTTCTTCAGACTGTTCGGTGTCAGCTGGTCCCTAATAGCATGCCACGGCCGTGACACCGCACAGTCTGAAAAAGAAGCCGTAGGGAGGGGAGTGAGAGGCGAGGATATGCACTGCGCATGGCCATGGATCCCAGGCCCCCAGTGGGATTACATCAGAAGACACTGCGAGGCGGGCTCTCGGCCAGCGCGGCCGCACAGGCGCAGCCAGCCTGACACCAAATGATGTCAGAAGATGGGCAGCGCTAAGTGTGCCTGGCCACGGGATAACATAACAGCGCAGGCTCCGGGACGGAATCAAACAACGCTGAGGAGCCGGGGCACGGCGGCGGGGGGGTAGTAATGATGGCTGTGCTGCGTCATATTACGAAGGAAAGTCCCACCTCCGGGATGGTTTCACGGCTTCAGGGGACACATTTTATAAGTGTTTAGTTCTGTGTTTGCAAGGAGCATGATGAAAAGAGCCACCTTTTCCTTTTGCATCTTTTGTGCTGCACAAGCTGGCTCTTTCAGCTACAAACGCCTTGGGGGGGGGGTTAAAGGTTCCCTTTCGACTTTCTCAGGCTTCGGCCTACATTGTGTTCCTCTGCTTTTCCACCTGCCCCTGGGCTCCAACACCGCTAGTTGCCGTCCAGAAGTGCTGTACGCACAGTCAACAGTCGCTCCTCTGTTATTGGGGTTCAGTAACGTCAGCTGTTCCCCTGCTGTGTGTGTGGCAATCCCTCCTACCTCCTCCAACCTCCTCCTCCTCCACCTGTCCCTGGGCTCCAACACCGCCAGTTGCCGTCCAGAAGTGCTGTACGCACAGTCAACAGTCCCTCCTCTGTTATTGGGGTTCAGTAACGTCAGCTGTTCCCCTGCTGTGTGTGTGGCAATCCCTCCTACCTCCTCCAACCTCCTCCAACCTCCTCCTCCTCCACCTGTCCCTGGGCTCCAACACCGCCAGTTGCCGTCCAGAAGTGCTGTACGCACAGTCAACAGTCCCTCCTCTGTTATTGGGGTTCAGTAACGTCAGCTGTTCCCCTGCTGTGTGTGTGGCAATCCCTCCTACCTCCTCCAACCTCCTCCTCCTCCACCTGTCCCTGGGCTCCAACACTGCCAGTTGCCGTCCAGAAGTGCTGTACGCACAGTCAACAGTCCCTCTTCTGTTATTGGGGTTCAGTAACGTCAGCTGTTCCCCTGCTGTGTGTGTGGCAATCCCTCCTACCTCCTCCAACCTCCTCCTCCTCCACCTGTCCCTGGGCTCCAACACTGCCAGTTGCCGTCCAGAAGTGCTGTACGCACAGTCAACAGTCCCTCCTCTGTTATTGGGGTTCAGTAACGTCAGCTGTTCCCCTGCTGTGTGTGTGGCAATCCCTCCTACCTCCTCCAACCTCCTCCAACTTCCTCCTCCTCCACCTGTCCCTGGGCTCCAACACCGCCAGTTGCCGTCCAGAAGTGCTGTACGCACAGTCAACAGTCCCTCCTCTGTTATTGGGGTTCAGTAACGTCAGCTGTTCCCCTGCTGTGTGTGTGGCAATCCCTCCTACCTCCTCCAACCTCCTCCTCCTCCACCTGTCCCTGGGCTCCAACACTGCCAGTTGCCGTCCAGAAGTGCTGTACGCACAGTCAACAGTCCCTCCTCTGTTATTGGGGTTCAGTAACGTCAGCTGTTCCCCTGCTGTGTGTGTGGCAATCCCTCCTACCTCCTCCAACCTCCTCCAACCTCCTCCTCCTCCACCTGTCCCTGGGCTCCAACACCGCCAGTTGCCGTCCAGAAGTGCTGTACGCACAGTCAACAGTCCCTCCTCTGTTATTGGGGTTCAGTAACGTCAGCTGTTCCCCTGCTGTGTGTGTGGCAATCCCTCCTACCTCCTCCAACCTCCTCCAACCTCCTCCTCCTCCACCTGTCCCTGGGCTCCAACACCGCCAGTTGCCGTCCAGAAGTGCTGTACGCACAGTCAACAGTCCCTCCTCTGTTATTGGGGTTCAGTAACGTCAGCTGTTCCCCTGCTGTGTGTGTGGCAATCCCTCCTACCTCCTCCAACCTCCTCCTCCTCCACCTGTCCCTGGGCTCCAACACTGCCAGTTGCCGTCCAGAAGTGCTGTACGCACAGTCAACAGTCCCTCCTCTGTTATTGGGGTTCAGTAACGTCAGCTGTTCCCCTGCTGTGTGTGTGGCAATCCCTCCTACCTCCTCCAACCTCCTCCAACCTCCTCCTCCTCCACCTGTCCCTGGGCTCCAACACCGCCAGTTGCCGTCCAGAAGTGCTGTACGCACAGTCAACAGTCCCTCCTCTGTTATTGGGGTTCAGTAACGTCAGCTGTTCCCCTGCTGTGTGTGTGGCAATCCCTCCTACCTCCTCCAACCTCCTCCTCCTCCACCTGTCCCTGGGCTCCAACACCGCCAGTTGATGTCCAGAAGTGCTGTACGCACAGAGCCAAACACCTCGCCTATGTGTTAGTGGGGTTCAGCACCGCCAGCTGTTCCCCTGCTGTGTATACGGCAACGTGTACTGCGACCACCACGCAGGCACAACAAGTTGAATTTAAGGGAACCTGTCCCCCCCCCCCCCATGCGTTTGTTACTGAAGGAGCCACCTTGTGCAGCAGTAATGATGCAAAGGGAAAAAGTGCCTCTTTTCGTGGTGCTCCTTGCATATGCTGAACCTAACACTTATGAAATGTGTCCCCTCACAGCGTTCAACCGTCCGGTCGGTGGAACTTTCCTTTGTCATGTGACGCAGCACAGCCGTCATTTTTACCCCCTTGTCGCCGTGCGACGCCTCCTCAGCGTTGTTTGAATCTGTCCCGGAGCCTGCGCTGTTAGGTTACCCCTTGGCCATGCA
The DNA here is from genome assembly GCF_051348905.1 of Ranitomeya variabilis. Taxonomy (NCBI): domain Eukaryota; kingdom Metazoa; phylum Chordata; class Amphibia; order Anura; family Dendrobatidae; genus Ranitomeya; species Ranitomeya variabilis. The sequence continues at coordinate 171,465,334 of NC_135235.1, read as the reverse complement.
CACATTTTGCGCTGCCCGTCTTCTGACATCATTTGCTGTCAGGCTGGCTGCGCCTGTGCGGGTGCGCTGTCCGAGATTCAGCCTCGCGGTGTCGTCTAATGTAATCCCACCGCGGGCCTGGGATCCGTGTCCATGCGCAGTGCATATCCTCGCCTCTCACTCCCCTCCCTACGGCTTCTAAAGACTGTTCGGTGTCAGCTGGTCCCTAATAGCATGCCACGGCCGTGACACCGCACAGTCTTTAGAAGCCGTAGGGAGGGGAGTGAGAGGCGAGGATATGCACTGCGCATGGACACGGATCCCAGGCCCGCGGTGGGATTACATTAGACGACACCGCGAGGCTGAATCTCGGACAGCGCACCCGCACAGGCGCAGCCAGCCTGACAGCAAATGATGTCAGAAGACGGGCAGCGCAAAATGTGTGCATGGCCAAGGGGTAACCTAACAGCGCAGGCTCCGGGACAGATTCAAACAACGCTGAGGAGGCGGCGCACGGCGACAAGGGGGTAAAAATGACGGCTGTGCTGCGTCACATGACAAAGGAAAGTTCCACCGACCGGACGGTTGAACGCTGTGAGGGGACACATTTCATAAGTGTTAGGTTCAGCATCTGCAAGGACCATAATTAAAAGAGCTAAGTTTACCTTTTCCAGCATTAGTGCTGTACACGATGGCTCTTCCAGCTACAAACGCCTGGGGGGGGGGGTTAAAGGTTTCCTTTCAACTTGCTCCAGTGCAGGCTTCGGCCTACACTCCGCTCCCCCTGCTCCTCCTGCTGACCCTGGGCTCTAACACCGCCAGTTGGGGCCCAGATGTGCTAGCTGCACAGAGAAAAACACCAGCCAATGTGTCAGTGGGGTCCAGCACCGCCAGCTGTTCCCCTGCTGTGCAGCCGGCAACGTGTCCTGCAAAAGCCACGCAGACACAAGAACTGAAATTGAAGGGAACCTGTCCCCCCTCCCCCAGGCGTTTTTACGTTATCCAGCCACCTTGTACAGCGGTAATGCTGCATGTGTGCAAGGTGGCTCAGAAACGTATTCTCCTCGCACATGTGGAACTGAAAACACGTCTGAAATGTGTCCTCTGTGTGACCATTTAACCGTCCCGGTGGTGTGACTTTCCTTTGTAATGACACGCTGCAACCCCCTTGGTAGCGCTGCCCGTCTTCTGGCATCATTGTTTGGCTGGCTGCGCCTCTGCGGCCGCCCTGACCCACACAACGCCCCTCGGTGTCTTATTTATTGGGACTGCGAGGGTGTGATTCATGGGCAGGATCAGTGCATCAGTTCGCCTGTCCCTCCTCTCCTTCCGCCTTCTTCGGACTGTGCGGCTTCATGGCCGTGGCATGCGATAAGGGATCAGATGACGCCGCACAGTCTGAAGCGGGTGTAAGGACCCGAGTGTGAGAGGCCAACATATGTGCTGCGCCAGGCCCTGAATCCCAGCCCCGCAGTGTTTTAACAATGTTAAGACACTGCGGGGCTGGGATTCATGGTCATCGCGAACCGCACCGGCCGACATTACATGATGCCAGAAGATGGGCAGCGCTAACGGCGCTAGGCCAGGGGATAACACGACAGCGCAGACTCCTGTACAGCAAATAACAACGCTCGGGAGGCTGCACCCAGCACCAAGGTGGGATTCTTGACACCTGTGCTGCGTCTCATTACAAAGGGAACTCGCGCCTCCATTACACAGTTTGACTGTATAAAGGGCTGAATGTTATACGTGTTCCATTCAGCGTGTGCAAGGAGAAAAATTACAAGAGCAACCTTTGACTTGCGCAGCACTGCTGCTGCATAAGCTGTGGCTCTTCTACTTTGTAACCCCTGAGGGGGGGTTAAAGGTGACTTTTGAAATCGGTTCAATTAGGCTTCGGCCTACACTCTGCTCCACCTGCAGAGCCCGGGCTCCAACAACGCTAGTTGCTGTCCGGAAGTGCTGGCTGCACAGAGCCAAACACCTCGCCAATGTGTCAGTGGGGTCCAGCACCGCCAGCTGTTCCCCTGCTGTGTAGCCGGCAACGTGTCCTGCAAAAGCCACGCAGACACAACAGACCCAAAGCTGCCGCCAGTGCAGGCTTCGGCCTACACTCCCCTCCCCCTGCTCCTCCTCCTCCTGCTCCTCCTCCTGCTGACCCTGGGCTCTAACACACCGCCAGTTGGGGCCCAGATGTGCTAGCTGCACAGAGAAAAACACCAGCCAATGTGTCAGTGGGGTCCAGCACCGCCAGCTGTTCCCCTGCTGTGCAGCCGGCAACGTGTCCTGCAAAAGCCACGCAGACACAAGAACTGAAATTGAAGGGAACCTGTCCCCCCTCCCCCAGGCGTTTTTACGTTATCCAGCCACCTTGTACAGCGGTAATGCTGCATGTGTGCAAGGTGGCTCAGAAACGTATTCTCCTCGCACATGTGGAACTGAAAACACGTCTGAAATGTGTCCTCTGTGTGACCATTTAACCGTCCCGGTGGTGTGACTTTCCTTTGTAATGACACGCTGCAACCCCCTTGGTAGCGCTGCCCGTCTTCTGGCATCATTGTTTGGCTGGCTGCGCCTCTGCGGCCGCCCTGACCCACACAACGCCCCTCGGTGTCTTATTTATTGGGACTGCGAGGGTGTGATTCATGGGCAGGATCAGTGCATCAGTTCGCCTGTCCCTCCTCTCCTTCCGCCTTCTTCGGACTGTGCGGCTTCATGGCCGTGGCATGCGATAAGGGATCAGATGACGCCGCACAGTCTGAAGCGGGTGTAAGGACCCGAGTGTGAGAGGCCAACATATGTGCTGCGCCAGGCCCTGAATCCCAGCCCCGCAGTGTTTTAACAATGTTAAGACACTGCGGGGCTGGGATTCATGGTCATCGCGAACCGCACCGGCCGACATTACATGATGCCAGAAGATGGGCAGCGCTAACGGCGCTAGGCCAGGGGATAACACGACAGCGCAGACTCCTGTACAGCAAATAACAACGCTCGGGAGGCTGCACCCAGCACCAAGGTGGGATTCTTGACACCTGTGCTGCGTCTCATTACAAAGGGAACTCGCGCCTCCATTACACAGTTTGACTGTATAAAGGGCTGAATGTTATACGTGTTCCATTCAGCGTGTGCAAGGAGAAAAATTACAAGAGCAACCTTTGACTTGCGCAGCACTGCTGCTGCATAAGCTGTGGCTCTTCTACTTTGTAACCCCTGAGGGGGGGTTAAAGGTGACTTTTGAAATCGGTTCAATTAGGCTTCGGCCTACACTCTGCTCCACCTGCAGAGCCCGGGCTCCAACAACGCTAGTTGCTGTCCGGAAGTGCTGGCTGCACAGAGCCAAACACCTCGCCAATGTGTCAGTGGGGTCCAGCACCACCAGCTGTTCCCCTGCTGTGTAGCCGGCAACGTGTCCTGCAAAAGCCACGCAGACACAACAGACCCAAAGCTGCCGCCAGTGCAGGCTTCGGCCTACACTCCCCTCCCCCTGCTCCTCCTCCTACTGCTCCTCCTCCTGCTGACCCTGGGCTCTAACAAACCGCCAGTTGGGGCCCAGATGTGCTAGCTGCACAGAGAAAAACACCTCGCCAATGTGTCAGTGGGGTCCAGCACCGCCAGCTGTTCCCCTGCTGTGCAGCCGGCATCGTGTCCTGCAAAAGCCACGCAGACACTTGCTCTTGTACCTTCTGCTCCCCATCCTGGTTCCAGTACCGTCAGCTGGTTCCGGGCAGAGCCTTTGGCTTAGGTGCCTCCCTTTGGTATCCGAGTTCCACCAACGTCAGGTGGTCCTTGGTAGTGCTTTCAGGCACGGGTACCTCCTGCTTAGTAACCGGGTTCCAGTAACGTCAGCTGGTCCTCGGTAGTTCCATTGGCTCTTGGACCTTCGGCTACCCATCCGGGTTCCAGCACCGTCAGCTGGTTCTCGGCAGTGTCTTTTGCTCTTGTACCTTCTGCTCCCCATCCTGGTTCCAGTACCGTCAGCTGATTCCGGGCAGAGCCTTTGGCTTAGGTGCCTCCCTCTGGGTATCCGAGTTCCACCAACGTCAGGTGGTCCTTGGTAGTGCTTTCAGCACAGGTACCTCCTGCTTAGTAACCGGGTTCCAGTAACGTCAGCTGGTCCTCGGTAGTTCCATTGGCTCTTGGACCTTCGGGTAGCCATCCGAGTTCCAGTTCCATCAGCTGGTTCTCGGCATTTTCTCAGCCTTCTTGTACCTTCTGCTACATTTCCAAGTTCAAGAGACTAAACACAATGACCCAGAAGACCACCCCTAAGATGACGACGACACCAGAGACGACAACCACCGTGATGACGACGACCCTGGAGACGATGACCCCGAAGACCACCCCGATGACGACGACCCCGGAGACGACGACCCTGAAGACCACCCCGATGACGACGACCCCGGAGACGACGACCCTGGAGACGACGACGACCTGGAAGACCGAGAAGCAGAAGAACAAGAGGCTGCAGAACAAAGAGCAGAAGAACATTAAGCATAACACTAAATATCAGAGCAAAAAATATTATCTAAATTATAAGCAGAAGAAGACTAAGCAGTGTATGGGGGTGAGTCCGTTCCTCCTCGTGGTGCCCCTGGATAAAGCCTGATGCTGCAGGCCAAACTGAACGCGGACAAATGTAACTGTTTTGTGACAGGCAGAACGGAAGGTGTAATCTTCAAACTTTTATAGATAACAACTACGGGAATGCCTGTCACAAATAAGAATATGATGAAGAAGTTGAATATGATGAAGATAATAGTAAAATAAAAAGAATATGAACAATGTAACCCAAAAAATAATAGGTAGAAGATGAAGAAGAAGATGAATAAGGTGAAGAAGTTGATGTCAAAGAAGCTGATGATGAGGATAATTAAGAAGAAAGCGTGGGAGAAGTAAAAAAGAAGGTGAAGGGCGTGGAAGTAGTGAAACATCAATATCTGACATAAAAAAAAAAAAAAAAACATAGTCAAATTCTTTCTAACGCCGAACTTCATAAAAAAAAATAAAAAATCCTGCTATTCTATTACATTGGGCTAAACCTCTGTCCCTTTAATATCTCCGCCACGTCCCCCAATACATCCTACAATATTCTTAGTTGTTTTCCTTCATGTAGAATGAACCTACAAGTGTATAAAGGGTTTATTTTAATTCCGATATTTTCGTCCCATTGACTTGCATTGGGATCGGGTATCGGTATCGGATTGGATTCCGATACTGTGACGGTATCGGCCGATACTTTCCGATACCGATACTTTCCGATATCGGAAAGTATCGCTCAACACTAATCATGACCGGTGTTCCACAACACCATACGAATGGGGGAAGAAAAAACCCCTGGACCCCAAAAACCCCCAATATTGGAAACGGTGCAAATGTGGCTCATAAAACATAGTGCATGCCATTAGGCAAATATGACAGGAGGAGATATCCTTAACATGTAGGCACCACAGCCCCCATAATACCGGGGCTAATAACAGCAAGGGAAGCAAAAACAGCTAATTGTTGCTCTGTGCATAGTGACAGAGGATCTAAAATAAGTATATATCGCTGATCATCGTAAGTAAATCCATATGTAGCAATGCAACAATGAGCAAGAAGCTTACCCGTGCTTGGGGGAAAAAGAGGAGAGGGGAGTCCCGCCGGTAGATGGGCCCCGACGCGCGTTTCGCAGCGTATACACGCTGCTTCTTCAAGGGGAAGTAGTCTCAGGTGCTCCAGGACCTGCCTATAACCCCCTGACCTGAGTCACGTGTGCGGCATCCGCCAATCCCAGTAGCGCTGTCGGCGCATGCGCACTGCGGCAGGCAGACCTCGCACAAGGACCTGGCGCCACACCGAGCACGCAAGTCAGGAAACGAAAGCTCCGGACCTGCGCGCAGGGAGCAGTTGATGCCCGCCCATGTGCGACAGCCGCCCGCAAGCAGGGCGATGCGCACGGCCACAAGGGGGCGTGCGCTGCAAAAATGTATATGCACTCAGGTAAACCCATGGATACATATGAGGGAAAATGAACTGAACATTGTGGCCATTGAATAATACATACATCAACCTAACACAATATGCCAAACAGTAGTAACAGTTTATAACAGACATAACACCAATAGCTATCAATATGGCTATGGCACCAAAGGGAGTGTTGGTATCTTCCACATGTTTGGCCAATCAAAATGTTCCAGAAATCCACAGATATGATGAGTATGATGATTCCAGGGGAATGAATGGTAAAAAATGAAAGGAGGAGGACCAAGGCAGAGCCCAAGGATTAGTAATAACAAAAAAAAGGGAAAAAAAATTGAACAAATTAAAAACAAGTTAAAAACATAAGAGAAAAACCACCGGAGGGGACAAAATAACAATAAACGATGGGACATCCCATAAAGAGAGACAGGATTAGGGCTAAATGGCAAAAGATAAGTGGCAAAACACAAGACAATCCAGAACTACAGGAAGGGGGTGAAACTAAGGGATTCATTGAGACCTTTAGGGGTCATGGTATCAAGCAACGTAATCCACTTAGTTTCAATTTGAGCTAGACGTTTCTTATTATCCCCACCCCTGATACCCAGATGGAGGACATCAATCCCCCTCACTTGTAGTAACTTCTCGTTAAAGCGATGGTGAAGCTTAAAGTGACAGGGGATTGTTTTGAGTTCCACCCCGGGTGACGCCGTCCTGGCCTCGCCAATGTCCCGCACATGCTCCCTAACGCGAACTCTCAGTTCGCGCGTAGTGAGGCCAACGTATATCCTGGGGCATGGACAAGTGAAAAACCAGAAAAACGTACTATCCTTAAAACGATATTTTATTAAATTGTCTAAAATTCCAATAAAGAAGACTCAAATGTATGCAATTTGAGTCTTCTTTATTGGAATTTTAGACAATTTAATAAAATATCGTTTTAAGGATAGTACGTTTTTCTGGTTTTTCAATTTAATATATCCTTTCAATATTCTAGCCGGTTTTCGGCATGGACAAGTGGCATAATATATCACATTGGTAGTCCCACAGGATATACGTTCTTTAATCTGGAATGTTTTTACGCCATCACTAGAAACAAAATCGGAGCAGCGCAGGACATTGGCGCAGGCAAGACAGTGTCCACACGGGGTGCATCCCGGGTGAGGGCCACCAGTACCAAAAAAATTTCTAACTGGAGCTGGCACATAGTGGCTCCTCACCAACATATTACTGAGATTAGTACCTCTTCTGGGAGTCATGAGGGGGGAGGTACCCAGGGTGGCACACAGGGAAGGCTCGGCCTGAAGGATCGGCCAATGTCTTTTCAATATAGACCGCATACTCTCCCATTCATGATTGTAGGTGGAGATGAATCTAATATGTCCATCTCCACCCACAATGCGACGTCGGGCCCTAGAGTGCAAAAGATCACCCCGTCGTGTTGAACGTGCCCGGTCGTATCCGGCTTTTATGGATCTGCGGCTGTATCCACGAGCCGCAAATCTATCCTTTAAATCAAGGGCCTGTGATTCAAACCTGGCCTCACTGGAGCAAATCCGCCGCACCCTGAGGAACTGTCCGACCGGGACAGCCCTAATGGCGGCCGGATAGTGGGCCGAGGATGCATGCAATAAGGAATTGACAGCGGTCGGCTTCCTATAGACATCCGTCTGGATGCGCCGGTCCGAATCGACCTCCAGATGGATGTCCAGGAAGTCGACCACGACCTCACTACAATGATGTGTGAGCCGTATATTGACTAAATTATCATTAAGACACCTCATGAAGTTCTCGAGCTGGCGGGCAGACCCCCCACAAAAACAGAATATTGTCGATATAGCGATACCAGCACAGCACATGGGCAGCAAGCGGTGGGCCCCCGTCGCCAAAAATCTCCCTCTCCCAGGCGCCAAGGAAGAGGTTAGCGTACGAGGGCGTACACGCCGCGCCCATGGCTGTGCCACACTTCTGAAGATAGAAACTGTCTTTAAAGACAAAGAAATTGTGGGTGAGGATATACTCCACCAGCTCGAGGATTAGCCCACACATAGGGCCGCCCAGGTCGGAGGCCCCCAGGAAGCGGCGGACAGCTGCCAACCCATGAGAGTGGTCTATGCACGTATAGAGGCTCTCGACATCGGCTGTAACAAAAATAGTGCCCGGGTCCACAAGGATGCCATCGACCCTAGACAGGACGTCCGTTGTGTCTTTTACAAAAGATGGCAAGGTCTCTACCAGTGGTTTAAGATAGTAATCAATAAAGCGACAGACTGGGTCACATATACCATCAATACCCGACACGATAGGAGGACCTGGAGAGTCGAGGGCATCCTTGTGGACCTTGGGCAATAAGTAGAAAGTCGGGACTCTTGGTGACCTCACCAGCAGCCCATCAAGAACCTGCTTGGTGATCACCCCATCATCAAGAGCCCCGATGAGGATATTTTCCAGCTCCCGTAGGAAGGAGACTGTGGGGTTGGAGGATAACTTGAGGTAAGTATTGGGATCTCTGAGCTGACGGAAAACCTCCCGCTCATACTTAACACACGGCCAGATCACCACGTTCCCCCCCTTGTCCGCTTGCTTAAAGACCACGTCTTTCAAAGATTTAAGTTGTTGTATAGCTTGGCGTTGTTTAAAGGTCAGATTGTCATATGTTCGCCGTGCTGACAGCTTCTTGAAGTCCTCACCCACCAATTTGGTGAATACTTCTATTGCTGGAGACAGGGACAAGGGGGGAAACTTGGCCGATCTGGCACGGGTGAAGGAGGGAAATTTACTTACATCCAATGTCTGTTTTTCCTCGAGTAGGTCCTCCAAATCCCGAAGAGTCTCCCTCTCTAATTCACTCATCCCCACCGTACAATCTCTGTTGGCATGGAGCTTCCTTAAGATGAGTTTGCGCGAAAACAAATGTAAATCCTTCAATGCTGCAAAATAATTAAAGGAATTAGTGGGGGAAAAGGTAAGACCCCTACTAAGAACATAAATCTGATCCTCAGAGAGAGTATGGGTAGAAAGATTGAGCACTTGTAAATGACCCTGTGTACCAACCTGGGCAGCCCTCCCTCCGGACAACTGGGATTTATTATGTTGTCTTGTGACCATTCTTTTATCACTGGATCCCAGAGGAACAGTACCACTAGAGTGAGCGGAGGCGATGGTATCTTCCTCACAGGTAGACTTGTTGGATCGGGTAGAAGTAGACCTTGATCTGGAGTAAAAACCATTTCTCAATCTATTACGGGAACGACCCAACGGATTTTGCCACCTGTACACTCTCGACTGTTGCTTATCTTGGATATCACGCTGGAATTTTTTAGCTTTAGTGGCCTGTATCTCTTTGGCCCACCTCTGAAGATCCATATCAATTTCATCATTCAGTTTTTTTAAAGTATCACCTGTCATGTCTTTATGTAGGGTGGCCTGTAGGCTATCGATCTCAGTCTCAATGAGATCCAGGGATTTTTGGTTCATTTGTTTAAGTAGGGTCATGAACCCTAGAGAACAGGTGTTACTAAGATCCTCCCATTTGCCCCTAAAATCTTCGTCATCAATCGGGAAAGAGGGGAACACTTGAATACGGAGGCCCCTAGGTATGAGGTCTCTTTGGATATATTTATCGAGGAATTCATAGTTCCACCAAATCCTCCTTCTTTTGCGGAGAAGGTCCTTAAACCGTATAATGACCTCCTGTAACTCTCTGGTAGGTCCATCGTTACCCCCTTCAATGCCGTCATGGAACACCTCGTTGAGCTGTGCGCGCCATGTACGGTCACGCGCACGAAAGTCCATTATAGACACGGAAAAAACTGTGAAACACACAGAAATAGTTAATAATAACCAAGGATCCGAATACATATTAGATAATCCAGGGAAAAGTACCAGTGTACCTATAATAGTAACCCGGATTTATTAAACCATTGCTCCAACTACTGAATGTTAGAAAAAGGAGAACCGGGAGCCGGAAGTAAATAAACATATAAAAATTCTTTATTAATACAACAATATTAAAAACAGGACATAAGTAATCATGACCGGTGTTCCACAACACCATACGAATGGGGGAAGAAAAAACCCCTGGACCCCAAAAACCCCCAATATTAGAAACGGTGCAAATGTGGCTCATAAAACATAGTGCATGCCATTAGGCAAATATGACAGGAGGAGATATCCTTAACATGTAGGCACCACAGCCCCCATGATACCGGGGCTAATAACAGCAAGGGAAGCAAAAACAGCTAATTGTTGCTCTGTGCATAGTGACAGAGGATCTAAAATAAGTATATATCGCTGATCATCGTAAGTAAATCCATATGTAGCAATGCAACAATGAGCAAGAAGCTTACCCGTGCTTGGGGGAAAAAGAGGAGAGGGGAGTCCCGCCGGTAGATGGGCCCCGACGCGCGTTTCGCAGCGTATACACGCTGCTTCTTCAAGGGGAAGTAGTCTCAGGTGCTCCAGGACCTGCCTATAACCCCCCGACCTGAGTCACGTGTGCGGCAGCCGCCAATCCCAGTAGCGCTGTCGGCGCATGCGCACTGCGGCAGGCAGACCTCGCACAAGGACCTGGCGCCACACTGAGCACGCAAGTCAGGAAACGAAAGCTCCGGACCTGCGCGCAGGGAGCAGTTGACGCCCGCCCATGTGCGACAGCCGCCCGCAAGCAGGGCGATGCGCACGGCCACAAGGGGGCGTGCGCTGCAAAAATGTATATGCACTCAGGTAAACCCATGGATACATATGAGGGAAAATGAACTGAACATTGTGGCCATTGAATAATACATACATCAACCTAACACAATATGCCAAACATTAGTAACAGTTTATAACAGACATAACACCAATAGCTATCAATATGGCTATGGCACCAAAGGGAGTGTTGGTATCTTCCACATGTTTGGCCAATCAAAATGTTCCAGAAATCCACAGATATGATGAGTATGATGATTCCAGGGGAATGAATGGTAAAAAATGAAAGGAGGAGGACCAAGGCAGAGCCCAAGGATTACTAATAACAAAAAAAAGGGAAAAAAAATTGAACAAATTAAAAACAAGTTAAAAACATAAGAGAAAAACCACCGGAGGGGACAAAATAACAATAAACGATGGGACATCCCATGAAGAGAGACAGGATTAGGGCTAAATGGCAAAAGATAAGTGGCAAAACACAAGACAATCCAGAACTACAGGAAGGGGGCGAAACTAAGGGATTCATTGAGACCTTTAGGGGTCATGGTATCAAGCAACGTAATCCACTTAGTTTCAATTTGAGCTAGACGTTTCTTATTATCCCCACCCCTGATACCCAGATGGAGGACATCAATCCCCCTCACTTGTAGTAACTTCTCGTTACAGCGATGGTGATGCTTAAAGTGATGGGGGATTGTTTTGAGTTCCACCCCGGGTGACGCCGTCCTGCGCGCAGGTCCGGAGCTTTCGTTTCCTGACTTGCGTGCTCGGTGTGGCGCCAGGTCCTTGTGCAAGGTCTGCCTGCCGCAGTGCGCATGCGCCGACAGCAGAATGGTCACAAGACAACATAATAAATCCCAGTTGTCCGGAGGGAGGGCTGCCCAGGTTGGTACACAGGGTCATTTACAAGTGCTCAATCTTTCTACCCATACTCTCTCTGAGGATCAGATTTATGTTCTTAGTAGGGGTCTTACCTTTTCCCCCACTAATTCCTTTAATTATTTTGCAGCGTTGAAGGATTTACATTTGTTTTCGCGCAAACTCATCTTAAGGAAGCTCCATGCCAACAGAGATTGTACGGTGGGGATGAGTGAATTAGAGAGGGAGACTCTTCGGGATTTGGAGGACCTACTCGAGGAACAACAGACATTGGATGTAAGTAAGTTTCCAAGTTTCCCCCCTTGTCCCTGTCTCCAGCAATAGAAGTATTCACCAAATTGGTGGGTGAGGACTTCAAGAAGCTGTCAGCACGGCGAACATATGACAATCTGACCTTTAAACAACGCCAAGCTATACAACAACTTAAATCTTTGAAAGACGTGGTCACCATCTGCAGCAAGTTGATGCTGCAGCTCTCTGGAGGTGGTCTGAGGATTGTCCTTGACTGATCTCACCATTCTTCTTCTCTGACCTTCTGATGTTTTTCTTGGCCTGCCACTTCTGGCCTTAACAAGAACTGTACCTGTGTTCTTCCATTTCCTTACTATGTTCCTCACAGTGGAAATTGACAGGTTAAATCTCTGAGACAGCTTTTTGTATCCTTCCCCTGAACAACTATGTTGAATAATCTTTGTTTTCAGATCATTTGACAGTTGTTTTGAGGAGCCCATGATGCCACTCTTCAGAGGAGATTCAAACAGGAGAACAACTTGCAAGTGGCCACTTTAAGTAGCTTTTCTCATGATTGCATACACCTATCTATGAAGTTCAAAGCTCAATGAGGTTACAAAACCAAAAAAAGTGCTTTAGTAAGTCAGTAAAAAGTAGGTAGGAGTATGTAAAACAAGAAAATGATAAGGGTGCCCATACTTATGCACCTGTCAACGTTTGTTTGAATGCAGATTGCACATTTTCTGTTAGTACAATAAACCTCATTTCAAGGCAAAAACATTACTGTGTCCAACAGTTATTAGATATATGAAACTGAAATAGCTGTTGCAAAAAAAACAATTTTTATAAAACATTAAGCTTAAGATTAATAGGGGTGCCCAAACTTTTTCATATAACTGTATATGGGTTCCATGTGTGGGAAAAAAAATGTAACCCCTTTCTGACCTCGTATGGGTGAGTATGTCCTAGGTAAGAACCCTCGCTTTGATGCTGGCTCTGGCGGTGAGCCCCCATCAAAGTTGGGACATGTCAGCTGTTTTGTACAGCTGACATGTGCCCACAAAAGCGGTGGGTGGAATCGTGATCCACCCGCCGCTATTAACTATGGGAGTTAAATGCTGCTGTCAAACACTGACAGAAGCATTTAACTATCGCTTTCGGCCATCGGGCCGGAAATGAGCACATCGCTGACCCTCGTCATGTGATCGGGGGTCAGCGATGCATCTGTATGACAACCAGAGGTCTATTGAAGACCTCTATGGTTGTTGATGTCAGATTGCTGTGAGCGCCACCCTGTGGTCGGCGCTCATAGCAATGCAGTAAATCTACTACATAGGAGTGATCTGAGCATCGCTCCTATGTAGCAGAGACGATCAGGCTGTGCCAGCTTCTAGCCTCCCATGGAGGCTCTTGAAGCATTGCAAAAGTAAAAAAAAAATGCTTTAAAAATATGAAAAAAATAAAAATATATGAAAGTTTAAATCACGCCCCTTTCGCCCCATTCAAAGTAAAATAAAAAAAATCAAACCTACACATATTTGGTATCGCCACTTTCAGAATTGCCCAATCTATCAATAAAATGAAAGGATTAACCTGATCGCTAAACGGCGTAGCGAGAAAAAAATTTAAACACCAGAATTACGTTTGTTTTTGTTGCCGCGACATTGCATTAAAATGCAATAACGGGTGATCAAAAGAACGTATCTGCACCAAAGTGGTATCATTAAAAATGTCAGCTCGGCACACAAAAAATAAGCCCTCACCCGACCCCAGATCACAAAAAATGGAGACGCTACAGGTATCAGAAAGTTGCGCAATTTTTTTTTTAGCAAAGTTTGGAATTTTTTTTACCACTTAGATAAAAAATAACCTAAACATGTTTGGTGTCTATGAACTTATAATGACCTGGAGAATCAAAATGGCAGATTAGTTTTAGCATTTTGTGAACCTAGCAAAAAAGCCAAACAAAAAACAAGTGGGGGATTGCATTTTTTTTGCAATTTCACCTCACTTGGAATTTTTTTCCCATTTTCTAGTACCTGACATGCTAAAGCCAATGATATCTTTCAAAAGTATAACTTGTCCCGCAAAAAATAAGCCCTTCTATGGCCATATAGACAGAAAAATAAAAAAGTTATGGCTCTGGAAAGGAGGGGAACGAAAAGTGAAAACACAAAACCGAAAAAAGCTGGGGTCATGAAGGTGTTAAAATATCTTGCCTGTAGGTTTTTTTTTATCAAACTGGTGTCAATAACTAGGGTAACACACAGCAAAAAATGTTGAATGGAGGCCTGAAATTACCTAATTTGAAGCCCACAGATAAATGAGGAGTCTGACGGAGAAACCACACTGTTCAATATGTGGCTTGTATTTTTGTTTTTTTTTACAGCAAAATAGTGTATAGAAATAGGGTAAGACACAGCAAAACAGTTGAACGGAGCCCTCAAATGCCACAATTTTTATCCCATAGATAGAAGAGACGTCTGACAAAGATACCACACTATTAAATATGTGGCCTGTATTTTTTTTTAATGCAAAATAGTGTATAGAACTAGGGTAACACACAGCTAAAAAAGGTGAATGTAGGCCAGAAATGCCACAATTTGTAGCCCACAGATAGATGAGGCGTCTGACGGAGATAACACACTGTTCAATATGTGGCCTGTATTTTTTTTTGTACCACAAAATAGTGTATAGAATTTGGGTAACACACAGCAAAAAAAGGTGAATTTATGCCTCAAATGCCACAATTTGAAGCCCACAGATAGATGAGGCCTGTGACGGAGATAGCCCACTTTCAAATATCTGACCCTGGCCTGTATTTTTTTTTTGGCCAGCAAAATTGTGTCAATAAGTAGGCGATGACACAGCAAAAAAAATTCTATGGAGGCCTGAAATGGCACAATTTTGAGCGCAATGATATGTGATCCATAGCTAAATATTTTTTTGGCAGCTAAATATTTTTTGGTCAGCAAAATGGTGTCAAGAAATTCTATAAGACACTCCAAAAAATTCTACAGTACCACAAAAAATGGCAGAATTTTATGCTCACTCAGATGTGATGTCTGGGACGGGCAAACACCTTTAAAAGTGCTGGATTTTCACACTGTACTATGAAAAGGATCTGTCTGCAGTGTCAACAAGCAAATGGAGAAAAAAAGGGGGGGCTCTGGATTGCTTTGGAATTAAATAATCAGGATTAAGATGCAAAAATAATTATTCCTGATATCTGGAGCTAGGTATATACGGTCAATACATCTAATAGGCAGCAGCAGACAGTAATAAAATGGACCCTCTTGATGTATGCAATGATATCTATATACCCACATACAGTGCCTGCATGCCTTGCACTGATATATATATAGAGCCACATACACTCCCCTGCCTACCTAGCACTGCAATCTATATGCTCCATAATTAGAAGAACTATTGGTTTAGCTGGATTTGTGTATTCTATGATGGTATACACACACTAACTGATAAACCTCCAAATCTGACCCTATCTCAGCAGCAGCCTTCTCTAAAGAGCACCAAACATGCAGGGCGGGGACCCAAGCTTCCGCTGAGCAAACCCAGAAATGCGATAAATGGGTGAGCATTACCGAGCATACTCGCTCATCACTAGTCATGAGTTTATCTGCAGTTGCAAATTAAACTTTGATATATTGAGATATTGTATTAAGTAGGTTTATTGGGTTTGGAGAATAAAGCTCTCCTCATATACTTTAGATATCTTATGATGGTTTGGACAATCATTCAGCTGACAGCAATCTTGCCTGACTCTACCATATACAGGAGCAACCGTTCTGCCAAGCATTCCTATGCGAGAGCTGCTGCCAGATTCCTCTGGCGGTGTCTTGACTCTTTGAAACTAAAAGGATCGGCAAGCTATTATATATATACATGCCAGATCCTTTTCTACCCAATAATCATCTGTCAAGGGAAAGTGGATGGTCCCCACAAACATTAGACTGTTGAACAAACCCATGAATATCAGTACGTGAGACTGATGCTAATTTAATGTTTATGGGAGCCTTAACAATTGATGGTTGATAGTGATTAAACAATGTAATATTCAAGCCCAACTGTATGAAGTGTATATATTGTATTTCAGTGACCAACCATGAAGTCAAATGCTTAGTTAGGGACAAGTAATGAGGCACTAAGTAGTGCCCTGATGGATAATTTTAATAAATACATTTAATATATTTTTAATAAAGGAACTCTAATATAAATACACAACTGCCACCTTATTTTATAATGGTATCAAAAGCAATACAGCTGTAACATGAACATCACCTACCACTGGAGTCTATTTCTCTAGAGCTGACTTATAAAACAACCTATTAGAAATGCAAAGATTGTTTGAAATTCGAATTTGCAGGATCTGCTGAATTTTCCCTCAAATTGTACTTTGTGTTGAAGAAATTCACCAAGAATGTCATTACTGGAAACTTTGTAATTACTCAGAGAGAGCGAGAGAAACTTATTTCAATATGATTTGTATCACCAACTTACCAGGTGACTCTTAAAATAGAATACAGCTCTGCCAGTATTTCTGCCAGTCCTGTGCCCAGCTGTGCTCTACTGGGACCCGACCATCTCTGATAAGCCAGGTCAAAATGTTTGAGTTCATATGAAATTATGAACTTCTGGAAATTTGACTCAAAGTCAATTCTCCTTGTACTGATGTACTAATCTCGAATTATATTAAAGAGAGTCATTTAGTATGAACCCTGGTAATTGGAAGTGTTCCTTGAAAATAAGATAATGATAAGGTAACTTCATGTAGGGACCTGCAGGGATCATCTGTAATAAGTGCGGGAAGTCTAGCAGTAATTTTCCTAGAGCAACACATTTGGTTTAATTAAATATTTCTGTATATTGTGCACCTTCAAACGAATCAGGGCCGGACTGGCCATCTGGCAATTCTGGCAAATGCCAGAAGGGCCTGTCTGGTCATTAGCTGCCTTGTCTGCTATGTTGTTAACAGAATCGGTGTTCTCAAGACACCCATACTGTTGAGAGTTGTGATGGAGCACAAAGTTGCTGACTCCGTCACTTACCCCAGCAGGCCACCGGTATCATTAGAAATATTGGTCTTGTAGAAAATCTTCCTTTCCTCCATCCAGGGTAATATTAGTAATATATTCCATCTGGTTCATGGGGATGGGGACAACATGGGCCTGTGTGATTTCAAATGCCAGGACTGAATTTCAGCCCCAGTCCGTACCTGAAATGAATCAACTGTCTGCTTAATATATGAGAGGTTCTTCAGTGTGAAAGATGGTCTTCTCCACTTTAGCCAAGAGATTATGATCCTAAACAGCTGTATACAGCTATATAAACAGCTGTATATATAGCTGTATACCGCTGAAACCAGAAGTTATTACATACAGTTTATAAAATACACATATGCATGTTTTTCTCAATATCTGACATTTTAGGTCAAATAGGATTACCATAATTAATAATATTTGCCAAATGCCTGTACAATGAGAGAGGTAATGTTTTAAGGCATTTTTATTACTTACTGCAAAGTCAAAAGTTTTCATTCATTTCATTAGTATTTGGTACCATTGACCTTAAACTGAATGACTTGGGTCAAACGTTTGGGATATCCTTCCACAAGATTCTCACAATAGTTGGTTGGAATTTGGGCCCATTCCTCCTGACAAAACTGATGTAACTGATCCAGGTTTGTAGGTTGCCTTGCTCACACCTGCCTTTTCAGCTTTGCTTATAAATTTTCAAGAGGATTGAGATCCGGTCTTTGTGATTGCCACTCCAAAATATTAACTTTGTTATCCATACGTCACTTTGTTACCATTTTGGCAGTGTGCTTCGGGTCATTGTCCATTTGGAAGACCCATTTCTGCCCAAGCTTTAACTTCCTGGCTGATGTCTTGAGATGTTGCTTCAGTATTGCCACATAATCTTCTTTTCTCATGATGCCATCTATTTTGTGAAGTGCACAAGTCCCTCCTGCAGCAAAATAACCTCACAACATGATGCTGTCACCCTGGTGTTTCACAGTTGGAATGGCGTTCTTAAGCTTCCAAGCTTCTCCCTTTTTCCTCCAAACATAACGATGGTCATTATGCCCAAAAGTTCACTTTTAGTTTCATCAGACCACAGTACATGTCTCTGAAAATTAAGGTCTTTGTTACTGTGTGCATCTGCAAACATTAATCTGTCTTTTTTATGTTTCTTTTGGAATAATGGCTTCTTCCTGGCAGAGTGGCCTTTCAGCCCATATTGATACAGTACTCATTTCACTGTGGATATTGACACAATCTTGCCAGCTTCTGCCATCATCTTCACAAGGTCTTTTGCTTTTTTCCTTGGGTTGATATGTACATGTTGGACCAAAGCACAATCATCTCTGGGACACAGAAGCTGTCTCCTCCCTGAGGGCATGATGGCTGGACCTACCCATCTTGTTTGTAATTGCATATAATTGTTTGTACAGATGAACGAGGCACCTTCAGGTATCTTGAAAGTTAAGCCTTTATCTACCAATGTCCTTTTTTGGGGACGTTTTTTGCTTCTAGCAACTAAGATTTTATAATTTTTATAATTAGGTCCAATTTTTTGTGTTGTGTTTGTAAAATTAATGTTTTTCAAAACAGGAAATCATGTAATTGTCATTTTTAATTGAATATTGGGATGCCCTTTTCTGAAAAATCCATACTTGTAAAAATGTGGCAAATTATGTTTCTGGTTCTTTAGGACCCAAAATCATTCATAATCTGTCATTTAAAAAAATAAAACATGAAAATTGCTAATTTGGCAAGTAATGGGTTAACCCTAGGATTATCCAGACTTGTTCAATTCCACAATTCTCTTCCTGAAATCTTGGCTGATTTTTTATACTTTACCATGATGTTACACAAAGAAGCACTGTGTTTCAGCTATGCATTAAAATACATCCACAGGTATGTCTCTAATTAACTCAGATGTTGCCAAAAAATCAGAAGCTACCAAACATATGACATCATCATATAGGCAGTCCAGAATTGTTTAAAGGCGTAGTAATCTTAGTGTAAGTAATAAAAAAGCCTTAAAACGTTCTCTCTCTCACTATTCTGGCATTTAGCAAATATAGTAATCCTAATTGACCTAAAACGGGAAATGTTTATTCTGATTTCATGTCAGATATTGGGAAAAACATGTATTTGTGTCTTTTTATATAGTGTATGTAAACTTCTGGGTACAACTGTACATGGATGCCAGTCATTACACTGGCTACCCATCCACTCCAGAATCCAGTACAAAACTACTACCCTCATCCACAAAGCACTCCATGGCTCAGCACCACCCTACATCTCCTCTCTGGTCTCAGTCTACCACCTTACCCGTGCCCTCCGCTCCGCTAATGACCTCAGGTTAGCATCCTCAATAATCAGAACCTCCCACTCCCGTCTCCAAGACTTTACACGTGCTGCGCCGATTCTTTGGAATGCACTACCTAGGTTAATACGATTAATCCCCAATCCCCACAGTTTTAAGCGTGCCCTAAAAACGCATTTGTTCAGACTGGCCTACCGCCTCAACGCATTAACCGAACTATCCCTGTGTGGCCTATTAAAAATAGAAAAAACAAAAAACAAAACACATAATCAGGTTCCTTGCATCGTGTTCTCATACACTTTATGCAGTTAATTCCACTCTGTGTCTGTACTGCTACATACTTAGGCAGTTAACTGGTTCATGCAGCTTTACATGAACACCCGAGCCTTACACTATGGCTGGTCCAAATAACTAAAGCAATTGTTACCATCCACCTCTCGTGTCTCCCCTTTCCTCATAGTTTGTAAGCTTGCGAGCAGGGCCCTCATTCCTCCTGGTATGTATTTTGAACTGTGATTTCTGTTATGCTGTAATGTCTATTGTCTGTACAAGTCCCCTCTATAAGTTGTAAAGCGCTGCAGAATATGTTGGCGCTATATAAATAAAAATTATTATTATATTATTATATGGATATTTGGACCAAGGACCCCCAGTTCTACACTGCTCTTCTTTGTATTCTTATAATCATTGTAGGATGAGAGATGCGAACAAGTTACAGCTGGGTGTCAGTAACAAACTCAGGCCTCCTTTATTATTAGGCTCTCAAGTGTAGCAAAAACATTTTCAGCAAAAAGAAATGATCTTTCTTTTATCACAGAATTCTCATGGAATCTAATGGGTAGGGTAGGAAGTAGTGATGAGCGAATATACAGGTTACTCGAGATTTCCTGAGCACGCTCGGGGGTCCTCCGAGTATTTTTTAGTACTCGGAGATTTAGTTTTTCTTGCCGCAGCTGAATGATTTACATCTATTAGCCAGCATAAGTACATGTGGGGATTAAATAGCAACCAGGCCACCCCCACATTTTCTTGCAGAAAATGTCCAGTTTTCTTCAGGAATTTTCTGCAAGAAATCCTGATGTGTGCACATACCCTAAATATCCATGCTTGTTGATTTGGAGGTATGATTATGGTCATTAGCATGTTAAAAGGTAAAATTCCTCTTCATGTTCAACTTTTTCTCAGAAGCCTAAAGGATTTATGCTAAATGTACTGATATTTGGAAATCTTAATAATTCCCTCCACCTTGGCTAAAGCCTTAGTTCTGGCTACTGAAAAACAGCCCAAAACCAAAATGCTGCCTTCATCATGCTGGGGGTATGGTGTTCATGTGGTGATGCACAGTGTTGGCTTTTTGCCAAATATACCTTTTGAAATCATGTAAACAAAACATTCAACTTTGACATCATTAGACTATAACAAGTTTTCTTACATGCGTTGGCAGACTTGATGTTGTTTTTTGTCAAACATAGCTAGGTTTAGATCTTTTTCCTTGCAAGAAAACGTTTTCATCTTGTCACTCTACCCCAAAGGCCAGACATATGAAGACTATTGGAGATTGTTGTAACATGCAGTACACAACCTTTTCTTGCCAGAATTTCCTGCAGCTCCTTTAATGTTGCTGTAGGCCTCTTGGCAGCCTCCCAGGCCAATCATCGTCTTTTCATCAGTTTTCGAGGGATGTCCAGAACTAGGTAAACGTACTGTTGTGCCAAATTTAAGGCACTACTTGATTACATTTTCAGTGTTCCGTCGTGTGTCTAATGCCTTGGAATTTTTTCTGGACCATTCTCCTGACTGATAACTTTAGTCACTAGCCAAGCCTGCAACCACATAGCCTGTGAATATTAGATCTCCTGTTGCAGATATCCTTAAGTTAATGTCTTGAGTCTTTTTAAAATATCAAAGAAATCTCTTAACAACATTCAAGTCTTTGTGGGGTGGTTTTTCCAATTATCTGCAGAGAATTCCAATTATTGGTGTGATTTACAGGTGATTTATAGTTGCTACGTATAGAAGTGTCCCTGCTGCCTGTCTGTATTTCTCATTGTTAGGTAATAGATTATCTTTTCCTTCCAACTTTATGTAGTATGGTTTCATTGGGGTTAATATACTCTACCATTGGCTTCTGATATTCCAAACTGATTCAGAATTGAGTTGATTTTTGCATTTTTTTTTTTTTAGAAGAAAGCTTCCATCATCTTCTCTTTGGACTTGGATTCCTAGATAATATGTCACATTTCCAATGTCTTTAGTTTCAAAATGCTGATTCAGAATATTAGTTATCTTTGCAGTTTTTGTTTCTTCTTGATGAACCATAATCACATTGTCCACATATAAGAGAATATACATCCACTTTCTGTCTGTACATTTTGTGTATAAACACTAATCTGCTTGACCTCTTTTAAATCCTTCTTCCAACTAGACTTTGTTCATTTTGGTGTTCAATGCTCTTGTCCATTGCTTAAGAATCAGATCATAGAGAGATTTTTTTAGTTTGCAAACAAGATTCTCCACCCACTTTGGTATTAATCCCCTGGTTGAGTCATGTACAAATTCTCTTCAATGTCACCATGTAAAAAGGCAAATTTGATGTCCAAATGTCTGACAAACATCTTTTGTACAGCCTGTTACAGTCCTGAATGTCTTCTGCTTAGCAACTGAAGAAAATGTGGCAACATAATCGTCACTGTATTTCCGAGAATATCATTTTGTTGTTTTAAATTTTTGAACCTTGCCTTCAAAGTCATATATAGTCTTAAAAACCCATTTACATTTGATTGCTTTCTTGCCTTTTGGTACTTTTGTGTGTTTCCAAGTTTGAAATTGATGAAAGGACTTCATTTCTTCATTAGCAACATTAATCCACTTCAGTTTTTCATGGACAAGTAGTTGTTGCATCACATCCCATGACTGTGGCTCTGACTCAGGTAGTGTTTTGACAAAGTAGGAATAGACGCTTATCTGGTATACCGTTGATTGATCTTGATGATCTCCTGACTTCAGGTTCACCTGATTTTTCTCCTGTTTCTTCAGTGGTTACATAGTTACATAGATTGAAAAAAGACCTAGGTCCATCAAGTTCAACCTTTCTCCACCAATTGTACATTTTGTCACTAATTTAACTATAACCCACAATGTTAAGTGTATCAAGGGAATCATCCAGCCCTTTTTTTAAAGCTGTCATAGTGTCTGCTATCACTGCCTTTTGTGTTAGGGCATTCCACAGTTGACTGCTCTAACTGTAAAGAACCCTTTCTCATATAGCTGCCGGAACCTTTCTTTCACCCATAACACAGGTCAACAAAAAAATTTTTTTTTTCTGGTGTCCAAAATATTTTAATGAATTTGGGGTATTTTTGGGGTGCTGATTCTGAATATGCTATCAGTTTTGCCAGATTGGCTCAAGTTTTTGACATTTTTGGTATCTTATTTATAGCACTTGTTGGTAAATGCGACGCATCATCTCATTAATTTCTTTGGATTAGTACTTGAACTGAGCAGTTCTCAATATAGTTTTGTGTTAATTAGTGTTCTAAAAGTTTGTTCATAGCTTGATTTTTGCACTAACTTTATGTTGTTGTCTGTTTTCCAGTGAAAAGCATGAACTCATCAAGAAGAAGTTGTCTTAACGATCCAGACTCATTCTGTTACATTTGTGGTGAATACACACTGCCAAAACATAGAAGAAACATAACAGACTTCGTAAAAAAAAGTGTATTTTGCCTATTTTGGGGTTATGCTTGGGGACCAAGACAAGTTTTGGGCACCACACATAGTGTGCAAAGCATGTATCGAATTATTACAAAAATGGAGCAAAGGACAAAGAAAAAGCTTCAAATTTGTTGTTCCAATGGTGTGGAGAGAGCCAAAAAATCATCATGATGACTGTTATTTCTGTGCAGTGCAAGTGCAAGGATTCAATAAGCATAAGAAAAAAAAATGGGAGTAACATGGAATCTGCAAGAAGGCCTGTCCCTCATTGTGAAGATGTGCCTGTACCTGTGTTTACCATAAATAACAGTCATCATGATGATTTTTTGGCTCTCTCCACACCATTGGAACACCAAATTTGAAGCTTTTTCTTTGTCCTTTGCTCCATTTTCGTAATAATTCGATACATGCTTTGCACACTGTGTGGTGCCCAAAACTTGTCTTGGTCCCCAAGCATAACCCCAAAATAGGCAAAATACACTTTTTTTACGAAGTCTGTTATGTTTCTTCTATGTTTTGGCAGTGTGTATTCACCACAAATGTAACAGAATGAGTCTGGATCGTTAAGACAACTTCTTCTTGATGAGTTCATGCTTTTCACTGGAAAACAGACAACAACATAAAGTTAGTGCAAAAATCAAGCTATGAACAAACTTTTAGAACACTAATTAACACAAAACTATATTGAGAACTGCTCAGTTCAAGTACTAATCCAAAGAAATTAATGAGATGATGCGTCGCATTTACCAACAAGTGCTATAAATAAGATACCAAAAATCTCAAAAACTTGAGCCAATCTGGCAAAACTGATGACATATTCAGAATCAGCACCCCAAAAATACCCTAAATTCGATTAAATATCTTTGGCACCAAAAATGCTGTTGACCAATGTAATCAGTGCCACCTGGTCCTAAGTATTGTCTTTGGAAGGAATAAGTCATGTGCTAGTCCTTTGTACTGGCCACACATTTACATTTATACGTGTATATGAGATCCCCTCTGAGGCATTTTTTTCTAAGCTAAACAAGCCCAAATTTTCCAACCTCTCATCATATGAGAGGCCTTCCAAACCTTGTAATAATCTAGTTGCCCGCCTTTGAACTGACTAATTTCTGAATATCCTTTTTAAAATGTGGAGCCCAAAACTGGATCCTATATTTTAGATGTGGCCTCACCAATGATTTATAAAGGGGTAGCAATTTATTGATATCATGGGATTTTATCTCTCTTTTTATACATTCTAAAATCTTGTTTGCTTTCGTGGCTGCTGCTTGACATTGAGTACTGCTGCTCAGCTTACCTGTAAACTAATGATGAGCGAATTTGTTTGGAAAATGATCGCCAAACATAAATTCGGCACAAATATGGCACATTCTGATTCCTGATCGGAAACACGAGCAAAAATTTTTAACATTTGTAAAAATCGGTAACATTGCGTAAAAAGTGTGGGGAAATATTTGAGTTGCCACAAAAGTATTTTCAGCACTTTTGCAACGATAATGGTGGTATATTATGAGGGTTTTGCATGTGTTTGATGAGGGGAGGGGGTTTATAGAGCTCAGAGGTGCGGCGTTCTTGTAAACTTTTTTCCCAAACTTTATGTGTGCACATTTCAGCTCTCCAATCAGGGCGCGGGAAACATCCACAATGTCTTGACACTATGGCTTGTGTCATTGGCTGCTGAGATAAAATGTCCCTCTCCATATAAAGAGTGAATATGTTGTTCTAGCCCCATTTTGACACTGTAACAGCACATAGAGGTTGCTCCTGATGCTGGCAGTTTTAGAAGCTAGATTTTAGCTAGTTACCGTATATACTCGAGTATAAGCTGACCCGAGTATAAGCCGACCCTCTTAATTTTGCCGCAAAAAACTGGGAAAACTTAATAACTCGAGTATAAGCCTAGGGTGGGAAATGCAGCAGCTACCGGTAAATGTCAAAAGTAAAAATAGATACCAATAAAAGTAAAATTAATTGAGACATCAGTAGGTTAAGTGTTTTTGATTATCCATATTGAATCAGGAGCCCCATATAATGCTCCATAAAGTTTATGATGGCCCCATAAGATGCTCCATATTAAAATATGCCCCATATAATCCTGCATAAAGGTTAATAATGGCCTCATAAGATGCTCCATACAGACACTTGCCCAATATAATGCTCCACAAATGTTAATTATGGTCCCATAGGATTCTCCATAAAGATATTTGCCCCATATAGTGCTGCACTTACGTTATGGCCCCATAAGATACTCCATACAGACATTTGCCTCATATAATGCTGCACAAACGTTAATTATGGCCCCATAAGATGCTCCATAAAGATATTTGCCCCATATAGTGCTGCACAAACGTTGATTATGGCCCCATAAGATGCTTTATACAGACACTTGCCCCATATAGTGCTGCACAAACGTTGATTATGGCCCCATACAGACACTTGCCCCATAGAGTGCTGCACAAACGTTGATTATGGCCCCATACAGATGCTTGCCCCATACAGTGCTGCATAAACGTTATGGCCCCATAAGATGCTCCATACAGACACTTGCCCCATTTGCTGTTGCTACGATAAAAAAAATCACATACTCACCTCTCCGTCGCTCAGGCCCCCGACACTTTCAATATTCACCTGACTTCATTCCGGCGCCGCTCTATCTTTAGCGTCTTCTGCACTGACGTTCAGGCAGAGGTCGTGAACTAACCACTTCATCGCGCCCTCTGACCTGAGCGTCACTGCAGAGGACGCTGAAGATGGAGCGGCGCCGGAATGAGGAGCAGGGGAATATCGTGCAGTGCAGCGCTCCCCTCCCCGTTATACTCACCTGCTCCTGGCACGGTCCCTGCAGCTCCCTGGCGCCGCAGCGTCTTCCTGTACTGAGCGGTCACCGTTACCGCTCATTACAGTACTGAATATGTGGCTCCACCCCTATGGGAGGTGGAGCCGCATATTCATTACTGTAATGAGCGGTACCATGTGACCGCTCAGTACAGGAAGAAGCTGGGGCGCCAGGGACCTGCAGGGACCACGCCAGGAGCAGGTGAGTATAATTAGACAGCCCCTGCTCCCCTCCCCTGCCGACCCCTGGGTATGACTCAAGTATAAGCCAAGAGGGGGACTTTCAGCCCAAAAAAATGGGCTGAAAATCTCGGCTTATACTCGAGTATATACGATAGTTGTTTCTTACCCACATAGTTTAGCTAGGTAATGTCCTGTGTGGCTGTGAAATTAACCTTACAGCAATTTTTATTTTTTTGCCATTACTGAGGTCACATAGACAAACACAGCAGGGCACAAGTCCTACAAGTGTGTTGTGCACTGCTTCTATTGTGCTCTATGCACGAGTATAGCATTTTAAATAATATTTTTTCACTAGCTAAATGTGAAACAGTCTGCAGTTTCTCACCTTGCTATTTAGTGTTGGGGTGATATGAAACTGTCTGCAGACATAACGCACATTAAAAAAAATTAGGATTTTTCAGTTGCAAAAAGCTAGACTGCCTGCCGTATCACACTTTGTTATTTTGTTGGGTTGAAATTAAGCTGTCTGCAGATTTCATGAACATAACAAAAAAATAAAAATTCTGTTGCTAAATGTCATACTGTAGGGGACCTGACTTTAAAATAATTTGTAGCATCTAGTGTGTTTTAGAGGCCTGATCCAGAGGCCACCAAAAATTCTTCTGTTCCTAGTGTCAAACAGTAGGGGACCTGACTTTAAAATAGTTTGTAGCATCTAGTGTATTATAGCGGCCTGATCCAGAGGCCACAAAAACATTCTTGTGTTCCTAACGTTATACAGTAGGGAATATCTGACTTTCAAATTGTTTGTAGCATATCTTCTTTGTCATCCCGGCCTCATCCACACTAAAACAATTCTTTCTTCTGTGACTAACGAGATACAGCATGCCATATTTCACCTTGGAATTTACTGCAGTTGAAATTCATCTGTTTGCAGAGGTGGTGCAGAATTTAAAATTTAAAATTATTTTTTTTGTTGCTAATACTGTGCTCCAACCACACTATCTGAGCAATATGCATGGGAAAAAGCAAGGCCGTGGTGGAAGGGGAATTAGCTGTTCAAGGTGTACGTGGGGTAGGTGGTAAGTTTAGTGAAAGTACTATTAAACCAACAACGTCACATCCTATGCAAAGACATATGATAACCTCTGTTACTGGATGGGCTACTCCACTACCTTTTTTTGTCAGATGCACAGCAGTATTTCTTTGTGATGAGGCCCAGAAAGAGCATGTGCTCGAGTGGATGAAAATCACAGCTTCATGTGACCTCTCCTCCTCTTCCTCCACCTCAAAATCACACGCAGTACAGTCCACAGAGGTGGCATCCAAATTCCCCTTGCTTCCCTCAGTGTCCCAATGCTCCAACCATACAACTAACTGTACGGAACCACATATGGGTGAGTCTGAAGAGCTGTTCACACAATTTATGCCATGGTCATCAGAAGTGTACTCAAAAGCTTCACAGAGTCAAAAGGAGGAAAGCTGCAACTATGTCCAACATTTTTTTAGCTTGGATCTGGGGCAGGACAAAGTAGGGTCTGAACAGCATCCTGACATTCATCATCAGACGTTAACCCCTGGGGGGAGGTGATACTGATGAGACTCAGATATCTGAGGCTCACGTGGACTGTACTGTGTTGTCAGGGCAGGAAGTAGTGGAGGGTGACTCCAAGGTCGAGGAATGTGATAACACAGAGGATGATGATGATGAGGTGTTAGGGTACTGTCACACAGTGGCACTTTGGTCGCTACAACGGCACGATCCGTGACGTTCCAGCGATATAGTTACGATATCGCTGTGTCTGACACGCTACTGCGATCAGGGACCCCGCTGAGAATCGTACGTCGTAGCAGATCGTTTGAAACTTTATTTCGTCGTCAAGTGTCCCGCTGTGGCGGCATGATCGCAGCGTGTAACAAAGGTGTGCACGATATTCCCAATGTCCCGTATGACTTCTACATCGCAACTACGTCATGAAATTATCACTCCAGCGCCGTGCATTGCAAAGTGTGACCGCAGTCTACGATGCTGGAGCGATAATCAAGCGACGCTGCAACGTCACGGATCGTGCCGTCAGAGCGATCAAAGTGCCACTGTGTGACAGTACCCTTAGATCCAGTTGGCATGAACACAAAGGGAAACAGCTGAGTAGGTCATCTGAGGATGAAGACGAGAAGGTTACATTGCGCTGTACATCACAGGCACATAGTGATGCAGCCACGACGAGCAATGCATCCTCAACCACAACTGTGGTTGTGACCAGCAGCATCCACGGGTCTGCAGCTCGCAGGGGGTGGCAATGCTTGCCTAGCCTGGGCCTTTTTTGACAGTGTAAAGGATAAGCCAACTTACGTAATCTGCCAACTTTCCCCCCAAAAAATGAGAAGAGGTACAAAGTACAATAATTTGACTACTGCATGTATAAACCTTCACATGGGCAATCAACATGCATTACTGTGGGAATCCCACTGTACAAAAATGCAGACCAGCAGACCTCAACAACCATCAGCCGCCCCATCAATCGTATCTGCTGCTTCTTCGTCCTCCTCTATTACTGTACCGACTATTGAAACGCAGGTCTTCGACCGCAGAACCTCGGGTTCTTTACCCGCTCAAGTCACACTAACTGAGAGCCCGCTGTCAGCTGTAATGGAAGCAGACATGCCTGCTCTTTTTGACCAATCTCAGAGAACTAGTACACCACAACTTTTTCAATCCACCATAACATCTCTGCCTGCACCTCTCTCACGGTCCAGCAGTTTGTCCTGTTCACCGCACTCCGCCCTCTCTCAGTACTGCAGCCAGCCAACGGTACCACAATTGTGGTCACATAAAAGATTGTTTCCTTCTATGCATGACAAAGCTAAGAGGTTGAACTCCACTATCTCCAATCTGTTGGCCATGGAAATGCTGCCTTTCTGCCTGGTAGATACTGACTGTCTCAAAAGCTGCTTTTCCACAGTTCTCCAGTACCAATTGCCCAGTCGCCATTCTAAGAAAGCTGTGCCTGCGCTATATCAACATGTTGCAGACAACATCATCCGTTCCTGTTTCTGTCTGCCAAGGTGCATTTCACCACAGACACTTGGAAGAGTAAGCATGGCCAAGGGCGTTATACCTCACTGACTGAGCACTGGGTCACTTTGGTGGCTGTGGGGGCAGGCGCTGCTCCACAAGTCTTGGAATCCCCAAGACTTGCACGACAAACCTCTATGTTTAACACTTCCTTCACTTCTTCTGCCTCCTCCTCTATCTCCTCAAGGGCCTCCACCTGCACCCTCAACCTCTGCCTTAATGAGACGCGTGTTCCAACAGTGCAGAGCGAATCCCCATCACATCTATACTGCGCAGCCAGGGCTGACCGCAATTAAGCAGTGTTAAAATTGATATGCCTTGGAAATCGCAATCATACAGCTGAGGAGTTGTAGACAACTCTCCAGGTTTAGTTTGACCAATGGCTGTCTCCGCAGAACCTGCATCCTGGGAAGGCCGTGTTCGATAATTGTACAAACCTGGTGGCGACCCTTCGGTGAGCTCATGTCCTCAACCTGCATGGCTCATGTCCTCAACCTGGTGGTACAGCATTTTCTCCGCCACTATTCTGGCCTGGTTGAGCTGTTCCAGAAAGCACGGAAGCTGTGTGATCATTTCCACCTTTCACACCATTCAGGTCATTGACTTGCATCAATACAGAGATCTTTGTCCATTCCAGTTAACAGGTTGATATGCGATGTGCTGACATGGTGGAATTCTATTCTGCACATGTTGCAGCGACTGTGGCAGCAGCAACGAGCCCTGACGCAGTATGTCATGACATATAGCCTGGGCCAACGCAGTTTGGATGTGGTGCATATCAGGTTTAAGGAGTGGGCACAGATTAAGGACCTCTGCACCCTTCTGCACAATTTCTAAATGGCTACTAAGATGGTTAGCACTGACGCTGCCATCATCAGCATCACTATTCCGATAATTTTTATGCTGAAGCAGACTTTGAATAACCTGTGGGAGGAGATGGTGGTCCCAGAAGAAAAGGTGGAAGCAGAGGAGGATGCGGAAGTGATAACATTGTCTCTAAGGCTAAGTTCACATTAGCGTATCAGTCTGCAGCGTGGTGCTGCAGACTTCTTTCCTTAAGCTCCGCTTACTTCCACATGCATCCTACGTACCTATCTTTAACATTGGGTATGCAGGGACATGCGTTATATGCGGATGCGGATGTGTCCGCATGCGCCGATTTCACGTGCCAGTGGAACGCAAGAAAATGCAACATGTTGCATTCGGAGGGCACTTAAAAACGACGCACGTGGACACATCCACATACAATGCATGTCCCTGCATACACAATGTTAGATAGGTATGCAGGATGCATGCGGAGTAGGCGGAGCTTAAGGAAAGAAGTACGCAGCACCATGCTTCGGACTAAAACGCTAGTTTGAACCCGGCCTCAATTCCAGACTGTCGTCACACAGGTGAGTGCCAAGGGAGGGTGGATTACTGTGATCGAGGGGGGCCGGTGATAGCAGATGAACTGTTATTGAAGGTGCAGGATCCAAGAAACAAATGGAGGAAGAAGAGGTGATGGGCGAGCAACTATCAGATGAAGAGGATAATCATCCCCTCTCTGTTGTTCATGGTTGGTGGGAGGGGATGGAGGAAACAAGCATCATTGTTACCCAGCCACCAGCACAGCATGGGCTTGGACCTCATGGTAGAGCATGACATATGAGTGCCTTCTCTGCAACATGATCCCAGTATAGTTCTGATTAGGAATACTGCTGACTATGGTGTTGCCACTCTATAAGATGCTTCCTGCCCTGGAAAGGGACCTGCAAATGCTGGAGTATTGAAACACACTTTACACAACCTTAAAAGAGCTTTACCCCTTGACAGCAGTGAAGCATACAGTTCGCATCGTAGCCCTAGACTTCCCACCTCCGACACATCAATTTGTCAATGCCAAAACATTAGCAGCAGCAGCAGCAGCAGCAGCAGCAGTGGTGTAATTTGAAGAAGCAATTTCTGTGAATCCTTTGACACTTTTATTTACCAGCTCGTGCACCAGCACAACAGAGTCTAAGTCTTTCATGTGGTGAGGATGGTGCAGGAGTATCTAGAACTGAAGATCAGTAACATCAGGGAGGGTTTGGACCCTTTCACATTTTGGTCTTCCAAAATGGATGAGTGGCCTGAGCCCGTCTCACACGCCTTGGAGGTTTTATTGTGCCCTGCAGCCAGAGTTCTTTCAGAATGTGTCTTCAGTGCTGCTAGTGGTGTCCTGATGGATAAGCGCAGCCGGCTGTTCCCTAAAAAGTGTAGACCGCCTTACTTTCATCAAGATGAACAAGTCATGGTTCTTCAAGGACTCTTGCACCCAATTCGCAGACTGTACAGACTAGGTGATATTGCATTTTTTAATGAGCTGCATTAATGTGACATAACTGCACTCTGTGAAATCATTAATGTGGCTTCTATGCATGCTGTGGCTGCTGCTGATGTTAATACAAATTTGTGGAAGCGTGAACAGTAGTGTTGAGCATTCCGATACCGCAAGTATCGGGTATTGGCCGATATTCGCGGTATCGGAATTCCAATACCGAGTTCCGATACTTTCAGTATATCGGATACCGGAATTGGAAGTTCCCATAATTCAAAGAGCCAGAATTCAGCCAATGAGGAATCATTAGAAGTGTGCGCACATCCTGTTCTGCATGTTAGGCATGTATCTACTGGCATGGCTGTGATTGGCTGCTGAAATTATGTCATGATGCACTATAATAGTCACCGCCGCCATTTTGGGTTCACTCTGCTGTGAATTCAGTTAGGGACAGGACGCTGTATT
This sequence comes from Ranitomeya variabilis, assembly GCF_051348905.1. NCBI lineage: Eukaryota > Metazoa > Chordata > Amphibia > Anura > Dendrobatidae > Ranitomeya > Ranitomeya variabilis. The sequence continues at coordinate 171,433,667 of NC_135235.1, read as the reverse complement.
CTGACTGAGGGCCAGTTTTGAGATAGTGATTTGCTTAATTGTGCTTTACCCAGGCTAATTTAGCAACCGCTGTGTGAGAACCTTGTTTTTGCCTTGCAGCGCTGTTCACGGCTGTTTGCAAGGTGTCTGTGTAAGTGCAGCTCACTCTGTAATCTGGTCTGCAGCCACCGCTGGTTGTAGTTAGCTCAGGGTGCGTCACTGCCTCATACCGTTCCATTGTCCTTTTTTCAATTAGTGCAGCCTGCTGCACATTTTTTCAAATGTATCCTATTAGTGGCTTTCTATCCGTATCCAGCTAGATTGTGGAAAAACACTATATAGGATTACATAGAGGAGCTTTTTTTGGCCTTGCAGCACCGGTCACGGCTGTCTGCACGGTCTCTGTGTGAGTGCAGGTCAGTCTGTAGTCTGTTCTGCCGCCACAGCCGGTTGTAGTCAGCTCAGGGTGCATCACTGCCTCATACCATTCCATTGTCCTTTTTCAATTAGTGCAGCCTGCTGCACATTTTTTCAAATTTATCCTATTAGTGGCTTTCTATCCGTAACCTGCTAGATTATGGAAAAACACTACATAGGATTACATAGAGGAGCTTTTTTTGGCCTTGCAGCGCCGTTCACGGCTGTCTGCACGGTCTCTGTGTGAGTGCAGGTCACTCTGTAGTCTGTTCTGCCGCCACAGCCGGTTGTAGTCAGCTCAGGGTGCTTCACTGCCTCATACCATTCCATTGTCCTTTTTTCAATTAGTGCAGCCTGCTGCACATTTTTTCAAATTTATCCTATTAGTGGCTTTCCATCCGTATCTAGCTAGATTGTGGAAAAACACTACATAGGATTACATAGAGGAGCTTTTTTTGGCCTTGCAGCGCCGTTCACGGCTGTCTGCACGGTCTCTGTCATGGTTCCCAATGGCAAGGGAACGTAAGAAACATATAAATAACGAACGAGCTCTCGGGTGATGGAAACTCGAGTTGACCGTGAGCTAAATCTACCACACAACTAATAGTAGCCAGGGAGCATACCTACGGCTTCCTAAATGCCACACGCCAGCCGGAGGACTAACTAAGCCTGGTAGAGGAAGAAACAGACCTGGCTTACCTCTAGGGAAATACCCCAAAAGATGATAGCAGCCCCCCACATGTAATAACGGTGAAATAAGAGGAAAAGACATACACAGTATGAAAGTAGATTTTAGCAAAGAGAGGTCCACTTACTAGATAGCAGAAGGATACAAAAGAGGACTTCACGGTCAACTGAAAACCCTTTCAAAAACCATCCTGAAATTACTTTAAGACTCCTGTGTCAACTCATGACACAGGAGTGGCAATTTCAGCCCGCAAGAGCTTCCAGCTACAGAGAATTACAAAAACTGCAAACTGGACTAAAGATACAAAACAAAAGGACAAAGTCCACTTAGCTGATCAGCAGACTAGTAGCAGGAACATGCAACCAAAGGCTCTGGTTACAATGATGACCGCCAAGGAAATGACTGGAGAGCAAGGCTAAATAGGAAACTCCCAAACGCTGATGGAAGCAGGTGAACAGAAGCAGCAAAGTGCAAACAAGTCACCAGTACCACCAGCAACCACCAGGGGAGCCCAAAAAGCGGATACACAACAGGTCTCTGTGTGAGTGCAGCTCACTCTGTAGTCTGTTCTGCCACCACAGCCAGTTGTAGTCAGCTCAGGGTGCGTCACTGCCTCATACCGTTCCATTGTCCTTTTTCAATTAATGCAGCCTGCTGCACATTTTTTCAAATTTATCCTATTAGTGGCTTTCCATCCGTATCCAGCTAGATTGTGGAAAAACACTGTATAGGATTACATAGAGGAGCTTTTTTTGGCCTTGCAGCGCCATTCACGGCTGTCTGCACGGTCTCTGTGTGAGTGCAGGTCACTTTGTAGTCTGTTCTGCCGCCACAGCCGGTTGTAGTCAGCTCAGGGTGCGTCACTGCCTCATACCATTCCATTGTCCTTTTTCAATTAATGCAGCCTGCTGCACATTTTTTCAAATTTATCCTATTAGTGGCTTTCCATCCGTATCCTGCTAGATTGTGGAAAAACACTATATAGGATTACATAGAGGAGCTTTTTTTGGCCTTGCAGCGCCGTTCACGGCTGTCTGCTCTGTCTCTGTGTGAGTGCAGCTCACTCTGTAGTCTGTTCTGTGAAAAAAACGAAACGTTTATAAAGTTCACCAATGACTCCACTTTACAGTTGTGTAGGCCACATTAGCTCATATTAAAGTCTAGTCCACACTTGATAAAATTAGTGTTTCTTATACCTGTTAGCAGCTGTTCAGGAATAAGTACACTAAGCCCTTAGTACTTTTCTGTGTATCTTTATCAGTCTACCAAGATGAAGAAGGCAGGGAGTAAGGCACGTGGGCGTGGGTGTGGAGGTGGAGCAGGGAGAGGATGTGGGGATTCTGTGCCTGCTGCGGGCACCGGTGACTCATCATCCCCCAGTTTTAGCATGGAACAGTCCTTCATGTACAGCTTTGTTGGAGCTCGCTATACCCCGTTGCTGCATCGCATCTGCCGTTGTCAGATGGATGGCAGCAAATGCATTGACTTCAATTATTGCCACATCCTCTCAGGCACAGAGCACTGAAGAGCACCCATCTGTCTCTTTACCACCTGCCAAATTGCCCAGGCAGTCAGAGAGCCCAGGACAGGAGCCATCTCTACTTCTGTTCTCTGAATCTCTTGGCTTGGAAAGAGGGGGCCAGCCAAGCAGCATTCTAGAAATGGAAGAAGAGCCAGTATGCAGTGTTGCCCAACTGCTTTGTCTCTCTGAACCTGAAGAGGCAGGTGGGCCAGTGCCTCGGGTCAGCACACCTCAGTACGCATCTGATGATGATACTTAGGTGCCAGTATCTGGTGCGTACTGTGCTGCCGAGACTACCCAGGAGAAGCAGTTGGTGGCAGAGGGTAGTGTAGATGATGAGGTCCTTGACCCATCATGGCGAGGTACAGGAAGGTGGTGGGAGCAGCTCTGAGGAAGAGATTCCCCAAATGGCCCAAAGAGGGAAAGGGAGGGAGAAGACTGCGTTGACTGTAGCCTCCACTTCGGCACCCATTAGGAGCATGCATCTTCCAAAAGCCAAAATGGGTGCTCAAAAGACTTGCAGTGCCTGGTCCTTTTTTGACACAGTTGCAGATGATATTTGCTTAGTCAAATGCAAGGTGTGTCATCAGAAAGTCAAAAGAGGGAAAAGTGTCAGCAACCTCAATACCACAAATATGTGGAAACATATGCGGACCAAACACGCGGTGGAGTTACAAAAACACACTGAAGACCTAGGCCAACCTACAGTGGCACCTACCACCTCTTCAGCTCATGTTGTAGCCTCTTCCTCCAGCTCACACACAGCTGGTTTGGCTTCCTCACAGGATCGCCATGGAAGAACCTCTGGCACTGTTGTCCAGAGACCCAGTGTAATTCCACCCACAGCATCACATTCCCAGTCATCCTCACACTCCCAGCCCAGTCTACAGCCATCGGTAGCACAGGCATGGGAGAAAACCACCCCCGAGCACAGGCTCTGAATGCTGGCATTGCAAAACTACTGTCCCTTGAAATGCTGTCATTCAGGCTGGTGGAGACTGACAGCTTCCGTAACTTGATGGCATTGGCAGTCCCACAGTACAATGTGCCCAGCCGCTTTTATTTCAGCAGGCAAGCCGTCCCTGCCCTGCTAAAGCATGTGGAGGGAAACAATGAACATGCGCTACTAAACGCCATCAGTAGCAAGGTCCACCTGACCACCGATGCGTGGACCAGTCACCATGGACAGGGACGATACCTTTCCCTCACTGCACATTGGGTAAATGTTGTGGAGCTGGGTATAGATCGTGAGAGTGGTGCTGTAAGTGTTCAGCCAACTCCAAGGTTTGCAGGAATCCAGTCTGTACACATTGACTGCTCCTCATACTCAAGTTCCTCTGAATCAAGGGACACCAAACCCAACCAATATACGGATAACCAGAAAAACACCAAACAGAAAGTAGATATAAAAATGCCTTTATTACATATAATTGGCCAGATAAAAACAAAACATGTGTGCGCACAACAGGACAAAAAAGAATATAACACATATAAATGTTCAATAATTTAGTGGTTATGGCTGACCCAGTTATTTATATAAGGAAGTAGCGCCTCCCAAAAATAACGGTAATATTAAAGGATGGGGGGAAGAGAAAAACATTTTTTTGAGCTAAGAAAAGGGGATTCCAATAACTTATAAATAAAGTGTATCAAGATGTAACAAAAATGCACAAAGTGTCCACATACCAGTGCAAAGTGCAAATAGTGCAATGTGTAAAACTGTAATTAATGTTCAAAAACAACAGAAAATATAAGATCCACACAAGAATCCACAAAATGTCCACAAGCAGTGTAAAGTGCAAGTAGTGCAATGCTCAAACCTGTAATTAATGTGCAATACCACAGCAGGAAATATGATCCATACAAAAAGTGCAAAGTGCAATGTATGGGAGGTACACTATAACTACCTTACTGGGTCTGCCACGTCCCGTGATAGCGCACCCCGACGCGCGTTTCGGATTTTATCCTTCATCAGGCACTGTGCACTGTTCAGACTTCACAACCACTGAGTTGGCCACTATGAAGGACATCTGCCAGGTTTTGCGTGCCTTCGATGATTCCATGTGGCGAGTGCAGATGATGCACTAGTCAGCGTGACTATCCCCCTCATCTGCCTGCTTGAAAGAACACTGCAAGCACTAAGGGATGAGGTTGTGGAAGAGGTGGAGGATGAGGAGTCACAAACGCCATCTGCTTCTGGACAGTCTGCGCAACGTGGTTCCTAACAAAGGCCTAGGCAGGGGACACTTTGTGAGGAGGATGAGGAGGAGTCAATGGAGGAGGAAGACATCTGTCCAGAGGAGGGAGTTACACAAATCTCCATTAGTCAGTATGTAGAACGAGGGTGGGGTGATGCAGAGCAGGCAGAGATAACACCTCAAGCAGGGGACAACGTTTCTTGGCCAGTTGGCAGTCTGCAGCACATGGTTGATTTCATGCTGCAGTGCCTGAGAAATGACCGCCGCATCGCCCACATTCTCAACACGGCTGATTATTGGGTGTACACCCTCCTAGACCCTCGCTACCGGGACAACTGTCAAAGCCTCATAACACCATTGAACCGGGAGCGTAAAATGCGGGAGTACCAAGACACACTGGTGCATTCCATCATCTTCTCTAGTCCAATTGAGAGCAGTGCTGCTAGTGCATTACAAAGCAGCTCAGTTTGTCGAGGCAGTGGAGGAAGCTCTGCACAAAAAGGGAGCAGAAGCAGTGCCTCAGCACAAGGCAAGACCAGTATGGCCCAACAGTGGCAAAGTTTTGTGTGCAAATGTCTACACCATCACAGACAGCTCCAGTGAGCAGGAGGCAACGTTTCCGTCAGATAGTGACAGACTACATGTCTTGCCCTCTCAGTGTACTCCCAGACGGCTCTTCCCCCTTCAAGTTTTGGGTCTCTAAGCTGGATACATGGCCAGAGCTTAGCCAGTATGCATTGGAGGTGCTGGCTTGCCCTGCTGCTAGTGTATTATCGGAACACGTCTTTAGTGCCGCAGGTGGTGTACTAACAGACCGTCGCATGCTACTATCCTTAGATAACGTTGACCGGCTTACTTTTCTGAAAATGAACAAGGCCTGGATCTCACAGGAATTTGCCACTCCTCTTCCAGATTAAATAATTGGTTGGCAACAGTATCCAGGTCTCCTGTTGTGTTCATGTTTGTAACACCTGAACTGCAATCCCTGGGCTCCAACACCGCCAGTTGCTGCTCAGAAGTGCCGTCTGCACAGTCAACACATGACCCAGTGTTATAGGGTTTCAGTAACGTCAGCTGATCCCCTGCTGTGTATCCGGCAATTGCTCCTGCTACCTCCACACTCACACTACTACAGAAATTAAAGGAAACCTGTCCCCCCCTCCCAGGCGTTTGTAACTGAAAGAGCCACCTTGTGCAGCACTAATGCTGCACAAGGAAAAGGTGGCTCTTTTAGTTATGCTCCTTGCAGACGCTGAACTTGACACTTATAAAATGTGGCCGCTCATACTGTGAAACCGTCCCAGAGGTGGGACTTTTCTTCGTAATGAAACGCAGCACAGCCATCATTCATACCCCCATGGCGCTGGGCGCCGCCTCCTCAGCGTTGTTTGAATCTGTCCCGGAGCCTGCGCTGTTATGTTCAACCTTGGGCATGCGCAGTTAGCGCTGCCCATCTTCTGACATCATTTTTTTGTGAGGCTGACTGCGCCAGTGCGGCCGCGCTGCCCAAGATCGCGCCCTGCAGTGTCTTCTGATTTATTTTCACATTGCGGGGCTGGGATTCAAGGGTATGCGCAGTGCATATCTTGGCCTCTCACTCATCTCCTTCCGGCTTCTTCAGACTGTGCACCGTCAGCTGATTCCTAATCGCATGCCACGTGTTATGATCTGGTGACCTTGGAGCCGTATGAGAGACTTTCTCAGGAGTAGGTGGTACCTGTACTGACCGCAAACCCTAAACTAACACCGCAACTAGAAGTAGCCGTGGGATGTACCTAACACGTCCTAGACATCTCGACACAGCCGGAGGACTAAATACCCCTATAGATGGAAATGGGAATTCTATCTTGCCTCAGAGCAGAACCCCAAAGGACAGGCAGCCCCCCACAAATATTGACTGTGAGTATAAGAGGAAAGACACACGCAGGCAGAAAAACAGGATTTAGCAAAAGAGGCACTTCTAGCTAAATAGAAAAGGATAGGACAGAATTCTAAGCGGTCAGTATTAAAATCCTAAAAATATCCACAGCAGATAATACAAATATTCCACATCTAACTAAAGACATAGAAAGTATATCTGCATCTCCTGAGAATCCAGCATGACTGAAAAATCCAAACAAAGTCTAAGCTGGACAAAAACACAATAAATTGCACTGAATTGCAAAGCACACTGCATGTGTGCACAGAGACAAAAACCAGACACTTATCTTAGATGAATTGGCTGCAGGGCATGAGGAGCCAGAGAGAGATGCGATCCCTCCAAGTACAATGGACAACTGGCACTGACTCATGGAGCCTGCACACCCAAATACCTAATAGAGCTGCAATCAGCAGAAACACCTGCCCGGATTACAACCCCAAGACAACTGCACTACCACCAACAACCACCGGAGGGAGCCCAAGAGCAGAATTCACAACAGCCACGGCCGTGATGCCACACAGTCTGAAGAAGGCGGAAGGAGATGAGTGAGAGGTGAAGATATGCACTTCGCATGCCCATGAATCCCAGCCCCACAGTGTGAATAAATCAGGTTAAAGGTTCCCTTTCAACTTGCTTCAATTAGGCCTCAGCCTACACTCTGCTTCTCCTTTATTCCCTGGGCTCCAACACCGCCAGTTGCTGCTCGGAAGTGCCGTCTGCACAGTCAACACTTGCTGCCGTGTTATTGGGTTTCAGTAACGTCAGCTGATCCCCAGCTGTGTATCCGGAAATTTGGCCTGCTACCTCCACACTCACACTACAACAGATATGAATCTGCCTCGAGTGTAGGCCTCAGCCTACACTCTGTTTCGCCTAGATTCCCTGAGCTCCAACACTGCCAGTTGCTGCTCGGAAGTGCCGTCTGCACAGTCAACACTTGCTGCCGTGTTATTGGGTTTCAGTAACGTCAGCTGCTCCCCTGCTGTGTATCCGGCAATTTGGCCTGTGACCTCCACGCTCACACTACTTCAGATATTAAACTGCCTCGAGTGCAGGCCTCGGCCTACACCCTGATTGACCCTGGGCTCCAACACCGCCAGTTGCTGCTCGGAAGTGCCGTTTGCACAGAGAAAAACACTCGCTCCTGTGTTAGTGGGGTTCAGTAACGTCAGCTGCTCCCCTGCTGTGTATCTGGCAATTTGGCTTGCTACCTCCACGCTGACACAACAACAGATATTAAACTGCCTCGAGTGCAGGCCTCGGCCTACACTTTTCTTCTCCTTTATTCCCTGGGATCCAACACCGGCAGTTGCTGTTTGGAAGTGCCATCTGCACAGTCAACACTTGCTGTCATGTTATTGGGTTTCAGTAACGTCAGCTGATCATTGCTGTGTATCCGGCAATGCCTCCACTCTGTTTCTCCTGCATTCCCTGGGCTCAATCACCGCCAGTTGATGCTCGGAAGTGCTGTCTGCACAGTCAACACTTGCTGCCATGTTATTGGGTTTCAGTAACGTCAGCTGATCCCCAGCTGTGTATCTGGCAATTGCTCCTGCTCCCTCCAAACTCACACAACTTCAGATATTAAACTTGCTCCAATTAGGCTTCGGCCTAGACTCTTTTCTAATGTAATCCCTGGGCTCCAACACCGCCAGTTGCTGCCCGGAAGTGCTGTCTGCACAGTCAACACTTGCTGCCGTGTTATTGGGGTTCAGTAACATCAGCTGATCCCCTGCGGTGTATCCGGCAATTTCTCCTGCTCCCTCCACACTCACACTACTACAGAAATTAAAGGGAACCTGTCCCCCCCAGGTGTTTGTAACTTCAAGAGTCACCTTGTGCAGCACTAATGCTGCATTTGAACAAGGTGGCTCATTTAGTTATTCTCCTTGCACACGCTGAACTAAACAGTTATAAAATGTGTCCCCTCATACCATGAAACCGTCCCGGAGGCGGGACTTTCCTTCTTAATGAGACGCAGCGCAGCCGTCATTCATACCCCTTGGCGCCGGGCGCCACCTCCTCAGTGTTGCTTGAATCTGTCCCGGAGCCTGCACTGTTATGTTATCCCTTAGCCATGCGCGGTTAGCGCTGCCCGTCTTCTGATATCATTTGTTGTCAGGCTGGCTGCGCCTGTGCGGCTGCCCTGCCCGAGATCCTGCCCCACAGTGTCTTCAGATTTATTCACACTGTGGGGCTGGGATTCCGGGGCATGCGCAGTGCATATCTTGGCCTCTCACTCATCTCCTTCCGCCTTCTTCAGACTGTGCCGCGACTTTCTGCTGCCTATTTGAGTTCCAGCACCATTAGCTGGTTCTTTGGAAGACAATCTTGAATAGGTCCCCCTGGTTCCACTACCGTCAGCTGGTTCCAGGCAGAGCCTTTGGCTTAGGTGCCTCCTTCTGGGTATCCGAGTTCCACCAACGTCTGGTGGTACTTGGTAGTGCTTTCTGGCACTTGTACCTCCTGCTTAGTAACCGGGTTCCAGTACCGTCAGCTGGTCCTCAGTAGTTCCATTGGCTCTTGTACCTTCGGCTACCCATCCGGGTTCCAGCACCGTCAGCTGGTTCTCGGCAGTGTATTTTACTCTTGTACCTTCTGCTCTCCATCCTGGTTCCAGTACCGTCAGCTGGTTCCGGGCAGACCCTTTGGCTTAGGTGCCTCCTTCTGGCTATCCGATCTATAGGTAAGACGATTAGGGAATTCAAGAAGAGAATTGGGGAACATGTGGGCGATGTGCTGCATACTAGGGACACATCTGTGTCTCGACATGTTAACCAGTTGCATAATGGACAGGTTGATAACCTGCGTTTTGTGGGCATTGAAAAAGTGACTATGCCCGTTCGAGGAGGCAACTGGGACCAGTTGCTGTTAAAGAAAGAGGCAAAATGGATTTTCTATTTGAATACCATTTCACCTCATGGTCTTAATGACCAAATTAATTATGGATGCTTTCTCTGATTCTGTGTTAGGACCCTTCTTGTTCCTTTTTATTGATAGTCCAAGTGTCAGCTGACATATATTTTGTGCCCTTCTGTAATCCCCTTTTTGTCACCTTCTTCTTGATTTATTTGTATACGTATTAACTGTTATCACCTACCCTAATTTGTATTTGGGGTTATAGTTGTGAGTAAATTTGCAGTTTCTAGATGGGGGGGGGTTTTTGCTTAATTTATTTCGTATAGTATATGGGAACATATGTTTATACATATATATAGATAGAAACGTATCCCGTATCCTGGGTCAGTAAGCAATAGATCCTGATGTATTTGCCACGCTTGTGCCCTCTAGCAGTTGTAGTGTAGTGATGGTGTTTTATTTATTTTTTTGAGATATATATTAAGATACATTCTAATGCCCCAGTAATTCCTGTTAGATGGGGATATTGATGTATTTGTGACGCTCTAGCGTTTCAATAGACACGGTGTTGCTGTGACGCTTTCAGCGTCTTAGCAACCCTTATGAGATCTCTATGGGGCGTACTAGTGCCATGGTGTAGTGGTGGCGCTCTTCCAATCTTTTTAGCGATCTTGCCCTTTTGGTCAGTATAAGGAGAATTCTGTTGGAATTGTAGCTCTGTAGCATCCTAGCGGTTTTGGCTCTTTCTTTAATCACAGCGCTGCAGCGTCCTAGCAACCATCACTTCCGCTACAACCGGAAGTTGCAGGGTCCTGACCCGGCTGAGCATCTTGGGATCCTAGCAACACTAACTTCCGCTATCACCGGAGGTAGCGTCCTCGTGTTTCCTCATCGGCACTATGGTGGCTATATTCTTTGTTACAAATTTACAGGTAACTTTGATTGCAGCGATTTGTGGTTTTTTGTTTGACTTCGGTCCCTTTTCCACTTATTGGTTTAACCACTAATATCGCCGCATATAGCATTTACTCATACCCACTGATCACATGATCGGTGTTTAATATCTGATAGGCTAATTATGCCCGCCAGCTTACCATTTAAGTGGACCTCGCAACTCTTCCCACTCTCCTCAGCACAATAAGGAGGGCGGCAGGTCCTTATGTCCTTTTGTTTAGCACTCGTGCACTTTATCTCCCAGGCAGGCAAGTCCCCTGATGATTAGGCCTGCAAAGAAACGCGTCGGGACACTTCAATAGGGAGAGTGCAGGGCATGATATTGCTCAGGGGTAGCTGTGGACTGCCCTTGTAAGGGCGGGAGCTTGGGACCTAGGTTTACTGATAGCCCCTTAGGGACTGACAGGGTATTGTCTCCCTACATCGCTGATCTATGGATTTCTCCGCTCCAGCGAATTGTGGGCTTCACTTACCTGGTCTACGGCAATTGGTGAGATCATTCCTGTTTTAAACATTTTTATATGATGTCTACCTTATGTTGCTTTAATTCATCCCGCCTGCCTATTATCTGCCTTTGATACCTGCTGATACCTATATAAACAAGATTACCTGGTAAAGCATTTTCGCACTTATGTGTGCTCTTGTTATAAACTAGAGGTATCTTGACAGTTTGGGACAGCACACCTGGTGTGTATAACGACTGTTCCTACTAGAATCTATCGGTACTATTCATTAATGGTACTTTACCATACAGGTTATATCATTGAGTACCTTTCTTGGGGTGACACTATTTGTTGTTTTTTGGTGTTTAGTTTTTACCTTATATAATAATAAAGGTTATGTTTTAATTCCTACTATAGCTTTGTTCCGCTATCCGAGTTCCACCAATGTCTGGTGGTCCTTGGTAGTGCTTTCTGGCACGGGTACCTCCTGCTTAGTAACCGGGTTCCAGTACCGTCAGCTGGTCATCGGTAGTTCCATTGGCTCTTGTACCTTCGGGTAGCCATCTGGGTTCCAGTACCATCAGCTGGTTCTCGGCAGTTCCTCAGCCTTCTTGTACCTTCTGCTACATTTCCAGGTTCAAGACCCTAAAGACGACGACCCTGAAGACCACCCCGTAGATAACGACGACCCCAGATACGACGACCCCTGAGACGACGACCCTGGAGACGATGACCCTGAAGACCACCCCGAAGAAGACGACGACCCCAGAGACGACGACCCTGGAGACGACGACCCTGAAGACCGAGAAGCAGAAGAACAAGAAGCTGCAGAACAAAAAGCAGAAGAACATTAAGCATAAGACTAAAAATCAGAGCAAAATATATTATCTAAATTATAAGCAGAAGAAGACTATGCAGTGTATGGGGGTGAGTCCGTTCCTCCTCTTGGTGCCCCTGGAAAAAACTGCAGGCCAAACTGAACGCTGACAAATCCTGTTGTAAATTTTTTGTGACAGGCAGAACGGAAGGTGTAATCTTCAAACTTTTATAGATAACAACTACAGAAATTCCTGTCACAAATAAGAATATGATGAAGAAGAAGAATATGAACAAGATGAAGAAGTAGAATATGAAGAAGAATAATAGTTGAATAAAAAGAATATGAAGAATGTAAAAAAAAAGAATAATAGGAAGAAGGTGCAGAAGGTGAAGAAGAAGAAGATGAATAAGGTGAAGAAAAAGTTGATGAAAAAGATGCTGCTGCTGAGGATGATGAAGAAGAAAGTGTGGGAGAAGTAAAAAAGAAGGTGAAGAGCATGGAAGTAGTGAAACATAAATATCTGACAAAATATAAAAAATCTTAACATAGTCAATATCTTTGTAACTCCGAACGTCTTAAAAAAAAAATAATAATTCCTGCTATTCCATTTGATTGGCCTAAACCTCTATGCCTTTAATGTCTCCTCCACCTCCCCCAATACAGCCTACATTATTCTTAGTTGTTTTCCTTCATGTAGAAAGAACCTGCAAGGAAAGAAAGGGTTTATTTTAATTCCGATATTTTTGTTCCATTGACTTGCATTGGTATCGGGAATCGGTATTTTTTGAATATCGGCCGATCCAATCCGATACCGATACTTCTGGATATCGGAAGGTATCGCTCAACACTAGTGAACAGTCACGGTTGGTCTACATCTGCTGGGTTGGCTGTAGTGGAAGTCGTGTCAGTCCCAATTATACTATTTCTACTGTGATGAAATTGATGCTACTTTGGTATTGTCTGCCAATAATTTTAGGAAACGTGAACACTCCTGGTTGGTTGTCCATCTGCTAATTTGGGTGTAGTGGAAGACCTGTCGGTCCCTATTATACTATTTCTACTGTGGTGAAATTGAATCCACTTTGGTATTGTCTGCCAAAAATGTTTAATATGTGAGCATTCCAGGTTGGGTGTCCATCTGCTGGATTGGGTGTAGTGGAAGACCTGTCAGTCCCTATTATACTATTTCTACTGTGGTGAAATTGATGCCACTTTGGTATTGTCTGATACAAATTTTTGAAAATGTGTAGACTCCTGGTTGGGTTTTCTTCATGTTGCCTGTAGCAGTAGGCCTCCGAGACCATCAGGCCTCCATTTCCTTGGACTCAACCACCCATGTTACTATCCTTAAATTTATCAGACAATGGTAGTCTACAAAACTGATATTTGTGCCACCTGAGTGTGTCTCAGCATGAAAGCAGGTAGAGGTGTTGTATGTGGTTTTAGGGCTCCCAGCAAAGGAGGCCAACACTGATCCCTCACCCACCTCATCTTACTGTGACATTAAATTGAAATCTGTAACTGCTGTCCGAGACCCCGATACCTGATTCCCGGCTGATTGCTGTAGTGCCATGCTACAATTTGTACTGTGTGTGAATTGAGGCCACTTTCCTGGTGTCTGTCCCTCATTTGATGTGTTTTGTCAGCATTTAGGGCCATTATAAGCTGTTGTGCTTGCATTTGTTTTTGCCTCCCATTGACATGAATGGTGTTCGGTTATGTTCGACGAATATTTGTCGAATTAATTGGCTAATATTGCAAATTCGGTGATCATAATCTGAACCGAATATTGAAATATTAGCTCATCTCTACTTGTAACCAGAATACCCAAGTCCTTCTCCTGTTCTGTAGTCTCTACATTCATCTATATTAAACCTGATTTGCCAAGTGTTTGTCCATTCAGTCATTTTATCAAGATCATTTTGCAATATTGTAAAGTCAAGATCAGATTTTAATATCCTACACAGTTGGGTGTTATCAGCAAAGACTGACACTTTAAGGTACCTTCACACGAAGCGACGCTGCAGCGATAGCGACAACGATGCCGATCGCTGCAGCGTCGCTGTTTGGTCGCTGGAGAGCTGTCACACAGACCGCTCTCCAGCGACCAACGATGCCGAGGTCCCTGGGTAACCAGGGTAAACATCGGGTTGCTAAGCGCAGGGCCGCGCTTAGTAACCCGATGTTTACCCTGGTTACCAGCGTAAAAGTAAAAATAACAAACAGTACATGCTCACCTGCGCGTCCCCCGGCGTCCGCTTCCTGTACTGTGTGAGCGCCGGCCCTAACAGCAGAGCGGTGACGTCACCGCTGTGCTTTTACTTTCACTTTAGGGCCGGCGCTCAGTCAGAGCAGGAAGTGGATGGCAGGGGACACGCAGGTGAGTATGTACTGTTTGTTTTTTTTACTTTTACGCTGGTAACCAGGGTAAACATCGGCCCTGCGCTTAGTAACCCGATATTTACCCTGGTTACCAGCGTAAAACATCGCTGGTATCGTTGCTTTTGGTGTCAAACCTGACGATAAACGCCGGTCTGATGACCAAATAAAGTTCTGAACTTTATTCAACGACCAGCGATATCACAGCAGGATCCTGATCGCTGCTGCGTGTCAAACACAACGATATCGCTATCCAGGACGCTGCAACGTCACGGATCATTGTCGTTCTTGTTGTAAAGTCGTTTCGTGTGAAGGTACCTTTACTCTCAATCCCATCCCCACTGCTTACTTTATCCCATTTAGAGAACGTACCATATCTGACAATTTTTTGTTTCCTGTCATTTAGCCAATTCCTCACCCATCTGCTTATAGTTTTCCCCAGTCCTTGCTTCTGTAGCTTCAGTATAAGGTTGTTATATGGTACAGTATCAAATGCCTTTGCAAAGTCCAGATAAATCACATCAGCCGCATTACCAACATCAAGATTTGCACTTACCTCCTTATAGAAACTCAACATGTTGTTTAGACACAACCTATCTTTCATGAATCCGTGCTGATTGTCATTTATTATATTATTCTCTGTAATATGTTTCTACAGGTCATCTCTTGTGATGCCTCAGAAACTTTGCATACTTCTGATGTCAAACTTACCGCACAGTAGTTACCTAGATCCACCTTCTTACCTGTCTTAAATATCTGTACGACATCAGCCATCCTCCAATCCCATAGCCCAAAACCTGATACAAGAGAGTCTAAGAATATTAGATACAGCGGTCTGTATATTTCTTAGCTGAATTCCCTCAGTATCCGTGGATGAATTCCATCTGGCCCCGGGGAATTTGTCAATGTTTAATTTGATCAGACGCAGGTATACTTCTTTTTGTGTTAAACTAGTTATATCAGGTGGTGAACTTTGATTTTTGCCTTAATGACAGAACACTGGAACAGACAGATCATTGGTGAACATGGATGAAAAGTGCATGTTTAATATCTCAGCTTTTTCGTCGTCCTCTTTAATCATCTTGTTAAGTTGCCAATACCATGTTTTGTTTTTTTGTTGTTGATGCAGTTATAAAATTTATTTTAATGTCACTGGCGATTTGTTTCTTTTTTACATTTCTTACTTAGATCTTTATACGCCTGAAATGCTATTTCTGTATTCTCAGCCTTCAGGATTTTGAATGCCCTTTGTTTTTGTCTTAGAAGAACCTAACCAAACTTCTACATCCTTTTACTTTTTTTTTTAGAAATTGTGACTGGGGTTGCTATTCTTCAGCTGGACTACTGGCATAATGTCATGAACCTTGAATGAAACAGTTGTCATCAATAGGGTTGAGCGAAACGGGTCGGCAATTTTCAGAAGTCGCCGACTTTTGGCAAAGTCGGGTTTCATGAAACCCGACCCCTGTGTGGGGTCGGCCATGAAGTTGGCGATCTTCTGAATCTGGAATCGGAATTCCGATACCGATTCCCGATATGTTTAAGATATCGGGAATTGGTATCGGAATTCAGATTTAAGTGTAAAATAAAGAATTAAAATAAAAAATATCGCCATACTTACCATCTGATTGCGCCCTGGTACTAAGCGGGAACCTTCCTTCCTTAGAATCAGCCCTTCCAGGACCTTCGGTGACGTCACGGTGACGTCGCGGCTTGTGATTGGTCGCGCGAGCGGTCACATGGGCGGCCGCGCGACCAATCACAAGCCGCGACGTCACCGCGACGTCACCGCAAGGTCCTGGAAGGCTGATTCTAAGGAAGGAAGGTTCCCGCTTAGTACCAGGGCGCATCAGATGGTAAGTATGGTGATATTTTTTATTTTAATTCTTTATTTTACACTTAAATATGGATCCCAGGGCCTGAAGGAGAGTTTCCGCTCCTTCAGACCCTGGGAACCATTGGAAACCCAATGCACTGCATTGGGTTTCGAGTTTCGGCCGACCCCGACCCCGACTTTTTTATAGGATCGGCCGATTTCACTCGACCCGACTTTTGAAAAAGTCGCGTTTCGTGAAACCCGACCTGATCCTATAAATGTAAAGGTCGCTCAACCCTAGTCATCAATAATTACATCTCTGCTTAATATGACCTTGTTCATTTCTGGCTGTAGGATTCTATATCCCTTCTGGGTTTCACTGTAGCCCACCAAGATACCTTCTTTTGCATGAGATTCCCACTTGGTACATTTTTCTACAGCTTTACTTGGTAGTTTTGAAGATAGCAAGCTGCCATGATTGCTTCACTCCTATATGTTGTTGACAAATCTGCGTCAAATAGCATACTTACTTCACTTTCACAAAGTGTCTAGTTCCTTCTTTCTACTACACCATTTTGTTCAGGGTTGTATGGTACAGTGGTCTGAAACACAATTCCATTTTTCCTTAAAACACTTTGTGACTCATTACTTGTAAATTCTCTTCTGTTATCTGCACGCATAATTTTTGGCATTCTCCCAAATTTGCTATATACTTCAGTAAGATATAGTTCAAGTTTCTCTGGAACTTCACATTTGCTGTGAAGCAGAGAGACAACTGTATATCTTGAAAAATCATTAATAATTGTGAGAAAATATCTGTACGTTCCAGGAGTTTGAATACTGATTGGATCACAAACATCTGTCTGTCCAGAAGCTGTTCAGATTTTGTAGTACTATTCTTAGGAAAGGATTTTCTTGACATTTTCCCTACAGGACAGCTAGTACTTCATTGTCTGATTACACAGATTGACTGTAATACCATCAACAATTTGTTTTTTAACTGACTTCCTAATTGCTTCTGGGTGTCTATGTGCTAGACGCCTGTGTCATACATGGATCCAATTCTTGTGCTGTTCATGTTTAGCAGTATATACACTTTCCTTGCATTTTAGCTAGTACAACTCATCTTTGATTTTTCCTTCTGAATTCATATGCTGACAATTAGCCAAGATCACTTTCTCTGACTTAGTTTGGTCAAGGTTGGAGAAGAAGCTTCTGTCATTTGTCATATGACAAGTTGCCCAAGAGTCTATACAACATGCATGCTTTGATGTACTTACATCAATAGTAAACACAGCTTCAGTACTTGAAGTGTCATATTCTTCAGTAATATAACTAACTTTTTGATGATTATTTTGCTTTTTCAGCTGATTCATTCCAGATTTCCAGACTCTGCAATCAGCCTTTTAGGTGCCCTGATTTATTCCAGACAAAACAATCACATGTTTCCTTTGAATTACTTTTATTTTGGGTAGATCTTGGGTTTTTAAAGTGGACTCTGCTTTGGATACCCCACTGCTGCTTACACTTTCTGTCTTTCACTCATATTCATCTATAAGCCTTCCTCTGACATACTCCAATGTAAACTTATAATCTGGGCACGCATTTAGTGCAGTTACAAGCTTGGCATTGCTTTCTGATGAACCACTAGAGTCTAAAATTTCTAGAATACTAGTTGGCCCTTGCAAAATTTTCGCACATTGGTAGTCTTGGGCGCAGGCAATTTCAGGAAAATTAAGCTGGTCAAATGGAAATGTATTTAATGAGATGATGAACACAGAGAGGTATGTGTGTCAATGACATATATATATATATATATATATATATATATATATATATATATACAGTATATATGTTTTCACGAACATTTGAGCGCATGGATCCATTATATGTCCATTATGCAAGCCGGCAAGAAAATCTCGCAATACGGATGTCATACAGATGGCACACGGATGCTTACATGTGAGAAAATCGCATCCTCGCACTGCACACGGATGACATACAGATCACTGTTCAGGGAACATTTCTGTGATTCTCGTCCATGTAAAATGGACCAATTTTTTATACGTTGTGTGTGACTCCAGCCTAAAGGAGACCCCCAACATTAAATGTAATGGTATTTTACTTACTGATCAGAAGGGGTCTGATTGTCAGGATCTTGCAAAAGAACAGGGGCAGCAGCATTTTTTCCCCTCCACAGCAGTACTGTCATCTATCTGCAGTGTAGGGAACACAGCCCTATGTATGTGAACAGAGCAGCTCCCTGTACCGCAGTTCCACTTTGACAGTAAAAATGATGAAGGAGAATTGACCCCATAACTAAGCGTATGTACACCATTGTATAATAATTGGGAATATCCCCTTTAACCCCTTCATGACCCAGCCTATTTTGGCCTTAATGACCTTGCCGTTTTTTGCAATTCTGACCAGTGTCCCTTTATGAGGTAATAACTCAGGAACACTTCAACGGATCCTAGCGATTCTGAGATTGTTTTTTTGTGACATATTGGGCTTCATGTCAGTGGTAAATTTAGGTTGATAATTTCTGAGTTTATTTGTGAAAAAAATGGAAATTTTGCAAAAATGTTGAACATTTTGCAATTTTCACATTTTGAATTTTTATTCTGTTAAACCAGAGAGTTATGTGACACAAAATAGTTAATAAATAACATTTCCCACATGTCTACTTTACATCAGCACAATTTTGGAAACAAATTTTTTTTTTGCTAGGAAGTTATAAGGGTTAAAATTTGACCAGTGATTTCTCATTTTTACAACAAAATTTACAAAACCATTTTTTTTAGGGACCACATCACATTTGAAGTCAGTTTGAGGGTTCTATATGGCTGAAAATACCCAAAAGTGACACCATTCTAAAAACTGCACGCCTCAAGGTGCTCAAAACCACATTCAAGAAGTTTATTAACCCTTCAGGTGTTTCACAGCAGCAGAAGCAACATGGAAGTAAAAAATGAACATTTAACTTTTTAGTCACAAAAATGATCTTTTAGCAAAATTTTTTTTATTTTCTCAAGGGTAAAAGGAGAAACTGGACCATGAACGTTGTTGTCCAATTTGTCGTGAGTACGCTGATACCTCATATGTGGGGGTAAACCACTGTTTGGGCGCACGGCAGGGCTCGGAAGGGAAGGAGCGCCATTTGACTTTTTCAATGAAAAATTGGCTCCAATCTTTAGCGGACACCATGTCGCGTTTGGAGAGCCCCCGTGTGCCTAAACATTGGAGCTCCCCCACAAGTGACCCCATTTTGGAAACTAGACCCCCCAAGGAACTTATCTAGAAGCATAGTGAGCACTTTAAACCCCCAGGTGCTTCACAAATTGATCCGTAAAAATGAAACAGTACTTTTTTTTCACAAAAAAAATATTTTAACCTCAGTTTTTTCATTTTCACATGGGCAAAAGGATAAAATGGATCCTAAAATTTGTTGGACAATTTCTCCTGAGTACAGCGATACCTCACATGTGGGGGTAAACCACTGTTTGGGCACATGGTAAGGCTCGGAAGGGAAGGAGCGCCATTTGACTTTTTGAATGAAAAATTATCTCCATCGCTAGCAGACACCATGTCACGTTTGGAGAGCCCCTGTGTGCCTAAACATTGGAGCTCCCCCACAAGTGACCCCATTTTGGAAACTAGACCCCCCAAGGAACTTATCTAGAAGCATAGTGAGCACTTTAAACCCCCAGGTGCTTCACAAATTGATCCGTAAAAATGAAAAAGTACTTTTTTTTCACACAAAATTTCTTTTAGCCTCAATTTTTTCATTTTCACATGGGCAACAGGATAAAATGGATCCTAAAATTTGTTGGGCAATTTCTCCTGAGTACGCCGATACCTCATATGTGGGGGTAAACCACTGTTTGGGTGCACGGCAAGACTCGGAAGGGGAGGCGTGCCATTTGACTTTTTGAATGGAAAATTAGCTCCAATCGTTAGCGGACACCATGTCGCGTTTGGAGAGCCCCTGTGTGCCTAAACATTGGAGCTCCCCTACAAGTGACCCCATTTTGGAAACTAGACCCCCCAAGGAACTTATCTAGATGCATAGTGAGCACTTATAACCCCCAGGTGCTTCACAGAAGTTTATAACGCAGAGCCGTGAAAATAAAAAATAATTTTTCTTTCCTCAAAAATGATTTTTAGCCCAGAATTTTTTATTTTCCCAAGGGTAATAGGAGAAATTGGACCCCAAATGTTGTTGTCCAGTTTGTCCTGAGTACGATGATACCCCATATGTGGGGGTAAACCACTGTTTGGGCGCACCGCAGGGCTCGGAAGGGAAGGCACGCCATTTGGCTTTTTGAATGGAAAATTAGCTCCAATCATTAGCGGACACCATGTCGCGTTTGGAGAGCCCCTGTGTGCCTAAACATTGGAGCTCCCACACAAGTGACCCCATTTTGGAAACTAGACCCCCAAAGGAACTTATCTAGGAGCATAGTGAGCACTTTGAACCCCCAAGTGCTTCACAGAAGTTTATAACGCAGAGCCATTAAAATAAAAAATAATTTTTCGTTTCTCAAAAATGATTTTTTATCCCACAATTTTTTATTTTCCCAAGGGTAACAGGAGAAATTGGACCCCAAAAGTTGTTGTCCAGTTTCTCCTGAGTACGCTGATACCCCATATGTGGGGGTAAATTACTGTTTTGGCACACGTCGGGGTTTGGAAGGGAAGTAGTGACGTTTTGAAATGCAGACTTTGATGGAATGCTCTGCAGGCGTCAGGTTGCGTTTGCAGAGCCCTGATGTGCCTAAACAGTAGGAACTCCCCATAAGTTACTCCATTTTGGAAACTAGACCCCCAAGGGAACTTATCTAGATGTGTGGTGAGCACTTTGAACCCCCAAGTGCTTCACAGAAGTTTATAACGCAGAGCCGTGAAAATAATAAATGTGTTTCCTTTCCTCAAAAATATTTTTTTAGCCCAGAATTTTTTATTTTTGCAAGGGTAACAGGAGAAATTTGACCCCAAAAGTTGTTGTCCAGTTTCTCCTGAGTACGCTGATACCCCATATGTGGGGGTAAACCACTGTTTGGGCACATGCCGGGGCTCGGAAGGGAAGTAGTGACGTTTTGGAATGCAGACTTTGATGGAATGGTCTGCGGGCATCATGTTACGTTTGCAGAGCCCCTGATATGCCTAAACAGTAGAAACCCCCCACAAGTGACCCCATTTTGGAAACTAGACCCCCCAAGGAACTTATCTAGATGTGTGGTGAGCACGTTCAACCCCCAAGAGCTTCACAGAAGTTTACAACGCAGGGCCGTGAAAATAAAAAATCATTTTTCTTTCCTCAAAAAAGATGTTTTAGCAAGCAATTTTTTATTTTCACAAGGGTAACAGGAGAAATTGGGCACCAACAGTTGTTGCCCAGTTTGTCCTGCGTACGCTGGTACCCCAAATGTGGGGGTACACCACTGTTTGGGCGCACGTCGGGGCTTGGAAGGGAGGGAGCACCATTTGACTTTTTGAACGCAAGATTGGCTGGAATCAATGGTGGCGCCATGTTGCGTTTGGAGACCCCTGATGTGCCTAAACAGTGGAAACCCCTCAATTCTAACTTCAACACTAACCCCAACACACCCCTAATCCTAATCCCAACTGTAGCCATAACCCTAATCACAACCCTAACCCCAACACACCCCTAACCACAACCCTAACCCCAACACACCCGTAACCCTAATTCTAACCCTAATCCCAACCCTAACCCTAATCCCAACCCTAACCACAACTGTAACCCCAACACACCCCTAACCCCATCCGTAACCCTAACCACAAGCCTAATCTTAACCCTATTTCCAACCCTAGCCCTAATTCCAACCCTAACTCTAATTCCAACCCTAACCCTAAGGCTATGTGCCCACATTGCGGATTCGTGTGAGATTTTTCCGCACGATTTTTGAAAAATCTGCAGGTAAAAGGCACTGCGTTTTACCTGCGGATTTACAGCAGATTTCCAGTGTTTTTTTGTGCGGATTTCACCTGCGGATTCCTATTGAGGAATAGGTGTAAAACGCTGCGGAATCCTCACAAAGAATTGACATGCTGCGGAAAATACAACGCAGCGTTTCTGCATGGAATTTTCCGCACCATGGGCACAGCGGATTTGGTTTTCCATAGGTGTACATGGTACTGTAAACCTGATGGAAAACTGCTACGAATTCGCAGCGGCCAATCTGCTGCGGATCCGCTGCGGATCCGCGGCCAATCCGCTGCGGATCCGCGGCCAATCCGCTGCGGATCCGCGGCCAAATCCGCACTGTGTGCACATGCCATAACCCTAACCCTACCCCTAACCCTAACCCTACCGCTAACCCTAACCCTAACCCTAACCCTACCCCTAGTTCTAACCCTAGTTCTAACCCTAACTCTAGTGGAAAAAGAAAAAAAAAATATTTTCTTTATTTTATTATTGTCCCTACCTATGGGGGTGATAAAGGGGGGGGGGTTTATTTATTATTTTTTTATTTTGATCGCTGTGATAGAACCTACCACAGCGATCAAAATGTACTTTGTAATGAATCTGCCGGCCGGCAGATTCGGCGGGCGCACTGCGCATGCGCCCGCCATTTTGGAAGATGGCGGCGCCCAGGGAGAAGACGGACCGACTTCGGGAGGCTCGGTAAGTATGATGGGGTGGTGGGGGGGTGGATCGGAGCACAGGGGGGGGATCGGAGGACGGGGGGGAGCGGACAGGAGCACGGGGGAGCGTACAGGGGGACGGAGGGGGGTACCGGACAGAACGGAGGACTGGGGAGGAGATCGGGGGCGGTGGGGGGGGGGCAGAACATGATTTCCAGCCATGGCAGATGCTATTGCAGCATCGGCCATGGCTGGATTGCAATATTTCACCATTTTCATAGGTGAAATATTGCAAATTGCTCTGATTGGCTGTTGCACTTTCAACAGCCAATCAGAGCGATCGTAGCCACGGGGGGGTGAAGCCACCCCCCCTGGGCTGAAGCACCACTCCCCCTCTCCCTGCAGATTGGGTGAAATAGGAGTTAACCCTTTCACCCGATCTGCAGGGACGCGATCATTCCATGACGCCACATAGGCGTCATGGGTCGGATTGGCACCGACTTTCATGACGCCTACATGGCGTGAAAGGTCGGGAAGGGGTTAATAAAAAGTAATATCTGCAGATTATTTTACCTTTTTTTTCCCCTATGGTTGGATTTTTTTTCCAATTTTTGCAAGGCTGTTTCCACCAATCTCTCCCATCGGAAAACAATGTACAGTCTGAGTAATATCAGCGCTGCAGTTTTTTACTTGGAATCAGAGGTGACTCCAGGTCACCAATAAGCTGCAAACTTAGAAGGAAGATAGACTTTTCAATTACTGTCAAATAATATGGAAAATCTGATGGTTCAGAACCTGTCCAGTCCCTTTTAGGCTGCATTAATTTATATCTTCAGTTTTAAAGCTGAAGTCTTAAACAGGTAAAGTTTTACTTTTATTCTACTTCCACATATGTAGCAAATATTTTATATGTACCTGCCTGAAATCGGCAGTTCAAGGAGTTCGGTAAGCTGGAAAGCCCCCAAGGCAAATGTTAGGATTTGTTTCAGCTTTGTGGTAGTATGCTTTTCGGTAGTGTGGTGCCATCTGCAGGTCATTTTTCCTTACTGCTGTTTTGTGAAAATTAATGTTTAAAATGTATTTTGTGATCACATTGTGGGTGTGTGGTTTGTTTGGCTATTTTCTTGTTGAAGGGGGCAAGTTTACCTTTCAAATGGTGTACCATTTGTGTGTGCGGGTGCAGTATGAACCGAGATACAAAGTAATCACCGAAAGTGTTTTGAAAATAATATAGAAGGATTTCTTATGTAATCCTGCATACATTGGCCCTTATTTAGCATAGACTGATGCACCTTTCTCATTAATAGAGCTTATTGCTCAGACTTTCATGCACTTTCATGCACTTTTTGTATCTGTTCCCACATTTCTTTTGCGGTTTCACATTTACATACATGCACAATCTAATCATCATCTTTACTGAGGGAAATAGTGCTTTGTGTTTCTTTTTATGCTTTTCTACCCAGTCTTCTGGTAGTGTGCCAGGTCTAGACTCCTGTGTGTATTTCAAATTACCTTCTCTTATCAGCAGTATATTTACCTTGCATTTCCAGAATTGGTAGCTCTGGTTAGTCAGATTTGGCACTGTGAACTTCACAAAGTCACTTCTTCTGACTACGTTGTTGTCTTTCTCTTCTGGGTTGTTCTATGGGTCTTTGGGTTTCTGGGTCTCTGGGTGTCTGGACCCATAACCTGTTGGCAGCGGATTAATCTCTGTACTGTCCAGTCGTTCAACAGTAAATATATATTTATTCGGGAACAAAGATAACACTTCTTACAACTTACATTTCTTATAACTTAGGATCTTAGCATGTTGTCTGTCAGCTTGCAAAGTGAAAGTAAAATGCGCCCCAGCTAAACACGCAGTGAACAGGAACTTTTTTCTTCTTTTTTTACAATGCGCTACTGGCAATATAACACTATTCTTGGAGACAGGAACTCATGCACTATTAAACAGTAGTAAAAAGTAGTTGTTGCAATATATACAATAGTAAGCATTATTTCAACACAATGACTATCAATCAACTTAAAGAGCTTGTTGCTGGGTGGTGAAACAACTGTGGAGGCAGTGGTTCCTTATGTGCTCCATCACACCCAGAGTACTTACTACAATATTTGCATGTGAATTGAAATGCTGATTTCTCAGGAATGCTGCAACAAATGTAATATATAAAGGTGTCAATGGATTTACAGTTCACAGATGAACAACCCCAATAATGCAGTGGGTGAATAGGGTGAATCTTACTGACAGATTTCCTTTTAAGCTACCGTATTTTTCGGACTACAAGATGCACTTTTTCCCCCCCAAAAAAGGGGGGAAAATAGGGGGTGCATCTAATAGTCGTAATGCAGGCTTACCGCGGCGGCAGAGGTGCGGCGGCAGAGGTGGCGCAGAGAGCGGGGTCCCTTTCACCGGTGAGGTGATGCAGCAGCCCGGTAAGAAGCAGAGCCGGGTGAATCCTGTTGTTATCGGTGGTGGCGGCCATCTTCCTGAGGCCGCGCGTGCGCAGATGGAGTGCTCTGCTTCCCGGGGCTTCAGGAAAATGGCCGCGGGAGGCCGCGCGTGCGCAGATGGAGATCGCGGTGGCCATTTTCCTGAAGCCGAGTTCGCAGATTTAGATATTGGCTTCAGGAAAATGGCTGCCGCTGTTAGAGAGATGGTATAAGGTGCGTTCGCAGCCCGGGGTCCACTGTGCAGAGATGGAACCTGCTGCTGAGTAATGACGGACTATATGGCAGTACAATGTGGATACACACACGCGTTAACTTCACCCTGTTTGAAGGAAGCTAACCCTGTTGCGTCACAGGGCCGTGGTACCGCACCAAGAGCGCAAGCAAGGAGTCTCAGAACTCTATCCCAAGATACTGGATTGGAGTACTTACTGACCACTTGCGCTCGACACCGCAACTGGGGTGTCAAAGTAACAGAAAAACTTAAAGCACAAGAGGGCGAGCTGTGCCGCTTTGGCGGATGCCACTAACCACCCAGACTTGGGATAGGAAAGCGCTCTATAAGCGCATGGCGCCGCACTGGCGGCTACAGCAGTAGACGCTGTATCGTGTGTCTTTATGTTGACAGCTAGTCGGGTGCTAGACAGCAAGCATCCACCTTTCGCGAGCAGTCATACACAAGGGAGGGGATATTAAAGAATGACTTGCACTCATCAACACACACACGTATACAAATGTACACTAGCGCATGGCCGTGCGGTCATGCGAAGCTTATATAGCTGCAGCACGTACAGGACCTTCCAAAAAGGACCAATGGAAAGCTGCCACAGAAGTTCAGCACCTTCAGGACCTTCCTGGAGGACCAATTGGATCAGCTGCAGTATCTGAGCATGTGACCTTCGATCTCCAATGGGAGATCTTGCCCTGGGCATGCTCAGAAGGGGAAAAGCAGGACTCAGTCCCAAAAGCGTCTGCTCGCCACTGCCCAGCATTGGCTTTAATGGCAGAAGCTGGAAAAGCAGCAGTAACTCTATGCACAGAGTGAGACTGAGCAAGATGCCTGGACCGACATCTCTGCTGAGCAGACTCCACTGCTGCTGGAGAAAAATGGGAGACCACAGCGGAGGCGGGAACTCGACACCTAACAGCTGCGATCTCCATCTGCGCACGCAAAGCCTCCCACGGCCATTTTCCTGAAGCCCCGGGAAGCAGATCACCTCAGGAAGATGGCTGCCACCACCGATAACAACAGGATTCACCCGGCTCTGCTGCTTACCGGGCTGCTGCATCACCTCACCGGTGAAAGGGACCCCTCTCACGCCATACCTCTCACTGCGCCTCCTCATCCCCGCACCTCTGCCGGTAACCACTGCTGCAACCCTCCCATGGACACCAGGCCGTGGCGTCGCCCACCTAAGCAGGAAGGGACCCTGTTCAGGTGCACGCCGTACCGCATCACCCCTCCTCTGCCGACACCATGCCTCCTGTGACCCTGCTCTTCCACCACCAGCCCTCAGGTAAGATTCTGTAAATTCGGACAATAAGACGGACCCCAATCTTATAAAAAAATCTTTTTATCTGCAATTTTCACCCCAAATTTGGGGTGCGTCTTATGGTCCGGTGCGTCTTATAGTCCGAAAAATACAGTAAGTGTTATGTTACTTCATACTCTATGAATCATGCAGTGAATCTATCCTGCTTTTCTGGGTCCAGAACACACAGAATTAAATGACTGATGATGAGACATTAAAAATATCCTCTATTGAGCTTTTTCTGTATCACGAGATTTGTATTTACTTTTCAGATATTAGAAGGTATATGTAACAGCACATTTTCTTTCTAATACAGCATGGGCCTAATGTTATACTTTACTTAATTTCACTTTAAATCTATTTTTTGTTCCTTTATTATATTACTCAGTAAACCTAATAAAATTTCTCTACTTCCTCCCGCAGGTTAGCATTTTATTAGTCTATAAATTGTCTGACGTTATAGCCTTTAATCCTGAATGTATGTTTTGGGGTTTTTTTTAAGGAAGAAAATATTAAAACCCAAATATTACCGAAATCTATATTTATTCTCATCGGATGTCTGTAGGCTTAATCTTTTAAACAGATGATTCCTGTCAGGAACGTGCTTATCAGAAACACAAGTATTTTGCTGCAGGAAAAATATAAAATATAAGAAAGCCATTTCTGTGTAGATGGAACTGTTTTCTGTCCTAGTTTATTATTATTTCCTTTCGTAAGCGAGCTGTGGAGTGCTTGTTATTATGTCATAGTTAGATTGCTTTGCTATTTGTAATACTGCACAATGCTAAAACTTCTGTAATAAGCCGACATTGACTCTAATGAGCCAATAGTGCAGTCTCTGGGAAAAAAACAGTAGAGCCATTGCATTCTAGGAATCAGTAGGGTTGTAGATATGAGCGAACCTTTTAAGGTTCGGTTCGATTAGGATCGGCGAATTTCCGATGTTCGCTGCACAGTTTGACAAACGTATCCGAACCCCATTGAATTCAATGAGAGGCAAACCAAATGCATAGACAACACCTTCCCCCTGCGGGGTGGGGGTGGGGGGCAAAGGCTGCCAAAACAGCTCAAATCATGGGCAGACACCAGGAAAAGTGGCATCAAATGATCCAGAGTACAAATAGTATAACTGCACAGCATGGATGCATGAGGCAGGGCCTGGGAAAGGGCTTGGCCAAGCATTTCTAGCAGTAACAAGTGGATGAGAGACAGGTGTTGGCCTGGTGTTCTGAGAGCCATGCCAAATTCAGGCAGCACACATCAAGGAGACCCAACTTGAAGTCCAAACATTTCCAAAAAGTTAGAATCAGACACCAGGAAAGGTGGCATCAATTGACCCACAGTAGAAATTTTATAATGATGCAGCAGTCAGGCATGAGCCATGCATGAGACAGAGTCTGGGCCTGCATTTAAAGCTTTGAATTTCAGTTACAATTAAGAGGTGGGTGAGAGACTGGTGGAGGCCTGCTGTGCTGTGAGCCCTGATACCTCAAGCAAGAGCTAAAACTGCTTTTCTGCTCAGCCACACTCAGGTGGCACAAATATCAGTTTCGTAGACTACTATTGTTGGAAAAATTAAGGATAGTAACACAGGTAGTTTACTGAAAATTAGTGCAGGCCTGCCGTTCTGGGAGCCCAACTGCTACAGGGCATGCCCAGCATTTCTAGCTTACAAATTGATCAGTAAGAAGTGGATGAGTGACAGGTGTAGGCTGTACCAGATGGAGACCGAACTTGGAGTCTCCACATTTTGAAAAATTATTGTCACACACCACTAAAGTGGCATCAATTTCACCAGAGTAGAAATAGTAAAATGAGGCTCTGACACCCCTTCCACTGCTGGCAACCCACCAGATGGAGACCCAACTTGGTGTCTCCACATTTCAAAATATTATTGGCATACACCACTAAAGTGACATCAATTTCCCCAGAGTAGAAATAGTATAATAGGCCTCTGATGCACCCTCCACTAGAGGAAACCCACCAGATGGACACCCAACTTGGAGTCTCCACATATCAAAAAAATATTGTTACACACCACTAAAGTGGCACCAATTTCACCAGAGGAGAAATAGCATAATGGTGCTCTGAGATCACTATGCCTATGAGCAACCCACCAGATGGAGACCCTACTTGGAGTCTCCACATTTCCTAAAATTATTGGCACACACCACTAAATTGGAATAAATTTCCCCAGAGCAGAAACAGTATAATAGTGCTCTGAAACCTCTTCCACTACAGGCAACCCACCAGATAGAGACCCAACTGTCATGGTTTGGATAGGGTTAATTCCCTGCCCTCTCATGGTTAATTGTTGTGGCCTCCTATTGGATCTGGGAGGGATATTTATACCCACGCTTGACTAGGATTCTCTGTCAGTTATACTTTCATTCTGTCTGTGTGCCTGACTCCCTGGGGTGCGTGTGCATACTGTTTTGTTTGTTTGCTCTCCATGCTCGATCTGGTCTGTTTGATTCTCTCGGCTTTCTGACCTCTGGCTTCCACCTGACAAACCTTCTCTATCACCTCCAGTACCTCGCTCCCGGTTATTGACCTTGGTACGTTTGACTACTCTCCGGTGCCTGGCTCAGCCCCTGGCCACTCCCCCTCGGTCTCATGGTTTAGGTCCTGCTTGCTACCCAGTGAGTTCTCCACCATTATGCTCTGGGCTCCCTTACTGCAGCGAGTAGCCTCCCGGCAGTAGTTACACCCAGGATCTGTGACATTATAACTGACCATACAGTCTCTTCCAGGTGGTGGCGTGCGAGTTTATTATGGATCCAGTACGGGCTCTCATGGAGCAGGTTAACAAGCTCTCCCAACTTATGCAGAAGCTGTCCATGGAGCAGCAAGCCCTGGTTCACTCGCACCAACAGGTGCAGAGAGTTTTGGTGGGCGCTCTACAGGGTCCTGTTCCATTGGGGACTCGTGATGGGGGCCCCACTGATGTGTCCCTAGGGGACCCCGAACCACCGGTAAAGTTACCTGACAGTTTTTCAGGGGATAAAAAGTTGTTTAGGGTTTTTAAAGAGGGATGCCAGTTGTTTTTTGAGTTACGTCCCCAAGCTTCTGGTATTGTAAGGCAGAGGGTGGGGATCGTTATGTCCTTGTTAAGGGGGGCTCCACAGGCATGGGCCTTCTCTCTCCCTCTGTTTCTGTATATGTTGGTGAACCTGTTCTTTGAGGCTTTGGGGCACATTTATGATAAGCCTAATACAGTGCGTCTGGCAGAGCATAAGG
Source organism: Ranitomeya variabilis (assembly GCF_051348905.1). Lineage (NCBI taxonomy): Eukaryota > Metazoa > Chordata > Amphibia > Anura > Dendrobatidae > Ranitomeya > Ranitomeya variabilis. Next base: position 171,403,842 of record NC_135235.1, on the reverse strand, counting down.
TGATGAGGGTGACACAAGGTAGGAACTCAGCTGAATGTTTATGCTCAGACTTTAGACGCTGGGCCACTGAAGTATCCTGGAACAACGCCGCCCTGAGGGGGTTGTTCCGCAGGGGCCTGTCCGACTGTTTACAGGATGCTCTGGCATTACTCTTTCCCCCCGATACCCTGGAGGATGCCATGATGGAGGCGGTCCATATGGACCGGAGGCTCCATGCTAGAGGAGTGATGCAGCAGGAGACCTCACTATACTCCAACCTGTGGGACACTGCATCCGTCCCTGAGCCAATGGCGGTTGGGGCTATCTCGATGATGGAAAGAGAGAGAAGACACCACAGAGACAACCAACTATGCTTTTACTGTGGAGCCTCTGGACATTGGAAAAGGGGCTGTCCCTCTTGTCCTTCTTCTGCTAAGCTGTTGGGAAATGCCTAAGTCTGAGTAAGGATCAAGGAGGTTACCCAGACTTTCAGGTACATTTTTCCTCATTTGATAAAATTTTGCTTCAGGTGGAATTGGAATTGCTGGTGGTCCTGTTTTGACCACCACCTTTGTTGACTGCGGTTCTGCCATTAACCTGATCGATGCTTGGGTGGTGACTTTTAATAAGATAGGGACAGTCAGGCTTAAGGATCCTGTTAAAATTGTGGCTATTGACTCGTCTCCTCTCACCTGGGATGGAATTTGTATAATGTCTGAAGTTTTTTCTCTGAAAGTGGGTTTTACTCATGTGGAAAAATTAAGTTGTTTTGTTCTAGATAATTTGCCTGCTGGACTGGTACTAGAGATGTCTTGGCTTCAATGCCATAATCCTATCATTGGGTGATGGGGGAGGTCACTCAGTGGAGATGTAAGGATAACAGTATATGTTATAACCTAGTGCCTCTTGTCACCCCTGTAAAATCTGTATCTGTGTCGTCTGTCAGTCAGGAGGATGTTTTCCGAAAGCAAGGATGAGGCGCTTCCACCACATAGACCTTTCGATTATGCCATTGATTTAGTTCCGGGAGCCAAGTTACCCAAGGCTGGCCTGTTTAATTTGTCCGAGCCTGAGCATCAAGCCATGAAGGAGTACATAGCAGAGAGTCTCCACAAGGGGCATATTCGGCCTTCTGTTTCACCCATGGCAGGGGGGTTCTTTTTCATAAAAAATAAAGATGGTGGTTTGCGGCCATACATCGACCTTTGGGAACTGAACAAAATTACGGTAAAAAACACGTACCCTCTTCCCCTGATCCCTGATTTATGTAACCAACTAACGGGGGCCAAATGGTTCTCTAAGCTCAATGTACGAGGGGCTTATAACCTTAAAAGGGTCCAGGAAGGGGATGAATGGAAAACAGCGTTCCTGACAACTGAGGGGCTGTTTTAAAACCTAGTTATGCCCTTTGGTCTCACTAACCCTCCTGCTGTTTTCAAAATTTCATTAATGTTATTTTCTCTGACCTAATTGGGCGTTATGTGGTCATCTACCTGGATGACATTTTATTGTACTCAGCGGACAATCAAACTCAGGGAGAATCATTTATATGCTAAACTGGAAAAATGTTCATTTTTTGTGCAAGAACTGTCTTTTCTGGGGTTAATTGTGTCAGGGGAGGGATTCCGCATGGATCCTAAAAAGGTCCAGGCCATTACAGATTGGGTGCAGCCACATGACTTGAAGGGGTTGCAGTGATTTTTGGGCTTTGCTAACTTCTATAGGAAGTTCAATAAGGGTTTTTCACAGGTGGTAAAGCCTTTGACGGGCCTCACCCTCAAGGGGGCTGATGTGAAAAATTGGTCCGTGGCTGCAAAAATTCTTTCCTGATGCTAAAAAAATGTTTTACTTCAGCTCCTGTGTTGGTACAACCCGATCCGTCAAGACCCTTTATTGTAGAGATTGACACTTCTGAGGTGGGGGTGGGGGCAGTTTTGTCTCAGGGTCCTTCCACACTCACTAATCTGAAGCCATGCGCTTTCTTTTCCAAAAAATTCTCTCTGGCCAAGAAAAATTATGATATCGACAATAGGGAATTGTTGGCGGTTAAGTTGGCTTTTGAAGAATGGAAGCATTTCCTGGAGGAGGCCGTCCACCACATTACAGTTATCACTGATCATAAAAATTTGGCCTATATCGAGTCTGCCAAGAGATTGACCCCCAGACAGGCTTGGTGGGTGCTTTTTTTTCTCGATTTCAATGTACCTTCTCATTCCGCCCCCAGGATCTAAAAATATTAAGGCTGATGCTTTATCCCAAAGCTTTGATTCTGTATCCCATCCAGAACCCCCCTCCTCCATTCTTCAGCCAGGAGTAGTGATGGCTGAAATCTCATCTGATTTACAGAGAGAGATTTTGGAGGCTCAAATTCTGACTCCTGGTAGTAAACCCCCCAGGTAAATTGTTTTTACCGGAAGGGTTCCGTCTCAGACTCCTGCAGGAGTTTCACGATTCTGTGTTAAGTGCTCATCCTGGGATTGCAGCTACGCGGAGGGGCAGTTTCTTGGGGTTTCTGGTGGCCATCTATGATATCAGATATTAAAAAGTTTGTGACTTTGTGACTGCATGTGGGGTGTGCGCCCGTTTCAAGAGTTCTCATACCCGGCCTGCCGGGGAATTGGTGCCTTTGCCAATTCTGGATAGGCCATGGACACATTTGTCCATGGACTTTATCACAAATCTCCCTCCTTCCAGGGGCAACTCAGTAGTATGGGTGGTGGTGGATAGGTTCTCTAAACAAGCCCACTTTGTACCTCTGCCCGCATTACCGTCTGCTGATCCTTGGCCCGCTTATTTATACAGCATGTTGTTCGGTTGCGTGGAGTACCTGTGAATGTGCTGTTGGACAGAGGTGTGCTGTTTGTGGCCAGGTTTTGGAGGGCTTTTTGTAAGAAGCTGGGGATTATGCTGTCTTTTGCCTCTGCCTATCACCCGGATTCTAATGGACAGACGGAATGCACAAACCAATCTTTGGAGCAAATTCTGAGATGCCTGGCCTCTTCCAGACATGAGGACTGGTGTGAGGTATTGCCCATGATAGAATTTGAGTTCAACTCTTGTGTGAGTCAGTCCACTGGAAAATCTCCCTTCCAGGTCAACTATGGGTTTGACCCACATTTTGGGGAATTTTCCTGCATGGATTCAGGTTGCTCTGGAGCCGAATGCATGGTACAACATTGAGAACTCTTTGGAGGGAGGTTCAGATGAACATCTCTAAAGCCCAGAAAAGGTACCAACAATTTGCAGACAGGAGGAGGGGGCCAGGTCCCATCCTAGTAGGGGAGGAGGTGTGGTTATCCACCTGTAATAACAAGCTTAAGATACCCTCTATTAAGCTGGGCTGAAAGTTTATTGGTCCATACAAAATTGTGGAGGTAGTCAATCCGGTGGCCTACAGACTACAGCTGCCCACCTCCTTCAAAATATTTGATGTCTTCCACAGGTCCATGTTAAAGCCACTTTGGACTGGTAGGGAAGATTCCTCGTCCGATACTCTGCCAGTATTGGTAGAGGGACAGCTGGAGTACGAGGTGGGGCGCATCATTGACTCTCGGTGGGTGCGCCGGAAGCTCCAGTATCTGATACATGGGAAAGGGTATTCTCTTGAGGATCGGTCAAGGGTCCCGGCCAGTTCGGTGCACACCGATTGTCTGGAGCGGGCATTCCATGCCAGATATCCAGAGAAGCCAGGGGGTCCAGTGGCCCCCCGTTAAGAGGGGGGTACTGTCATGGTTTGGACAGGGTTAATGCCCTGCCCTCTCAGGGTTAATTGTGGCCTCCTTTTGGATCTGGGAGGGATATTTATACCCACGCTGGACTAGGATTCTCTGTCAGTTACACTTTCATTCTGTCTGTGTGCCTGACCCTCTGGTGTGCGTATGCATACTGTTGTTTGTTTTCTCTCTCCAGTCTGTTTGATTCACTCAGCTTTCTGACCACCAGCTTCCACCTGACTATCCTTCTCTCTCGCCCTCCAGTACCTCGCTTATCTCCCGGCTATTGACCTCAGCACGTTTGCCTACTCTCCGGCGCTGTTTGCCTCCTTTTCACCCCAGTGCCTGGCTCTGCCCCTTGCCACTTCCCCTCTGTCACATGGTTCAGGTCCTACTTGCTACCCGGTGAGTTCTCTGCCGTTCTGCTCTGGGCTCCCTTACTGTGGCGAGTAGCCTTCCGGCAATAGTTATACCGGGGATCCGTGACACCATATTTCAAAATATGATTGGCACACACCACTAAAGTGGCATCAATTTCCCCAGAGTAGAGATAGTATAATTGGGCTTTGACACCCCTTTCACTACAGGCAACGCACCAGATGGAGACCCAGCTTGAAGTCTCCATATTTCAAAAAATCAACTACAAAGCTCACCACTGTGCGGCTGCCAAAAAAAGGGAGTTAAGTAGTCCAACCAGTAACAGAAGTTGGCAGTTGTCTTTGGAAAAGATGAGCTGGTGTTTGCTCTGTAGAGCTTTCAGGAACATTACCACCTACTGTTGTGAATTTGGATTCTGGGCTCCCCCGGTGGCTACTGGTGGAATTGAACTGGTGTCTTCATCTTCTCTGTTCACCTGTTCCCATCAAGATGTGGGAGTCGCTATATAACCTTGCTGCTCTGTTAGTTGCTTGCCGGTCAACAATGTTATCAGAAGCCTCTCTGTGCTTGTTCCTGCTCCTAGACAACTACTAGATAAGTTGGACTCTTGTCCATGTTTGTTTTTGCATTTTGTTCCAGTTCACAGCTGTAGTTTCGTTACTGTGTCTGGAAAGCTCTTGTGAACGGGAATTGCCACTCTGGTGTTATGAGTTAATGCCAGAGTTTTAAAGTAATTTCTGGATGGTGTTTTTGATAGGGATTTCAGCTGACCATGAAAGTGTCCTTTCTGTCTTCTGCTATGTAGTAAGTGGACCTCAAATTTGCTAAACCTATTTTCATACTACGTTTGTTATTTCATCTCAACTCACCGCCAATACATGTGGGGGGCCTCTGTCTCCTTTCGGGGTATTTCTCTAGAGGTGAGCTAGGACTAATATTTTCCTCTGCTAGCTTTATTTAGTCCTCCGGCTGGGCTGGGCATCTAGAATCAACGTAGGCATGCTACCCGGCCACTGCTAGTTGTGCGTTAGGTTTAGTTCATGGTCAGCTCAGTTCCCATCTTCCAAGAGCTAGTTCCTATATATGCTTATGCTATGTTCTCTTGCCATTGAGATCATGACAGTTTGACCGGACTGCAAAGTGTTAATTGTTTGGGCTGAAGCAGGAGAAAAAGAAGTGTTGAAGGGAAATTTTTTTTTTTTTTTTTTTCCCCTCAGAGTTTTGCTGCCTAGCCCTTAATTGCTGTCTAGCTGCTTCTTACCTCCTCTTAACCCTTGAATGGCTCTGTGTCCACCTGTTTGTAATGGATCTTCAGAGTGTAACTGCAGGTTTGAATAATCTCGCCACGAAGGTACAAAATTTGCAAGATTTTGTTTGTCATGCACCTGTATCTGAGCCGAGAATTCCTTTGCCGGAATTTTTCTCGGGGAATAGATCCGGGTTTCAGAATTTTCGAAATAATTGCAAATTATTTTTGTCTCTGAAATCTCGCTCTGCCGGAGACCCTGCACAGCAGGTCAGGATTGTGATTTCCTTGCTCCGGGGCGACCCTCAAGACTGGGCTTTTTCATTGACACCAGGGGATCCTGCGTTGCTCAATGTGGATGCGTTTTTTCTGGCCTTGGGGTTGCTTTATGACGAACCTCATTTGGAGCTTCAGGCAGAAAAAACTTTGATGTCCCTATCTCAGGGGCAAGATGAAGCGGAAATTTACTGCCAAAGATTCCGTAAATGGTCTGTGCTTACTCAGTGGAATGAGTGCGCCCTGGCGGCGACTTTCAGAGAGGGTCTCTCTGATGCCATTAAGGATGTTATGGTGGGGTTCCCTGTGCCTGCGGGTCTGAATGAGTCCATGACAATGGCTATTCAGATCGATAGGCGTTTGCGGGAGCGCAAACCAGTGCACCATCTGGCGGTGTCCACTGAGAAGTCGCCTGAGAGTATGCAGTGTGATAGAATTCTGTCCCGAAGCGAGCGGCAGAATTTTAGACGGAAAAATGGGTTGTGTTTCTATTGTGGTGATTCTACTCATGTTATATCAGCATGCTCTAAGCGCACTAAAAAGCTTGGTAAATCTGTTTCCATTTGCACCTTACCGTCTAAATTTATTCTATCTGTGACCCTGATTTGCTCTTTGTCATCTATTACCACGGACGCCTATGTCGACTCTGGCGCCGCTTTGAGTCTTATGGATTGGTCCTTTGCCAAACGCTGTGGGTATGATTTAGAGCCTTTGGAGACTTCTATTCCTCTGAAGGGGATTGACTCCACCCCATTGGCTAATAATAAACCACAATACTGGACACAAGTAACTATGCGTATTAATCCGGATCACCAGGAGATTATTCGCTTTCTGGTGCTGTATAATCTACATGATGATTTGGTGCTAGGATTGCCTTGGCTGCAATCTCACAACCCAGTCCTCGACTGGAGAGCTATGTCTGTGTTGAGCTGGGGATGTAAGGGGGCTCATGGGGATGTACCTGTGGTTTCCATTTCATCATCCATTCCCTCTGAAATTCCTGAGTTCCTGTCTGACTATAGTGACGTCTTTGAAGAATCCAAGCTTGGTTCGTTACCTCCGCACCGAGAGTGCGATTGTGCCATAGATTTAATCCCGGGTAGTAAATACCCAAAGGGTCGTTTATTTAATCTGTCTGTGCCTGAACATGCTGCTATGCGAGAATATATAAAGGAGTCCTTGGAAAAGGGACATATTCGTCCATCGTCATCTCTCTTAGGAGCCGGTTTTTTCTTTGTGTCAAAAAAAGACGGCTCTTTGAGACCATGTATTGATTATCGGCTTTTGAATAAAATCACTGTTAAATATCAATACCCATTGCCGTTGCTGACTGATTTGTTTGCTCGCATAAAGGGGGCCAAGTGGTTCTCTAAGATTGACCTTCGTGGGGCGTATAATTTGGTGCGAATCAGACAGGGGGATGAGTGGAAAACCGCATTTAATACGCCCGAGGGCCACTTTGAGTATTTAGTGATGCCTTTTGGTCTTTCTAATGCTCCGTCAGTTTTCCAGTCCTTTATGCATGATATTTTTCGCGATTATTTGGATAAATTTATGATTGTGTATCTGGATGATATTCTGATTTTTTCGGATGACTGGGACTCTCATGTCCAGCAAGTCAGGAGGGTTTTTCAGGTTTTGCGGTCTAATTCTTTGTGTGTGAAGGGTTCTAAGTGTGTTTTTGGGGTACAGAGGATTTCCTTTTTGGGATATATTTTTTCCCCCTCTTCCATTGAAATGGATCCTGTCAAGGTTCAAGCTATTTGTGATTGGACGCAGCCCTCTTCTCTTAAGAGTCTTCAGAAATTTTTGGGCTTTGCTAACTTTTATCGTCGATTTATTGCTGGTTTTTCGGATATTGCTAAGCCATTGACCGATTTGACTAAGAAGGGTGCTGATGTTGCTGATTGGTCCCCTGATGCTGTGGAGGCCTTTCGGGAGCTTAAGCGCCGTTTTTCCTCTGCCCCTGTGTTGCGTCAGCCTGATGTTGCTCTACCTTTTCAGGTTGAGGTCGACGCTTCTGAGATCGGAGCTGGGGCAGTGTTGTCGCAGAAAAGTTCTGACTGCTCCGTGATGAGGCCTTGTGCCTTCTTTTCCCGTAAATTTTCGCCCGCTGAGCGGAATTATGATGTTGGGAATCGGGAGCTTTTGGCCATGAAGTGGGCTTTTGAGGAGTGGCGCCATTGGCTTGAGGGGGCCAGACATCAGGTGGTGGTATTGACTGACCACAAAAATTTGATTTATCTTGAGACCGCCAGGCGCCTGAATCCTAGACAGGCGCGCTGGTCATTATTTTTCTCTCGGTTTAATTTTGTGGTGTCATACCTACCGGGTTCTAAGAATGTTAAGGCGGATGCCCTTTCTAGGAGTTTTGAGCCTGACTCACCTGGTAACTCTGAGCCCACAGGTATCCTTAAGGATGGAGTGGTATTGTCAGCCGTTTCTCCAGACCTGCGGCGGGCCTTGCAGGAGTTTCAGGCGGAGAGACCTGATCGTTGCCCACCTGATAAACTGTTTGTTCCTGATGATTGGACCAGTAGAGTCATCTCTGAGGTTCATTCTTCTGCGTTGGCAGGTCATCCTGGCATTTTTGGTACCAGGGATTTGGTGGCAAGGTCCTTCTGGTGGCCTTCCCTGTCACGAGATGTGCGAGGCTTTGTGCAGTCTTGTGACGTTTGTGCTCGGGCCAAGCCTTGTTGTTCTCGGGCTAGTGGATTATTGTTGCCCTTGCCTATTCCTAAGAGGCCTTGGACGCACATCTCGATGGATTTTATTTCAGATCTGCCTGTTTCTCAGAAGATGTCTGTCATCTGGGTGGTGTGTGACCGTTTTTCTAAGATGGTCCATTTGGTTCCTCTGCCCAAGTTACCTTCTTCTTCCGAGTTGGTTCCTCTGTTTTTTCAAAATGTTGTTCGTTTGCATGGTATTCCTGAGAATATCGTTTCTGACAGAGGGACCCAATTCGTGTCTAGATTTTGGCGGGCATTCTGTGCTAGGATGGGCATAGATTTATCTTTTTCGTCCGCTTTCCATCCTCAGACGAATGGCCAGACCGAGCGGATTAATCAGACCCTGGAGACATATCTGAGGTGTTTTGTGTCTGCTGACCAGGATGATTGGGTTGCTTTTTTGCCATTGGCGGAGTTCGCTCTCAATAATCGGGCCAGCTCTGCCACTTTGGTGTCCCCGTTTTTCTGTAATTCGGGGTTTCATCCTCGATTTTCCTCTGGTCAGGTGGAATCTTCGGATTGTCCTGGAGTGGATGCTGTGGTGGAGAGATTGCATCAGATCTGGGGGCAGGTGGTGGACAATTTGAGGTTGTCCCAGGAGAAGACTCAGCTTTTTGCCAACCGCCACCGTCGTGTTGGTCCTCGGCTTTCTGTTGGGGATTTGGTGTGGTTGTCTTCTCGTTTTGTCCCTATGAGGGTCTCTTCTCCTAAGTTTAAGCCTCGGTTTATCGGCCCGTATAAGATATTGGAGATTCTTAACCCTGTTTCCTTCCGTTTGGACCTCCCTGCATCCTTTTCTATTCATAACGTTTTTCATCGGTCATTATTGCGCAGGTATGAGGTACCGGTTGTGCCTTCCGTTGAGCCTCCTGCTCCGGTGTTGGTTGAGGGTGAGTTGGAGTACGTTGTGGAGAAAATCTTGGACTCTCGTGTTTCCAGACGGAGACTCCAGTATCTGGTCAAGTGGAAGGGATACGGCCAGGAGGATAATTCTTGGGTGAATGCATCTGATGTTCATGCCTCCGATCTGGTTCGTGCCTTTCATAGGGCCCATCCTGATCGCCCTGGTGGTTCTGGTGAGGGTTCGGTGCCCCCTCCTTGAGGGGGGGGTACTGTTGTGAATTTGGATTCTGGGCTCCCCCGGTGGCTACTGGTGGAATTGAACTGGTGTCTTCATCTTCTCTGTTCACCTGTTCCCATCAAGATGTGGGAGTCGCTATATAACCTTGCTGCTCTGTTAGTTGCTTGCCGGTCAACAATGTTATCAGAAGCCTCTCTGTGCTTGTTCCTGCTCCTAGACAACTACTAGATAAGTTGGACTCTTGTCCATGTTTGTTTTTGCATTTTGTTCCAGTTCACAGCTGTAGTTTCGTTACTGTGTCTGGAAAGCTCTTGTGAACGGGAATTGCCACTCTGGTGTTATGAGTTAATGCCAGAGTTTTAAAGTAATTTCTGGATGGTGTTTTTGATAGGGATTTCAGCTGACCATGAAAGTGTCCTTTCTGTCTTCTGCTATGTAGTAAGTGGACCTCAAATTTGCTAAACCTATTTTCATACTACGTTTGTTATTTCATCTCAACTCACCGCCAATACATGTGGGGGGCCTCTGTCTCCTTTCGGGGTATTTCTCTAGAGGTGAGCTAGGACTAATATTTTCCTCTGCTAGCTTTATTTAGTCCTCCGGCTGGGCTGGGCATCTAGAATCAACGTAGGCATGCTACCCGGCCACTGCTAGTTGTGCGTTAGGTTTAGTTCATGGTCAGCTCAGTTCCCATCTTCCAAGAGCTAGTTCCTATATATGCTTATGCTATGTTCTCTTGCCATTGAGATCATGACAACCTACCCCACGTACACCTCAAACACCAAGCCTACAACTGCCTAGCTAGCTATCTAACTGCTTGCAGCAGCCATACTACGCTATTACAGTTACAAAATGGCAACAAAGCCACATTTCTGCTTTTTATATGGAGAGGTACATGTGATTTTGCAGCCAATTCAAGACTCACAGTGTTGATTAGATGTAGTCAGTATCACAGAACAAATGAGATGTAGTCAGTATCGCAAACACAATTATACAACCAGGTACCTTGTACCATAGCAGAGCAGGATCAAGACAATGTAATTACCATATTTACAGTATCAACAAACATTGACATAGTTACAAACAGACAGACAGGAACCCTTATTATAGGTACAGACAAAACAAATGATGGAAAATCATCGTACTTCATAATGAAACAAAAACAATTGTTAACAGCACTTAAACAAACAACAGACAAAACAGACAAGCAAGAGACAACAAATAACAGATACTTTCTTTTACCTGAGGGCTTTCCCATTAGAAATCCCCAATGTCTGACTCTAGAAAGCCTCCTTTCCCAGAGAGAAAACTGTGTGAGTAATAAATCCGGGTTCAGTGCAGTAGCAATATCGGGAGTTTCAGGTTCTCATACTTCCCCTGTGTCAGTGGGTAACGGACCGTCCAGGTCAGAGGGCAAGGCAGGGTCTTCTTCATCAAAATTGAGGGTCACTGGAGTGGACACTTCGGGAGCACTTGGCGCTCTTCCTTCTCTTTTGGAATCTCGTGACAGGCATGGATGTAGCACGCTTCGGTGGACTACTTGGGTAGAGTCCCCTTCTTTTCCTTCAGGCTGGACTTCATAGATGGGTCCATCAGTTCCAATTCGGTGTTTCACCTGGTACGGAGTTTGTTCCCATCGATGCTCTAACTTGCCTCGAGGTCGCTTGTCTCGGACCCCAGACTTGAGATCTGTCCCTCGCAGAGCCGTCGTCTCATGATGTTCAAGTTCCTGAAACCTGGACTGTACTAGTCGATGCAGAGTCTGCAAGCGATGTCGGTGTTCACAGACCCAGGTGGACACCCCCGTTCATCGGAAGTCCTCCTCTGGGTCCAACTCCAGCTCGGTAATCTCTCTTCCTTTTCGGCCAAACAGCAGGGTGTATGGCGTGTATCTGCTTGTACTGTGCACTCAGTTGTTGCATACCCAGACCAACTCAGCTACATACTCAGGCCAACAGACTTTTTTGTCTTCCCCCAATGTTCTTAACATCTGGATCAGCATCTGGTTGAAACTTTCACAGGCTCCATTACCCTGCGGTTGATAGGGTGTCACCCTGGACTTTTCAATTAGATATAGGAGATGGAGCTTTTCCATCACTCGACCTTGAAAGCAGGCGCATTGATCGGAATGAATTATTTTCAGGCAACTGTACACCCAGATGAAATAACGGCAGATGGCATGGGCAGCTGACTCAGCCATCTGATCCTGGGTCGAAGTCACCACAGCGAACTTTTTGAAATGGTCGGACATCACAAGGCAATGTTTGTATCCGAGATGAGCGGGACCTACAGTCAAGTAGTCAATCATTAACAGTTCTAGAGGCACGGAGGTCACAATGATCTGTGTAGGAGCCCTCTTTTCAGGAGGTTTGGCTAATTCACAACTTCAGCATTGTCGACAGGCTTCCTCCTCTGCAGTCTTCAAACGGGGATGATAGACCAACTTCTGCAGCCACTGGAATGTCTTCTCCGGACCAAAGTGGGCCGCTCTCTCATGAGCTTCTGTGGCCACCTCGCTGATCAACTTTTCTGGGAGTAACACTTGCCAAGTGACTCCCAACTCTTGTACTAACTGCACCTTCCGATACAACAAGCCATCTTCCACTGCCGGAGGATCTGCAATGTTCCCGGAGACAGGGCATCTCTCTCACTTCAGCTGGGGAGCTGCTTCAAAGGCACCCACTGTCTCAACTGAGCGAGTTCCCTATCTTCCTGCTGGAGCTGCATCCAATCATCATGAGGTTGTCCCAGCATGTGTTCCCCCAACACCTCTCCGATCTGTTCCTGCATTGCCGCCGATGTCCTGGCGGAATTCCAAAACCCAGGGATCTCTTCTGCCTCCAGCTCTTCATATCGGTTAGGTCCAGGCGGTTCATGAGTCACTCTGGACAGAGCATTGGCATCTGTATTTTCAGCTCCTCTTTGATATGCAATCTTGTATCGGTATTTCGACATACAGGCCACACATTTTTGCTTCAAAGCCCCCAGTTTCATATTTTCCAGGTGGGCCAGAGGATTGTTATCAGTGCATACCAAGAATTCGGATCCTGACAGGTACTCGGCGAATTTCTCGGTCATCTGTGACAATACGGCTCCTGGCCCATGTAGGCTTCCATCAGTGTGTGAAGGATGAAGGATTGTGAAAAGTCAGCATGGGCCAGAACAGTTGCTTCCATCAGGGCTATATTCAGGGCTCGGAAGGCTTCTTCTTGGCTGGCTCCGCACTGGATGATCCAGTTTTTTGCACCAGACGTCACTCCTTTCAACAACTCCAGCAGCGGATTGGCTGCCCGAGTGCAATTTTTCATGAACTATCGATAGTATCCGGTAAGTCCTAGAAGGCCCGGACATTCTTCACAGTCTTCGGGGTGGGCCAGTCCTGCACTGCTGCTAACTTCTCTCTTGCATGCCACAACCCCTCAGCAGATACAACATGCCTCAGATATTCAATTTGCTTGCGGAAGAGATGACACTTTTGGGGCTTCACTTTCAGGCTGTGTTTCTGCAGTCGACTCAGCACTTGCTCCAGCCGTCGGAGATGCTCCTCAAAGGTAGCTGCATAGATAATTATGTCATAAGGGTGGATAAATAAATAAATAAGGGTGGCTTTGAAGTTCAGGTCTCCCAAATATCTTTCCATTAGAACTTGAAAGGTCCTAGGGGCATTGGTAAGACCAAAGGACATCCGATTGAATTCATTCAATCCCATGGGTAGGATGAACGCCATCTTTGATCGATCATGTTCAGCCATGGGCACCTGCCAATATCCGCTGGCTAGATCTAGGGATGAGAAATACTTAGCTTTCCCCAAGGTAGACAATGACTCTTCAATTCGGGGCAAGGGATGTGAGTCTCACCGTGCAGGCATTCAGTCACCTATAATCGACATAGAAACGCAGGGTCCCGTACTTCTTCCGCACCAGCACAATGGGAGCTGTCCACGGACTTTGACTCTCCTGAATGACTCAACTCCGCAGCATATGTGACAACTTTTCATTCGGATCGGTGTGGCACTTCCTGTGGGTATCTCGTGAGTTGTGGCTGTAGTGCATCCAAATTCATTCTCATGACGGGCCAAGAAATCCTGGTAATGCTCTAGCACAGCTTCCACTTGTACCTGTTGTGGGGAGAGCCCCGACAGTTCAGCACGCATTAGTCCCAGGATTCGACGCCCCTCTTTTATGCTTCCAGGCGAGTACTCTGGGGCCAGGGTCACATCTACAACCCATGGATCTCCTTGTCTCACCGCTAACTGGATGGCCTCTGGTTGCATCAGTTCTTCGGGCATGCCCAGCACTTGAGCGACTTCACCCTTGGGCGAGAGGGTGAAGCTGTATACTCCTAAGTTGACACACCGCACCACTACATTACCGTCAAGGACTATGGCAAAGGTCCGAGCAATGAGGAGTTCAGGGTTATTTGATCCACTACGGTGGGCTCAATCTGGACTTCCACTCCCTCAAGCCGTGTGCAGGCCCATACGGGCAGCATGAGCACAGTCTGACCGGGCAGTAGGACAAGTTTAGCAGTGGCGGGGACTAATACCTTCCCCAAGACTTTCCCTGCACTGGATGTCTCTTGAGCTTGGGAAACTTGTATCAGTTGTTGAAACACTTGCCTCTGTGGAGTTCAAGGGCTCCATCAGCTGAGAAAAGCTTTCGATGACTTGCTGATCGGAAGGGTTCCAAGATTTTTCAGTACTTTCATCCTCAAAGTCACGGTGGGGGCATTGCCAGAGACTCCATCAGTTAATACAATTCCTTTTCGGTCCACATTTTTGCCACACACGGTAACCTGCTTCCATGCCACAGCTGTGACCGGGATGGGCAACTGGTTGGCCACTGTCAACTTAATCAATGGGCCCCATTGCATTATTTCTGAAAAATTATGTCTGAGGTAAGATTCTGTCATGGTAGTCACTTGGGAGCCGGTGCCAACTAGATAGCGGATGGCCTGAACATCCATTTCGGCCCATAAGAGAGGACTCAGGGAAATCAAACTTGTGGGATTTCCTTCGCTCCTTTTTAGCTGCTCAGGCTCCAGGCGGCGTCCCCCAGCCATGGAGCCCACTAGTTTAATGGTCGGTGAGTAAGAGGCCTTCCCTGTCAGGCGCATTCTTGGGCATAATGTCCAGTGTCCCCGCATCTAAAGCATCTGTCTCTCTGCTCGAGATTGTCCAGTTCCCTGATGGAGCTAGGGGTCAGTTCTGCCTTTGGCAGAGTACGAAATCACCAGGGTTTTTTTCTTAAAGTCATTTCACTCTTCCCGCATGTCCTGGATTTCCTTCCAAATTTCTCTCACCCAACCTGGTTCAGCTGCAGGCGGAGCGGATACATCCCCGCTCCGGACCTTCCCTGTAGAGACCGCCATCCCCTACTCTTGCTTGCGCGCACATGCATCTGCCCAACTTCCAGAACAGACATACACGGATTGGCTTGAAAGCGTTCCTGCAGGGCCTGTTTAAGCAGCGCATTTCTCAAGCCTGCTACAAGTTGGTCCCTCACCGACCTCATCCCGCCTAGCGTTCGTGCTGTGGATCTCCTGCAGTGTGTTCATATATTGGGTCACAGACTCCCCCTCCCTTTGGACGCGGCTAAACAAGCGCATCCGTAATTCACCGATATCCATGGGGTCCTCATGCATCTTTTCCAAGATCTGTAACACTTTGGTGCACGTGTTCCGCTCATGCGGGCGCCGGAACATAACAGAATATCTGGCTTCCCCGTCTAGGGCCAGCAAGATCTGCCTGCATAGCGGGTGTCAGGGGATGCATCCTTAGCATGCCTCTAACCCGCTCGGACCAGTCCCATAACAGCGAATTACTCCGTGTAACATTTGATTTGGAGATTGCTGAGCATAGAGCAGAGTGGCAAGCTGGCCCTTGGGACCCCCACAGTCACCTCTAAGCTTGTGGACTGCCTCCTGCCGACTACGCCAAGTGTAAGCATGTTTCAGGATGCAACTACAGACAGGAGGCAGATTAAGGGTTAACAAGATGTAACCATTTAATAAAACAAGGTATTCACTCCTCGTAGGAAGGTTAATGGTTAAATGAGAGATAATAGGGGTAGTAACTGTAAAACAATAGCAGTCCAACGAAAGAACTTATCGTGTCCTGTATGGTCCTCTGCAGCAGATGATCCTGCAGGGGGGTTGTAGAACTGGCAGCGGCTGGGCGATATCCTCAGATGGGATGCGATGGTCCATCTTCTGGTGGCAGCGGTCGGTCTCCAATACCTTTCGCTGAGCCCCTAGTTCATAAGCACGTGCGGCTGAAATGAACAGGGCCGTGGCACTCTCAGAGTCAAACGTAAATTAGAGGGAAGCAAGTGGCAGGTTAGGTAGCAAAAGTCTGTCCGGTTCTCGGCCTTCTCTCTTCTGCACGTGTGTGATACTCAGTCACCGAGTGCACGGCACTTCTGTCTCTGGCAGCTGCTGAGTGCACAGCACTAATCTCTGCAGCTGTCCTGCTGGAGGCGGCGGGGCAAAGCAATGCAGTCTGTCGTGACACCGGTGCTCAAAGGACGGAGCACCATGCTCACCCGGCTGCTTCTGATTCACGCCAAACTGCCCACGGCTGCATGCACTTTGCTTTTTAAGCTGCCCCTCCTACCCAGGTCATGAGGTCGGTCCGGCTCCTAATTCCTTCCCCCAGGCAACAAGGAAGGCAGCCTCAACAGTTCCAGACCTGGTTCGGTACAGGTACCACGTCCCGGTCCTCATGTTTACACCATGATGACTTTTCATATCCCCAGCTCATCTCTGCAGACTTCCATCTTCTCCAGTTTTCGACAGCAACTCACAACACAGAGCCCTTAAAAATAACAGCTATCATAATGCTCCTGAATAAAGTTCTCTGACCTACACTGCGGCACCAGCAGCAGTGTGATCAGGTCAAACATGGCGTGATGACCTCATCATGCTGCTCCATGTCGGGGTGGGGGCTGACAAGTGCCTTTGTTCTCTGCCCCTGTCCCAGGGATGAAGTGCTTAACTATATATGCATCTGTAGTCGACCCATTATGACACTGCTTTCTCCATGCTGCCTTCTTTCTATACTGTCTCCTACATGCTGTCCAGTCTCTGTACTATACCTCCTCACATTCCCCCATACTATCCACTTATATTTCCACCCCCAATAAAAGTGCACTGTATCTATAAATCTCCACTGTATCCATTGTAGTGCTTAACCTTCTGACATTTTATACCTCTCTTTGGCACAATAGTGACATTATTAGCATGATCAAGGGACCTCATATCACTGCTGTATATCGCCTTGACGATGGAAAGGCCAGAAATCAGTGCTTCAATTGAACTTGTGTCTAAAAGACGCAAGTACAATTGAATACAGGGAGCTGACCTTTTACCAGTTCTCGAAGTTGGCTATTTAACAACTGGCTTGGAACACCCAAATTCCACTCCCTTTTCGGAGGCAAAATAACACCACATGAAAGACATGTCAGACCACGGTACTAGGTGGCCCAACGACATCACTCCCTGATGGCTGCATCCAGGTCACATGCCTTTCATTTCCCCACCCTTAGTTATATCCCTGTATCTTGGCATTCCTGTGAAGCTCAACCACAGTCTGAGCTTTGCAGGAGACCTTGATTTACGCGATACACTTCAATAATGTTGTTCAGTTTATAGTTAAGTCAGTGATCTCCAACCTTTCTTACCTTGAGAGCCACATTCAGCTCTGAGAGCATTTTGTAACCAACATCCAAGATTTTGTCCTCCCTTGGAATAGTGACATCCAGCTTCTGCATTCCCACCAGTAGTAGATAAGGTACAGTACAGACCAAAAGTTTGGACACACCTTCTCATTTAAAGATTTTTCTGTATTTTCATGTCTATGAAAATTGTACATTCACACTGAAGGCATCAAAACTATGAATTAACACATGTAGAATTATATACTTAACAAAAAAGTGTGAAACAACTGAAAATATGTCTTATATTCTAGGTTCTTCAAAGTAGCCACCTTTTGCTTTGATGACTGCTTTGCACACTCTTGGCATTCTCTTGATGAGCTTCAAGAGGTAGTCAATAGAAATGGTCTTCCAACAATCTTGAAGGAGTTCCCAGAGATGCTTAGCACTTGTTGGCCCCTTTTGCCTTCACTCTGCGGTCCAGCTCACCCCAATCCATCTCGATTGGGTTCTGGTCTGGTGACTGTGGAGGCCAGGTCATCTGGCGTAGCACCCCATCACTCTCCTTCTTGGTCAAATAGCCCTTACACAGCCTGGAGGTGTGTTTGGGGTCATTTACTGTTGAAAAATAAATGATGGTCCAACTAAACGCCAGCCGGATGGAATAGCATGCCGCTGCAAGATGCTGTGGTAGCCATGCTAGTTCAGTATGCCTTCAATTTTGAATAAATCCCCAACAGTGTCAACAGAAAAGCACCCCCACACCATCACACCTCCTCCTCCATGCTTCACGGTGGGAACCAGGCATGTAGAGTCCATCTGTTCACCTTTTCTGCGTCACACAAAGACACGGTGGCTGGAACCAAAGATCTCAAATTTGGACTCATCAGACCAAAGCACAGATTTCCACTGGTCTAATGTCCATTCCTTGTGTTCTTTAGCTCAAACAAGTCTCTTCTAATTGTTGCCTGTCCTTAGCAGTGGTTTCCTAGCAGCTATTTTACCATGAAGGCCTGCTGCACAAAGTCTCCTCTTAACAGTTGTTGTAGAGATGTGTCTGCTGCTAAAACACTGTGTGGCATTGACCTGGTCTCTAATCTTAGCTGCTGTTAACCTGCAATTTCTGATGCTGGTGACTCGGATAAACTTATCCTCAGAAGCAGAGGTGACTCTTGGTCTTCCTTTAATGGGGCGGTCCTCATGTGAGCTAGTTTCTTTGTAGCGCTTGATGGTTTTTGCCACTGCACTTGGGGACACTTTCAAAGTTTTCCTAATTTTTCGGACTGACTGACCTTCATTTCTTAAAGTAATGATGGCCACTTGTTTTTCTTTACTTAGCTGCTTTTTTCTTGCCATAATACAAATTTTAACAGTCTATTCAGTAGGACTATCAGCTGTGTATCCACCAGACTTCTGCACAACACAACTGATGGTCCCAACCCCATTTATAAGGCAAGAAATCCCACTTATTAAACCTGACAGGGCACACCTGTGAAGTGAAACCCATTCCCAGTGACTACCTCTTGAAGCTCATCAAGAGAATGCCAAGAGTGTGCAAAGCAGTCATCAAAGCAAATGGTGGCTACTTTGAAGAACCTAGAATATAAGACATAATTTCAGTTGTTTTACACTTTTTTGTTAAGTATATAATTCCACATGTGTTAATTCATAGTTTTGATGCCTTCAGTGTGAATGTACAATTTTCATAGTCATGAAAATACAGAAAAATCATTAAATGAGAAGGTGTGTCCAAACTTTTGGTCTGTACTATATATTGGTGTGCACTCAGTCAATTTAGAGCGAGGTGCTGGTGCCATGGACTATAAAAGTCCTAGGAATCAAATAATATTGGAAGACACCGCACACTCTAAAAAGTCATATATTCAAAAAAAATGTAAATTTATTAAGCATGAACAGCACATGGGAGCAAATTACAAATACATAGTAAGCGACCGAGATAGTATGACGTTTCGACTCTCCAGAGTCTTACTCATATAGTTGCTTAATATTTTAGTAATAAGCATACATAGCGAGTCCTTGTTAAGGCTTAGGGTGGTAATATTGTGGTGAAGTGGTATGCGGCCAGTAAAGAGCTGCTGCCCTGTATGAGGGAGCTGTGATGTTGCGATTGCTGAGCGATGCTCCCGCGCCCTGCTAGTGCAGGCGTCAGTCACCAGTAGTGACACCTGAAGCTCCCATTATCTATATAATGACAGGCAAAACGTCCCCACAGATAGTACACCAAGGCACAGGGATGGACATATCATTGCACACAGGAGTCCAAGAGGTAAGGGGGCCCATTTCCGCCTCAAAAACATTATGAAGTACTGCAAAGGGTCATATGGTGTTCTTGCACAGAACCTCTCTTCTGTTTGTGTCCGCCACTATCCTTCCATCTAGTTCTCCCACCCAAATATCGCATCCAGCTTCAAGCATCTCCTCTATCTTTGAGTATCATCCTATGTCAAGCTTAGCATTTATTATAGCTCTCCATATTATAGCTCTCCAACCCTATTTGCATCAAGAGAATGTCAAGAGTGTGCAAAGCAGTCATCAAAGCAAAAGGTGGCTACTTTGAAGAACCTAGAATATAAGACATATTTTCAGTTGTTTCACACTTTTTTGTTAAGTATATAATTCCACATGTGTTAATTCATAGTTTTGATGCCTTCAGTGTGAATGTACAATTTTCATAGACATGAAAATACAGAAAAATCTTTAAATGAGAAGGTGTGTCCAAACTTTTGGTCTGTACTGTATATAATAAAAATAAAAAATAAAAATTATATGAAAAATATGAAGAAATAGAAAAAAAAATAAAAATAAAAAAATAATAAAAATAAATATTTGAATGTATTGAAAATGAGATGGTATACTCACCCATAAGAGTCAATGGGTCTGTGGAGACAATAAAGAGAATATTAAGTAGGGGGAAAGGAAGGAGAGAAAGCAAGCTCCCAAACCAATTTCAAGAAAGTACCACTTGTAAAACAACAATAACATGCCGGTATATAAACAGTATCATAAAATTATACAGAAAACTAATGAATAATAAAATCCAACTCTCTATTGAGACACTTTGGAGTTAAGGTTTGGAGGGTATGGATCCAGTAGGACTCTCTTTCCTTTAGTAACCGTATGTGATTACTACCCCTTCTAGGGCGCGACACCTGTTCCAAGACCTGAAATCTTAGTTGCGACACCATATGGCCCATTGGGACAAAGTGTTGTGGGAGTGGAAGCCAACTTTTTTTGCACCTGATGGTAGATTTGTGGCTCGCTATTCTATCTTTTATATGTTGGGTTGTCTCGCCAATATAGAGCAAGCCACAGGGGCATTTAATTGCGTAGACGACAAAGTTACTGTCACAACTAAAAAATCCTTTTATTTGAAAATGTTTTCCCATATGAGGGCGTATTTTGCATCTGGGATGGTCCAGCTGAATCACTATTCCTTTTTGACCAGCATCTTAACTCCATCCGCCCTGAACTACAATTGATGTTAAATCATAATCTACAGAAAATTCCATTTCTAGACACGTTGGTACAAAAGGATGACCTGGGTAGGTTAAGTACAGACTTGTATGTAAAGCCTACAGATTGCAATCTTCTTCTACACTACTCTAGCTGTCATCTGTTAACTGCGAAAAATAGCCTGCCTTGTTCGCAATTCGAAAGAATCAAGGATTGTATCTAACGAAAAGGTCCTTCCAACTCGTTTGGATGAAATGTCTCAGAAGTTTCTGGATAGAAACTATCCCTCAGCCATCCCAGCACAAGAGAAAACAAGGTCACTTAACAGAAACCACTCCTCATGGCCATCTCCTTGCAGTGAACGCATCCCATTTATACATACATACCACCCTGTGATACTTAAATTTACAAAATAGTCAGAGGACACTGGCCTCTCCTTAATAAGGCCTATCCTCAAATTGAAGCCTTCACAAATCCAACCCTGATGTGTACCCGCAGACCACGTAACCTCACGGACCATTTAGTGAGAGCTGACATTGGGGGTGCTCCACAGGCTAGACAAACCTTTATTGGTTCAAAAAGAACTGGCACTTTCCCCTGCCTGGCATGCGCAGCCTGCTCAAACATCATTAAATCAAGTGACATCACTCACCCTCATACGGGAAAACATTTTCCAATAAAAGGCTTTTTTTACATGTGACAGTAACTTTGTCGTCTACGCAATGAAATGCCCCTGTGGCTTGCTCTATATTGGCGAGACAACCCAACACATAGAATAGCGAGCCACAAATCTACCATCAGGTGCAAAAAAGTTGGCTTTCACTCCCACAACACTTTGTCCCAATGGGCCATACTGTGTCGCAATTAAGATTTCAGTTCTTGGAACAGGTGTTGCACCCTAGAAGGGGTGGTAATCACATACGGTTACTAAAGGAAAGAGAGTCCTACTGGATCCATACCCTCCAAACCTTAACTCCAAAAGGTCTCAGTAGAGAGGTGGATTTTATTATTCATTAGTTTTCTGTATAATTTTATGATACTGTTTATATACCGGCATGTTATTGTTGTTTTACAAGTGGTACTTTCTTGAAATTGGTTTGGGAGCTTGCTTTTTCTCCTTCCTTTTCCCCTACTTAATATTCTCTTTATTCCATCCACAGACCCATTGACTCTTATGGGTGAGTATACCATCTCATTTTCAGTACATTCAATTTTTATTTTTATTTTTTTTTTCTATTTCTTTACATTTTTCATATACGGTAATTTTTGTTTTTAATTTAATTTAAATTTTTATTTTTATTTTATTTATTTTTTTCATTGTTTTTCATTATTTATTAATATTTTCCCATTCCTCATTTCTTATGATCATTCTTTATCTTTATTTTCCTTTTTTATTTTTTATTATTTTTTCACTTTTCATTATTTATTTGTTACCCATTTTTTACTTTTATTCATCTATTTTTTCTTGGTTACTTTTAATTTTATTTATTTTCGTTTTTCCTTCAATGTTTCATCCCCTTTTTTTTCATTTAATCATGTACTGCTTCCATACCATTTTTAACATCATTATCTCTGGTTATATATTTTTTCAGTGTATTTATTACTCTGTTCCATTTTACCTAATTTTACTCTTATAGTACCATTATTATTCATTATTGTCATTCTTTGAACACTACTACAATAACCCTTTGTTTCCATCCTTCTTCCTTCCCTGTTTCCTTTTTACCCCTTGGTCTCCCCATACCCTGGCTGTGCCATACTTTTGCACTGCTTTCTACAGATACTACGGCGCTACACAGTGCGTTTCACACTGCGCAGGACCTGTCTCTGCTCTACACCGATCCTCCTCCTCATACACGGTTCCCCCTACTGCGCAGACGCCAGCTTCCCAAGCCTCGCCACCGCACATCAGCGGTCACTTCCAGGTCTACACTCCTGAACCACACTGCTGCTGCTCTATTTAAAGACACCCCATGCCACACATCGCCCGCACCACATCACCTGCGCTGCAATACGCGCTCAATGACGATATTCCCTGGCGACAACATAACTCTGGTGAGTGTACCTTTTTGCTCTCTACAACGCAAGGTTGCTATGACTAACCACGGCTGTGTCTTACTACATGCCCCACTACTATGATACTCAGTGCGCCCCAGTACTATATACCCCAGACTAATACACTTGGCCATACTATGACATTCCATTTCCCCATTATGGGCATACCTTTATTATAACTTATACCGCATGCTTTACTGCAACATTTTTTGTGGGGAATGGGTTTGGCCACACAGGGTTATTAGATCTCTTATTATTACCATAGCATTGTTAAGTTTAATTCATCACATGACCTTATCTACCATGTCCCTTTCCAGCATATTTTTGCGCATTGACACCACATTTCCACTATCCTGTGGGACATACAGAATCTAAAAATTAGGTCAGTAACTCTCCACTACTATACTTTTTATTCTCTCTGCAAGCTCCATCCAACCTTTTTCTCTCAACCCTTTTCTCTTTCCCTTTTTTCAGGGATGCCACATCCTTTTTGTTTAACTTTTATTGTCTTGTGCTTGCATGGAAGAATTGCAATTGTATGACATAGTTTCCAAATGTCTGTATATATTTTTGTCTTCTTTACATTTCTGTATACAGTATATGAATTTTTTTCACAATGCATATACCATATGATTGATTCGTATTCAATTATCTTCCAGCATTGTTTGAGAAAAACTCTTCAAAGAGTTGAAACGTCACGCTACTGATTCTGTGCCCTCTGCATGAAAAATCGTTATATATGGTGTCACTGTTCTACTTATTAAACAATCACTAGCATCACAAATTGAGAGTGCAGCTGTTTTGACTTTTCTTCTGATTTATCCTGGATCAGCTTGCACCTCGCCTCGTTCAGCTGTGTGCGCCTCCTTATTTCTCTCTAGAGTGACCCCGGCCTCATAGTAAACTCTGTAAACACAACAAAATAAAGTAAAAATGCCAGTCACCATTCCTCTCTAAAAAAAAAGTGCAATTAAAATTGATCAAAACAATGTAGGTATCCCAAAATTGCCTCTGAAAATGTCAACTCACCAGGCAATAAAACAAGCCCTCACAGAGCTCGATCGATGGAAAAATACTGTGCACAGCAGGGATTCGCCGGTTGCTGACCTGGGACTGGGGGGTGTGTATGCATTATACATACTCCCAGCCAGTGGATGCGGCCTTGCTTCCATACACTTGTAGGGTAGGGAGCAAGGCCACGCCATCTTGGTGGCCACACCCACTGGTTGGCCAGGTCACTAGATGAGGTGTGGAAACAAGGTAAAAAGGAGGGCACCACCAGATAACTGGGATCAGCCTATAGCATGTCAAACTAAAGATAAATGATTGAAGAAAAAGAAACATGCCACCTTACAGGGATCACCATAAAATATAGTAATGCTTTATAGGTGCAAAAGAGACACAAACAAATCTTAAAAACAATTAAAAGTCAGAAACACATTACCGACAATGAAGCTGAAACTTGACAGAGTGCGGTGGACTTGTATTGTGCAAGGCCACTCCCACTAGATGGGCCATAGCCAGGAGTATGTATAATGCATACATACATGTACATATAATGGTCCCATGTCTGAAAATGACAAATCCACACAGTGCAGGCGTTGGGGGATTAATAAGTCTGCAGTCACACAGAGTTGAGCCATACAACCCCTTTAAAAAAAGCAAAATCTAAGTTTGGCATCACCATAGTCATGATCAGACCACACAGACACAAAGCGATCAGCACTGCTGCGGCATCTGTAGCACAATGTCAAAACTTGAAAACCAAAAGAAAAACACTGCAGGCATACGCACCTGGACTCTTGGGTGCCAACCCAGAAAAAAACAGTACTGAAAGTCCAAAGAAAGGAAGGGTGGCACTCACCAGTCTGTAAAATCCGAAGTTTATTGCAAATCTTTCAAACATGTGCCACAGGGAAATGGAGAGCGGAGTGTGAGGTCCGCAAACTCCCCTCTCCATTTCCCTGCCGAACATGTTTTAAAGATCTGCAATCACCATAGTTATACTGACCTGGGGAATCATGTTACCAGATAATTTTTGCTATCTCATTAACTCCGTAAAACCCCAAAAAACAATGACAGAATTCCTTTTTTTATCACTTCATATCATTTGGACTTTTTCTTCTGTTTTTCGGTACGTTATATGGTAAAATTAATCGTATCATTCAATGCTACAAATTGCACCACAGAAACCCTTATATTGCTAGGTTGAAAGAAAAATTAAAAAGTTATGGATCTTTGAAAAGGAAAGGAAAACATTAAAGCAGAAAAATTAAAAATCATTGATGCTTAAAGAGTTAATTATCACATGATATATTCCACTGCTGAAAAAATGTGCAATGGAGCTGCTTCATACCTTAGGGTATATCCATTTATTAAGTGGAAAATTCTGTGACAAATTAAATGTGGGTCTGTTGATGATTTCATTGTAAAAAAAATAGTTAAATCTGGGGTGTAGGATTAGCAACATAAATTGAAATTATGTGCACTTCAAATCCATGCAAGATTCCATGTGAGAATGCGAAAATTCAGTTTTGTAATTTGCTGCAGATTTTCCTTGCTGAAAATCTGGACAGAAAATCTGTTTTATCTGAATGTTACTTTGTACAAGCATAGATTTCTTTACTTTTTAAAAAATATTTTCTTTCTTGTCATAGCCCAAGGATAAATGTGGAGCTGTTTCTTTATTTTCTGATCTGTTTTTCTCTTATCTTTTTTATATTTCAAATTGTTTATCGAACCATTATACAGTGATAAGTGCAAAAGCAAATGAAATGAAGAGACCTCAAGGCTTGATAGCAACAATGAGTGTGGACAAATAAAAGAAAATATATCAGAGCATCATAACCGTAATAGTATAACAGCAAGTAGACAATAAGTATAATTCGAGTGTATATTATATGACTTACTCAAAATTAGTGAATTAAGATGTCCTCTATCTGGAAATTTCCAGTCAAACTATTATGTCTACTATTCTGGCAAGGATGACTATAAGTCACAGACCTTTTCTATAGCCATACTTAATGGCATACCTTGCCTAGCAGGATCCTCATCCCATTGCATCCCAAGTTCAGAACGGAGTTAACATGAAAAACTAAGCAGATATTGTCGCGTTTGCTTAGAGGCGTAATTACCTGATCTAGATGAACAGTTAAATACATGTAAATGAACTCAAGAAAGTGGCCAATATTTTTGTAAGATTTTAAGATCATTGTTAGTTATTAAAATGGGTAGATTTTTTTCGATCAGAGTGGTCTTTACCAGATTTGAGTATTACATTAATGTGGGCAAAAATTAGAGAAGGGCTCCAACCATTTATTGGAGCGCAAGTGATTGAAGAATGAGAATAGTTGGGGCAAAAACAGAAGAAACATTTTTTTGTAATATTGACTAGGCCTCCCATCAGAATCTGGAGAATTGGAAGATTTGCCCAATTCACTGGTCTGGAGACCCTCCTCAATTGAGATGGTCACTTCCATTAAATCCTATTATCTTTTCTATAATGTTTAATTGCTTTTCTTACATAAGAAAACAGCATTTTAGCTGAAACCAAAGAAATATCACATTTCCCTTTTTCAGGTTTCTGCTGCTGCTCTCTGAAACATTAATTGTATCCCTTTGTACTCTGTTCTATGGTCTTTCTAATGTGTCCTAGTTCATTATTCTAGACTGTTGACTCCGATTGCTCTTATAAAGTTCCATGTTAGTATTTAAAATGAATAGAACATGACACAATGATATTAAATGACAAGAGAGAATACATTTTGTTCTGCAGCATAGCTGGAGTAGAGCTGTATAATCATTAACCATTTGACTGCTGCTGTCTGCAACCAGTTGCAGAATACAATTTTCTGTGGTCTCGTGGAAGAATGCCAGGCATTGGCATTTCTATTCAGCACTGCTCATTTATTCCGGAAAATATAATTTTTCATTATTGCATTATCTTTTAATGTGGCTATTATATCCTGATTCATTTACATACAATTTTTTTTGGTTTATAGTCAGTTCATTGGAAACCAAGGTTTGCTTTTAAATTCTTTTAAGCAGATGAAAAAGTTCATACCAAGTAGTTTTCTTAAAGTAGACACCAAGGAAATTATCAACATTTGACTTCACATGAATTGCTGTTTAAATACAATGTTGCACTTAAAATTAACCCAAAGACTGATTAATGGGCCCCAAGCCTCTTGAGTGACAGATCTCTCTCTACATGTACAGTATGTACACAATGTTCCAAATTATTAAAATTTGATTTAAATGTCATAAAGTTGTAAGTTTTTGGTTTTCAAATAAACTCATAGATGGTATTATTCTCAGGGCTCTTTGGATCAATGAAATCAATCTCAAACATCTGCAATAAATAGTTTGCCAGGTGATCCCAATTAAAGGAAAATTACTTAAAGGGGTTATATCATGAACAAAGAATATTTTAACTAACAAATCTTGGAATGATAAAGTTCCACAATTTCATGTGTTAAGCAATTTTTTTCCTGTGCTGAGATCATTTTATAAATGTGCCCTTGCTATGTACTGTGTAATGTCTGTGTCTGACCGTACTGAAACATGGTCTGATCATATCACAGCTCCTGGGCAGAGGAGAAGCAAAAGAGAATATACAGACATTACTGCCCCAGATCAGAAATGATTGTTTTGTGAGGCAGAACATTTCACTGCCTGTTTTAAGCAATGTTTTACCTCAAAGAAAGAATAATTTGTGATCTCATGCTGTAATGTCTGTATACTCTTTTGCATACTCCTTGCCCATGAGCTGTGGTACGTTCAGACCATGGTCTGCATGCTAAGACACAGCCATTACATAGTATATGCAGTGGGGAAAATAAGTATTTGATACACTCCTGATTTTGCTAGTTTTCCCACCTACAAAAAATGGAGAGATCTGTAATTTGTATTGAAAGCACACTTCAACTGTGAGAGACAGAATCTTAAAAAAAAAATCCAGAAAATCACATTGTTTGATTTTTACATAATTAATTTGCATTTTATTGCATGAATTAAGTATTTGATACAGTAGAAAAACAGAACTTAGTATTTAGCACAGTAACCTTTGTTTGCAATTACAGAGGTCAGACGTTTCCTGCAGTTCTTCACCAAGTTTGCACACACTGCAGCAGGGATTTTGGCCCACTCCTCTTACAGATCTTCTCCAGATCTTTCAGGTTTTGGGACTGTCACTGGGCAGTTTCAGCTCCCATAAAAGATTTTCTATTGGGTTCAGGTCTGGAGACTGGCTAGGCCACTCCAGGACTTTGAAATGATTCTTATGGATTTGCTCCTTAGTTGCCCTGGCTGTGTGTTTCGGGTCATTGTCATGCTAGAGGATCCAGTCTTACTGAGGGAAGGAGATTGTTGGACAAAATGTTGCAATACAAGACCACATCCATCCTCCCTTCAATACGATGTAGTCGTATAAATGCATGATGCTTCCCCCAACATGCTTCACTGTTGGGACGGTGTTCTTGGAGGTGTACTCATTCTTCTTCTTCTTCTAAACACGGTGAGACGAGTTGATATGAAAAAGTTCTATTTTAGTCTCATCTGACCACATGACGTTCTCCCATGCATCTTCTGGATCATCCAGATGGTCATTGGTGAACTTCAAATGGGCCTGGACATGTGCTGGCTTGAGCAGAGGGACCTTGCGTTGCATGCCCTGCAGGATTTTAGTCCATGACGGCATATTGTGTTACTAATGGTAATGTTTTAGTCTGTGATCCCAACTCTTTTTAGGTCAATGACCAGGTCCTCCTGTTTAGTTCTGTGCTGATTCCTGACCTTTCTCAGAATCATCCTTACCAGACGAGGTGAGATCTTGCATGGTACCCCAGACTGAGGAAGATTGACAGTCATCTTGTGTTTCTTCCATTTTTAAATAATTGTGCCAACAGTTTTTGCCTTCTCACGAAGCTGCTTGCCTATTGTCCTGTAGCCAATCCCTGCCGTGTGCAGGTCTACAATTTTGTCCCTAGTGTCCTTAGACAGCTCTTTGATTTTGGCCATGGTGAAGAGGTTGGAGCGTGATTGATTGTGTGTGTGAACACGTGTCTTTTATACAGGTAATGAGTTCAACAAGGTGCAATTAATACAGGTAATAAGTGTAGAGTAGGAGGGCTTCTAAAAGAAAACCTAACAGGTCTATGAGAGACAGAATGCTTGCTGGTTGGTAGGTGATCAAATACTTATTTCATGTAATACAATGCAATTTAATTATTTAAAAATCATACAATATGATATTCTGTGTTTTATTTTTAGATTCTGTCTCTCACAGTTGAACTACGATAAAAATTACAGACCTCTCCATTCTTTGTAGGTGGGAAAACTTGCAAAATTGTCAGTGTATCTAATACTTATTTTCCCCATTGTAGGAAGACTATCTCAGCACAGGAAAAAAATGTTTTAAACACATCCAGTTATGGAAATTATTACTATTCAAAGATCTATTGATTAAAATGTTGATTAAAATTTACTTTGTTTGTGGGAAATCCCCTTTAAGAAGGATGTTTCACATTATTAAGCAGGCCACAGCTTTCAAGCAATATAGGAAAGAAAAAGGTTCCCACCGCTTCCGAAAAGTGTCAAATAGTGCAATGCCTTGGACAAGGTATGAAACCATTAGGGTATGTGTCCACTTTCAGGATGGCCGGCGGTTTGGACGGAGCGGCAAACCCGCTCCGCCCTAAGCCCCGCCCCCTTCTGTGACGCGATGATGCCGGATGTGTTCATTGCACACATCCAGCATCATCGCACCCCACACATAGGGCCCTGTGATTTACCTTGCGGTGGCGCAGCATCGCCGCAAGGTAAATGGACATGCTTCAATCTTAAAAGACGCGCAGCATGTCCAGAATCGCAGGGCCGCCGGGTGCGTGTTACCACGCATAGTGGAGACGGGATTTCATAAAATCCCCTCCACTATGCTGTAACATCTGAATGCTGCGTGTTTGAC
The DNA here is from genome assembly GCF_051348905.1 of Ranitomeya variabilis. Lineage (NCBI taxonomy): Eukaryota > Metazoa > Chordata > Amphibia > Anura > Dendrobatidae > Ranitomeya > Ranitomeya variabilis. The sequence continues at coordinate 171,374,295 of NC_135235.1, read as the reverse complement.
GCTGCGGCTCTGCACAGTGTCGAACACGCAGCGTTTCCTGAAAGTGGACATGTACCCTTAGATAGTTCACGAAAACATGCATGATCATCATACTATGAATATACAGTATTTGTGGCTGATACACAGCACAATCAGGTTCATTCAGATAAATGCATAATGAGGAAGGTTTCTTCCAGACAAATTCATTGGACTAAGAGAGGAGCTGCTAGAATACCTTTACAAAGCAGCAAAGAGGTATTTGAAACTGCTGGTGCCTTTGGATTCCCTCGAACCTGAAAGTGTAGGATCCAGAGACTTACAGTTGTGTATAAACCTACTGTTCAGCCACCCCTAAACAATGCTTACAAGCAGCAACATTTGCATTGAGCTTTGACATACATGAAGACTAATTTTAAAACGGTCTTGTTTACTGATAAGTGAAGTGCACCCTGGATGGCTCAGATGGATGGAGTAGTGGATGGTTGGTGAATAGCCACCACATCCCAACAAGGCTGCATTGTCAGCAAGGTGGTGACACAGTCATTTTTGTGGCCGGAATCATGGGAAGAGAGGTGGTAGGGCCCTTTAAAGTCGTCGTGAAAATGACATCAGCAAAAAACATAAAGTTTCTGACTGACCATTTTCTTCCATGGTACAAAAAGAAGAACTATGCTATCCATAGCAAAATCATCTTCATGCATGACAATGCACCATCTCTTTCTGCAAAGAATAACTGAGTCATTGGCTGCTATGTGTGTAAGAGAACAAAATTTTGTGAAGTGGCCACCATCCTCCCCTGATCTCAACCCTATTGGCACCTTTGGAGTATCCTCAAGCAAAAGATCTACTTTCGCAAGGCACTGTAACTGTAGATTAACTCCTTAAATGCCACTATCAGTGTCTGAAAGCTTCATTTAGATTGCACAAATGTTTAACAGCTTCCACTATGTCCCTGTAATGTAACATTGGGGAACCAATAGATTGTTATTGCAGCCAAGGGCCTGTTCAATTATCTTCATCCTCGCGATCTTGTGCCTCCTATAAAGCTCCCTGTGTGCGGACTTCATAGGACATTATCTTTTTCACTATATACTGTAATACTATAATATTGCAGTATATAGTATACGCGATCAGACAATCACAGGTTCAAGTCCCCTAAAAAGACTGAAAAATAGAGTGAAAATTAAAAAAATAAATAAATATGAAAAAATAAAACTATATTCAAATTTGAATCATCCCAATATCCCCTTTTTAAAAGTAAATACAAAAACTGAAAAAAGACACATATTTGGTATCACTGCATCTGTAAAAGTCTGATTTCTCAAAATAGAAAATGAAATATCCCGGTCAGTGAAAAGCGTAACAAGAAAACTTCAAAATTGCATTTTTTTTTTTAGTAGCTGCAGCACTGCAAAAAACTCCGTTCCTACTTCAAAAGGGAATCAATGAAAACATCATGTTCATTGATGTTAAAATGAGAACGTTACCCGTATTTTTGGAAAGTAGCAAAGGAAAATATTTTTTTTACAAACTTCTCAATATTTTTTCACTGCTTACATAAAAAATCTGTACAATTTTGGTATTGCTAAGATCATACTGACCTTTAGAATATTGGACCGAGGTCATTTTTAAAGTACAATGAACACAAACACCCAAAACTAAATTTTTTAATTACATTTCTTGCACAAATTCACAGCAATTCTTTATACATTTCCAGTATATTGAATGGTGTCATTCAAAACTACAACTTGCCCCTTGAACATATGTCTATATGGATGTAAAAGTAAAATAGAAAAGTAATGTCTCTTTGAAGAAAGAGAGGAAAATACTAAAGTGCAAAATTGCTAATTTTCCATTCTGGGAAGGAGCGTTCCAAAGTCTGCAATTGTCCTGAATAGACATATATGTTATTATCTGGTGGCCTAAGAGCAGCATGAGACGTACTCTGGAGAAGGAGGTACCTGTACTGACCGCAGACCCTGAACTTAACAGCGCAACTAGAAGTAGCCGTGGAATGTACCTTTCACTCCCTAGACATCTCGACACAGCCGGAGGACTAATTACCCCTAGAGATAGAAAAGGGAAAACTATCTTGCCTCAGAGAAAATCCCCAAAGGATAGACAGCCCCCCACAAATATTGACTGTGAGAGGAGAGGGAAAAAACATACACAGACTGAAATCAGAATTTAGCAAAGGAGGCCACTTCTAGCTAAATAGAAAGGATAGGACAGAGTACTATGCGGTCAGTATTAAAACAGTAGAAAATATCCACCACAGAAAATACAAAATCTCCACATCTAACTAAAGATATGGAGGGTATATCTGCATCTCCAGAGATACCAGCTTGGCTAAACAAATCCTTAAACAGACCAAGCTGGACAAGACAAAAACATAGAAAAGAACTGAACAATAAGGCCCACAGCATGTGGACAGCAAAAATCAAGGCCAGAACTTATCTTTGTTGAAATGAACAGCAAAGCAGGAGAGACCAGGCAGAGATGTGAATCCTCCAGGAACAATGGACAACTGGCACTGACTAAATGGTCAAGCAAGACTAAATAGCCCAGTCAGAATTGCAAAAAGTGGAAACACCTGATAAATGCTACAATCCAGAGACAGCAGCGCTACCACTTATAACCACCGGAGGGAGCCCAAGAGCAGAATTCACAACAGTACCCCCCCTTGAAGAGGGGTCACCGAACCCTCACCAGAGCCCACAGGCCGATCCGGACGAGCCAAATGAAAGGCACAAACCAAATCCTCAGCATGAACATCAGAGGCAACAACCCAAGAATTATCCTCCTGGCCATAACCCTTCCATTTGACAAGATACTGAAGCTTCCGCCTCGAAAAACGAGAATCCAAAATCTTCTCAACCACATACTCCAACTCCCCATCAATCAACACAGGGGCAGGAGGATCAACAGAGGGAACAACGGGCACCACATATTTCCGCAACAAAGATCTATGAAAAACATTATGGATGGAAAAAGAGGCTCCAAGGGCCAAACGAAAAGACACTGGATTAATAATCTCAGAAGTCCTATAAGGGCCAATAAACCGAGGCTTAAACTTAGGGGAAGAAACCTTCATAGGAACATGACGGGAAGACAACCAGGCCAAATCCCCAACCCGAAGCCGGGAACCAACACACCGACGACGGTTAGCAAAACGCTGAGCCCCCTCCTGAGACAACACCAAATTGTCAACAACATGAGCCCAAATTTGCTGCAACCTGTCAACCACAGAGTCCACCCCAGGACAATCAGAAGGCTCAACCTGCCCTGAAGAAAAACGAGGATGAAAACCAGAGTTACAAAGAAGGGTGAAACCAAGGTAGCAGAACTAGCCCGATTATTAAGGGCAAACTCGGCCAATGGCAAGAAAGCCACCCAATCATCCTGATCAGCAGACACAAAGCATCTCAAATAAGTTTCCAAAGTCTGATTAATTCGCTCGGTTTGGCCATTTGTCTGAGGATGAAATGCGGAAGAAAAAGACAAATCAATGCCCAGCCTAGCACAAAAGGCCCGCCAAAACCTAGAAACAAACTGGGAACCTCTATCGGACACAATATTCTCCGGAATGCCATGCAAACGAACCACATGCTGAAAAAACAATGGAACCAAATCAGAAGAGGAAGGCAATTTAGGCAAAGGTACCAAATGAACCATCTTAGAAAACCGGTCACAAACCACCCAGATAACCGACATCCTCTGGGAAACTGGAAGATCTCAAAGAAAATCCATAGAAATATGCCTCTCAGGGACCGGCAAAGGCAAAAGCAACCCACTAGCGTGGGAATAGCAAGGCTTGGCCCGCGCACAAGTCCCACAGGACTGCACAAAAGAACGCACATCCCGTGACAAAGAAGGCCACTAAAAGGACCTACCAACCAAATCTCTGGTACCAAAGATCCCAGGATGACCAGCCAACACAGAACAATGAACTTCAGAAATCACTTTACTAGTCCATCTGTCAGGAACAAACAGTTTCCCCACTGGACAGCGGTCAGGTTTATCAGCCTGAAATTCCTGAAGAACCCAACGCAAATCAGGTGAGATGGCAGAAAGAATCACCCCTTCCTTCAGAATGCCGACTGGCTCAAGGACCCCAGGAGAATCAGGCAAAAAGCTCCTAGAAAGGGCATCAGCCTTAACATTCTTAGAACCCGGAAGATACGAGACCACAAAATCAAAACGGGAGAAAAACAGGGACCATCGGGCCTGTCTAGGATTCAGCCGTTTGGCAGACTCGAGGTAAGTCAGATTCTTATGATCGGTCAAGACCACAATACGGTGCTTGGCCCCCTCAAGCCAATGTCGCCACTCCTCAAATGCCCACTTCATAGCCAACAACTCACGATTGCCGACATCAAAATTGCGTTCCGCAGGCGAAAATTTTCAAGAAAAGAAGGCACACGGTTTCATCAAGGAACCATCAGAATTCCTCTGAGACAAAACGGCCCCTGCCCCAATCTCAGAAGCGTCAACCTCAACCTGAAAAGGAAGAGAAACATCTGGCTGACACAACACAGGGGCAGAAGTAAATTGGCGTTTAAGCTCCTGAAAGGCAGAAACAGCCGCAGAGGACCAATTCGTCACATCAGCGCCTTTCTTCGTCAAATCGGTCAGGGTTTAACCACACTGGAGAAGTTGGCAATGAAACGGCGATAAAAATTAGCAAAGCCCAAAAATTTCTGAAGGCTCTTCACGGATGTGGGCTGGATCCAATTATGAATGGTCTGAACCTTAACCGGATCCATTTCTATAGATGAGGGAGAAAAAATGAAGCCCAAAAAATAAATCTTCTGTACTCCAAAGAGGCACTTAGACCCCTTCACAAACAAGGCATTATCACGAAGGATCTGAAATACCATCCTGACTTGTTTCACATGAGACTCCCAATCATCTGAAAAAATCAAAATATCATCCAAATATACAATCATGAATTTATCAAGATAATTCCGAAATATATCATGCATGAAGGACTGAAACACAGATGGAGCATTAGAGAGTCCGAATGGCATCACAAGGTATTCAAAATGGCCTTCGGGCGTATTAAACGCAGTTTTCCATTCGTCACCCTGCTTAATACGAACAAGATTATATGCCCCTCGAAGGTCAATCTTAGTAAACCAACTAGCCCCCTTAATCCTAGCAAACAGATCAGAAAGCAAAGGCAAAGGGTATTGGAATTTGACCGTGATTTTATTCAAGAGGCGATAATCAATACAGGGTCTCAAGGAGCCATCCTTCTTGGCAACAAAAAAAAAACCTGCTCCCAATGGTGAAGAAGATGGCCGAATATGCCCCTTCTCCAAAGACTCTTTTACATAGCTCCGCATGGCGGTATGTTCTGGCACAGACAGGTTGAAAAGTCGGCCCTTAGGGAACTTACAGCCTGGAATCAAGTCAATAGCACAATCACAGTCCCTATGCGGTGGAAGGGAACTGGACTTGGGCTCATTGAATACATCCTGGAAATCTGACAAAAACTCAGGAATTTCAGAAGAGGGGGAGGAGGCAATTGACATCAAAGGAACATCACCATGAACCCCCTGACAACCCCAACTAGTCACAGACATAGATTTCCAATCTAATACCGGATTATGCACCTGTAACCATGGGAAACCAAGCACAATAGCATCATGCAAATTATGCAACACCAGAAAACGACAATCTTCCTGATGGGCTGGCGCCATGCACATGGTCAGCTGTGTCCAAAACTGAGGTTTATTTTTAGCCAACGGTGTAGCATCAATGCGCCTCAAAGGAATAGGACTCTGCAAAGGCTGCAAGGGGAAACCACAACGTCTGGCAAATTCTAAGTCCATTAAGTTTAAAGAGGCGCCTGAATCCACAAATGCCATGACAGAAAATGGCGATAATGAGCAGATCAGGGTCACAGATAACAGAAATTTAGGTTGTACAGTACTGATGGTAACAGAACTAGCGATTCTCTTGGTACGCTTAGGGCAATCAGAAATAACATGAGCAGAATCGCCGCAGTAAAAACACAACCTATTCTGACGTCTGAATCCTTGTCGTTCAGCTCTAGTCACAATCCTATCACACTGCATAGGCTCAGGACTCCGCTCGGAAGACAATGCCATAGTGTGCACAACTCTGCGCTCGCGCAAGCGCCGATCAATCTGAATGGCCAGAGACATAGAATCACTCAGACCAGCAGGCGTGGGGAACCCCACCATAACATCCTTAACGGATTCAGAAAGACCCTTTCTGAAAATTGCCGCCAAGGCATCCTCATTCCATTTAGTCAGCACAGACCATTTTCTAAATTTCTGGCAATATGATTCTGCCGCTTCTTGACCCTGACACAGGGCCAACAAGGTCTTCTCAGCATGATCCACTGAATTAGGTTCATCATACAATAACCCAAGCGCCTGGAAAAAGGTGTCTACATTAAGCAAAGCCGGATTCCCAGGTTCCGGGGCAAATGTCCAATCCTGGGGGTCACCACGCAGCAGAGATATAACAATTTTAACCTGCTGGATGGGATGACCAGAGGAACGGGGTCTCAGAGCAAAAAACAGTTTACAGTTATTTTTAAAGCTCAAAAATTTAGACCTGTCCCCAAAAAACAAATCAGGAGTTGGAATTCTAGGCTCTAAAACCGGAGTCTGAACGATATAATTGGAAATACCCTGAACTCTAGCAGCAAGTTGATCCACACGAGAAGCCAATCCCTGAACATCCATGCCAGCGCCAAACTCCTGAGCCACCTAGAGGTAAAGAGGGAAAAAAAAAAACCACAACAGACTACAGAAAAAAAAATGGCTCAGCACTTTCCTTCCCTTCTTCTGAGATGCGGTTAACTCATTGTTGGCCAGTTGTACTGTTATGATCTGGTGGCCTAAGAGCAGCATGAGACGTACTCTGGAGAAGGTGGTACCTGTACTGACTGCAGACCCTGAACTTAACAGCGCAACTAGAAGTAGCCGTGTAATGTACCTTTCACTCCCTAGACATCTCGACACAGCCGGAGGACTAATTACCCCTAGAGATAGAAAAGGGAAAACTATCTTGCCTCAGAGAAAATCCCCAAAGGATAGACAGCCCCCCTCAAATATTGGCTGTGAGAGGAGAGGGAAAAAACATACACAGACTGAAATCAGAATTTAGCAAAGGAGGCCACTTCTAGCTAAATAGAAAGGATAGGACAGAGTACTATGCAGTCAGTATTAAAACACTAGAAAATATCCACCACAGAAAATACAAAATCTCCACATCTAACTAAAGATATGGAGGGTATATCTGCATCTCCAGAGATACCAGCTTGGCTAAACAAATCCTTATACAGACCAAGCTGGACAAGACAAAAACATAGAAAAGAACTGAACAATAAGGCCCACAGCATGTGGACAGCAAAAATCAAGGCCAGAACTTATCTTTGTTGAAATGAACAGCAAAGCAGGAGAGACCAGGCAGAGATGTGAATCCTCCAGGAACAATGGACAACTGGCACTGACTAAAGGGTCAAGCAAGACTAAATAGCCCAGTCAGAATTGCAAAAAGTGGAAACACCTGATAAATGCTACGATCCAAAGACAGCAGCGCTACCACTTATAACCACCGGAGGGAGCCCAAGAGCAGAATTCACAACAATATATGAAACTATGATATCTTCATTACTGTATACCAACTCTTACCTACTCTTTATCGCAAACACAGAAATAGCAATATTTAACCCTTCTCGACATGGTGAATTTCTAATTTTGCACTTGAGTCCCGCTTTCTCCAAGAACCATAACTAGAGATGAGCGAATATACTCGTTACTCGAGATTTCCCGAGCACGCTCGGGGGTCCTCCGAGTATTTTTTAGTGCTTGGAGATTTAGTTTTCAGTGCCGCAGCTGAATGATTTACATCTGTTAGCCAGCATAAGTACATGTGGGGGTTGCCTGGTTGCTAGGGAATCCCCACATGTAATCAAGCTGGCTAGCAGAAGTAAATCATTCAGCTGAGGTGATGAAAACTAAATCTCTGAATACTTACAAATACTCGGAGGACACCCGAGCGTGCTCGGTAAATCTCGAGTTGCGAGTATATTCGCTCATCACTAACCATAACCTTTTTTATTTTTCCATTGACAAAGCCATATGAATATGAGGTCTTGTTTTTTTTTTGTAGAGCAAGTTGCAGTTTTGAATGACATTATTCATTTTACCATTCAGTGTACTAGAAACCAGGATAAAAAATTCCCCAATTTTTTATGGCATTTGTGGCAGCATGATTCCCCAAGTCAGTACAATTATGGCATGTCACAGATTTACTGTGGCAGATAGGAGCCATAAGATCGCGTTGTCTGATTTCTTATACTCCTGCACTGATTAGAACTCTTGACCTTAAACAGTAAAGGTTTATGTTAGCAGTGCAGGGGTTAATCTTTTCTACTGAGAGCTCCTGGGAGCTTTTCTGCTTTGATGCTCTCAGCTGTTCAGTGTTTTCCTATCCCCTCTGCTATATATATACTCACCTCTGGCAAGCAGGCATTGCCAGAGTTAGTTCTATACTCCCTGGTTCAGGAGCTGGAGGTGTTGGTTGTTCATGGAGGCATATTGGAGTGGTTTACAGGAGACTGTTGCATCATGATGCGTCTGTGTGCATACCCTCATCCTCTCCTATTTGTTTTTTCCTCCCTTTACTTTCTGGTGTTCCGCAATTTTTTGTAAGTGTATATTTGTATGATTGGTAGTTTCATTTATCCCTGTACATCTTCCCTTGTTAGTCTGGTCTGTGTATTCACATACACAACAAATTCCCACTTCTCTGTGTGGGGGATGGTACCAAAAAGGGCTGATTCAGGAGCTCAGTACAGCACATGGCCCCGGTGTCTTCACTATCAGAAGTAACTTGGAGAGCAGGGATAGTTATGTCGCCCGTAGCTTTAGGGATAAGGAAGGAGACCCTAGCCTTGGGATATCTTGCTACTGTGCCGTGACATGGCGGTTCCAAACATACAAACGTGTGCATATATTTTTTTTATTTAAGTGGGGAAGAAAAATTTGTAAATTTGTACAAAATAAAAGAGAAAAGATGCTTCTGTCACTATATTTTGAGACTAATCATAACATTTTAATTTTTCCTTCAATTGAGCTGTGTGAGAACAAGCTGATATTTTTATCAATATCAATTTTTTGATAAATACAAAGTTTTAGAGCTTCTTATTGCATTTAATTGTTAATTTCATGGAGACCAAAAAAATGCTATTCTTACAATTCTCATTATGTCGCTTATTATTGAGTCAATTTATTCTGCATTTTGATAGAATGACTTTTTCATACCATATATATATATATATATATATATATATATATATATATATACCGTATTTTCCGGCGTACAAGACGACTTTTTAACCCCTGAAAATCTTCTTAAAAGTCGGGGGTCGTCTTGTACGCCGGGAATCGCCTTGTACGCCGGGTGTATATGGTGGGTGGGGGGGGGAGTGATCCTGATGACGACGAGGGGGCGTCTCACAGAAAAGTGAGTATCCCCCATTACCTTATCATAGCGCTGCAGCGTGGGGTCTCTGTGCTGGGAGCGGCGGCGGCTGCTGTGCTGTGGCGGCTCCTCTTCTGCAGTGTGGGGCCTGTGGGGCGGTGGCGGCGGCGGCGTATCTTCATGCAGTCGGGGCTCCTCCGGCATCTCAGCCTGGAAGCCCCGCCGGCAACTCCATCGGTACAATGCGCTGGCCTCCGGGAAAATGGCCGCTGCTTAGATTCAGATCTCGTTGAGATCTGAATCTGAGCATGCGCAGCCCCCAGCGGCCGGGCCACCGCATCGCACCTATTGAGCTGCCTCCGGGAAAATGGCCACTGCTCAGATTCAGATCTCGTCTCCCGAGATCTCGGGACGAGATCTGAATCTGAGCAGCGGCCATTTTCCCGGAGGCCACCTGACCGCATTGTACCCATGGAGTTGCCGGCGGGGCTTCCAGTCTTTGAGATGCCGGAGGAGCCCCGACTGTATGAAGATACGCCGCCGCCACCGCCCCACAGCACCAGAGGCCCCACACTGCAGAAGAGGAGCCGCCACAGCACAGCACAGCACAGCACAGCAGCCGCCGCTCCCAGCACAGAGACCCCACGCTGCAGCGCTATGATAAGGTAATGGGGGATACTCACTTTCCTGTGAGACGCCCCCTCGTCCTCATCAGGATCACTCCCCCCCCCCCAAAAGGCACATATTCACCGGCCCTATAAGACGACATAGGGTGTATAAGAAGACCCCCGACTTTTAAGAAGATTTTATTTTTTAACTGGTAAAGTTGGGGGGTCGTCTTATACGCCCAGTCGTCTTATACGCCGGAAAATACGGTAATTCAAATTTATTACTTTATTTCTAAAGGGGAAAAGATATATACTAGATGGAGGCCTGATGCTATCACATCGGGAGGGTGGTAATGTCACGATGGGGGCAGGCTTTGAAGTGTTGAGAATCTCTCCCCCCATGTGCTCACCCAACTATCCACTCTCTTTTTCCCTATGTGCTGACCTCTCCCATCTGTGCTCTCTTCTTTGACCTGTCTACCCCATGTGCTATCCCCCCATCTCTCTCCTTCCTGTGCTGTGTTCTCCCCTCAAAGACAATACTGACATTACAGCAGGAGATCGCAGAGGATACATTTTGTGAGGTAAAATATTTTTTAAAAACAGTCAGTGAAATATTTTACCTCACAAAATGAATCCACTGTGCTCCCCTGCCATAATGTCAGTATTGTCTTTTGCTTCCTCCCCTGCCCAAGAGATGTGGTATGCTTTGTACATGGTTAGACACAGTCACCTCTGTGTCTGACCATGTACAGAACATACCACAGCTCCTGGGGAGGGGAGGAAGCAAAAGACAATACTGACATTACAGCAGGAGATCGCAGAGGATACATTTTGTGAGGTAAAATATTTTTAAAAAACAGTCAGTGAAATATTTTACCTCACAAAATAAATCCACTGTGATCCCCTGCTGTAATGTCAGTATTGTCTTTTGCTTTCTCCCCTGCCCAGGAGATGTGGTATGTTCCTGTACACGGTCAGACACAGTCAATTTTTAAAATGAACTTTCGCTCGTGGGAAAACTCCTTTAATGTGACCGGCTTCCTCTGCCTGTAGACACATTGCACATCTGCCGCCGGGATCAGCCGAATGATTCACTTCATCTGCGTGTAATTCGCGCAGGCGCAGTAAATCAGACCACCGCCATCTTTGTGCAGACAGATAATGGCGGTCACAATAACCCCTTTCTGCCATTGGACGTACTATCCCATCCATGTGACCTGGGACTTAATTCCCATGGACGGCATAGTACGTCATATGCGATCAGCAGCGCTCACGGGGGGAGCGCGGGCGATCGTGGCCGGGCGTCAGCTGATTATCATAGCTGACATCCGGCACTATGTGCCAAGAGTGGTCACGGACCACTCTAGGCACATTAACCCCTGGAACACTGCGATCAAACATGATCGCAGCATTTAGGTGGCTCCCTGCGTGCTTCCCTGAGACCCTCGGAACAACACGATGTGATCGCATTGTTCTGAGGGTCTCCTCCGTTCTCCTCCCTGCAGGCCCTGGATCCAAGAGTGCCGCGGGGGTCCTTCCGGGTCCTGCAGGGAGGTGGCTTGCGAGAGCCTGCTGAGAGCAGGCGCCGGCAAGCCTCCTGCACTGCCTGTCAGACCGCTGATTTGACACAGTGCTCTGCAAAGCGTCAGAACAGCGATCTGACACTATACAGTGATGTCCCACCCTGGGACAAAGAGAAAAAGTTTAAAAAAAAATTACACTGTGTAAATATATATATTAAAAAAATTCCTAAATAAGGAAAAAAATATATATATTGTTCCAATAAATACATTTCTTTATGTAAATAAAAAAAAACAATAAAAGTATACATATTTAGTATTTCCGCTTCCGTAACATCTCGATCTATAAAACTGTCCCACTAGCTAACTCCTTCAGTGAACACCGTAAAAAAAAAAAAAACTGAGGCAAAAAACAATGGTTTATCATCATACCGCTGAACAAAAAGTGGAATAACACGAGATCAAAAAGACGGATATAAATAAATATGGTACTGCTGAAAACGTCATCTTCTCCAGCTAAAAACGAGCCACCATACAGCGTCATCAGCAAAAATAATTATTTTTTATATAAAATAGTTTTTATTGTATAAAAGCGCCAAAACATAAAAAAAAAATATAAATGAGATATCACTGTAATCGTACTGACCCGAAGAATAAAACTGCTTTATCAATTTTACCAAACGCGGAATGGTATAAACACCCCCCCCCCAAAAGAAATTCATGAATTGCTGGTTTTGTTCATTCTGCCTCACAAAAATTAGAATAAAAAACGGTAAAAAAATGTCACGTGCCCGATTATGGTACCAATAAAAACGTCAACTCGTCCTGCAAAAAACAAGACCTCACATCACTCTGTGGACCAAAATATGGGAAAATGATAGCTCTCAACATATGGTGATGCAAAAGCTATTTTTTGCAATAAAAAGCGTCTTTTAGTGTGTGACAGCTGCCAAATATAAAATCCCGCTATAAAAACCCGCTATAAATAGTAAATCAAACCCCCTTTATCACCGCCTTAGTTAGGGAAAAATAATAAAATTTAAAAAATGTATTTATTTCTATTTTCCCTTTAGGGTTAGGGTTAAAGTTAGGTTTGGGGCTACAGTTAGGGTTGGGGCTAAAGTAAGGGTTAGGGTTGGGGCTAAAGTTAGGGTTAGGGTTGGGGCTAAAGTTAGGGTTAGGGTTTTGATTGCATTTACAGTTGGGATTAGGGTTGGGATTAGGGTTAGGGTTGTATCAGGGTTAGGGGTGTGGTTAGGGTTATGGTTGGGATTAGGGTTAGGGGTGTGTTGGAGTTAGGGGTGTGGTTAAGGTTGGGACAAGGGTTAGGGGTGTGTTGGGGTTAAGGGTGTGTTGGGGTTAGGAGTGTGGTTAGCATTGTGATTAGGGTTAGGGGCATGTTGGAGATAGGGGTGTGGTTAAGGTTATGGTTAGGGTTGGGATTAGGGTTAGGGATGTGTTTGGGTTAGGGTTGGAGTTAGAATTCGGGGGATTTCCAGTGTTTAGGCACATCAGGGGTTCTCCAAACGCGATATGGCGTCCGATCTCAATTCCAGCCAATTCTAGGTTGAAAAAGTAAAACAGTGCTCCTTCCCTTCCGAGCTCTCCCGTACCCCCAAACAGGGGTTTACCCCAACATATGGGGTATCAGCGTATTCAGGACAAATTGGACAACCACTTTTGGGGTCCAATTTCTCTTGTTACCCATGGGAAATTAAAATTGGGGGGCTAAAAAAATCATTTTTGTGGGAAAAAAAGGATTTTATATTTTTACGGCTCTGCATTATAAACTGTAGTGAAACAATTGGGGGTTCAAAGTTGTCACAACACATCTAGATAAGTTTCTTGGGAGGTCTAGTTTCCAATATGGGGTCACTTGGGGGGGGTTCTACTGTTTAGGCACATCAGGGGCTCTGCAAACACAACGTGATGCCCGCAGACCTTTCCATCTAAGTTTGCATTCCAAACGGCGCTCCTTCCCTTCCGAGCTCTGCCATGCGCCCAAATGGTGGTTCCCCCCACATATTGGCTATCAGTGTACTCAGAACAAATTAGACAACAACTTTTGGTGTCCAATTTCTCCTGTTACCCTTGGGAAAATCCCAAACTGGAAACTAAAATATAATTTTTGTGGAAATTTTTTTTTTCTTTTTTTTAAAGCTCTGCGTTATAAACTGTAGTGAAACACGTGGGGGTTCAAAGTTCTCACAACACATCTAGATAGGTTCCTTAGGGGGTCTACTTTCCAAAATGGTGTCACTTCTACTGGGTTTCCACTGTTTAGGCACATCAGGTCCAAACGCGACATGGCATCATATCTCAATTCTAGTTAATTTTGCAATGAAAAGTCAAACGGCGCTCCTTCCCTTCCAAACTCTGCCATGCGCCCAAACAGTGGTTTACCCCCACATATGGGGAATCAATGTGTACTCAGGACAAATTGCACAACAATTTTTGGTGTCCATTTTCTCCTGGTACCCTTGGGAAAATAAAAAAATTGGGAGCAAAAAGATAATTTTAGTGAAAAAATATGATTTTTTATTTTTACGGCTCTACATTACAAACTTTTGTGAAGCACTTGGGGGTTCAAAGCACTCACCACACATCTTGATAAGTTCCTTAGGTAGTCTACTTTCCAAAATGGTGTCACTTGTTGGGGGTTTCACTGTTTAGTCACATCAGGGGCTCTCCAAATGCGACATGGCATCCTATCTCAATTCCAGTCAATTTTGTATTGAAAAGTCAAACTACGCTCCTTCCCTTCCGAGCTCTGCCATGCGGCCAAACAGTGGTTTACCCCCACATATAGGGTATCAACATACTCAGGACAAATTGCACAACAACTTTTGGGGTCCAATTTCTTCTGTTACCCTTGGGAAAATAAAACATATTGGATCTGAAGTAATTTTTTGTGGAAAAAAAGTCAAATGTTAATTTTTTTTTAAATATTCCAAAAATTCCTGTGAAACACCAGAAGGGTGTTAGGGCTGGCGGAACGCACCGAGTAAATATAGAGATGATATTTGGTGCGTTCGCAGCCCGGGGTCCACCGTGCAGGAAAAGAACCTGCTGCTGGCAAACGGCGGCACTATATGGCGGTAGAAGCGAACTCTGTTGCTTCACAGAGTCGCTATAAAGAAAGGACTGTGTCCTGTTAAACTCCACAGGAATACACAGTAACTGCTGAACAGATAGCAGCTTGTGGTCACGCAGTCAAGGAGGCAAACATACCATCTCCTCACCGGAGGAGCCGGTATTCTAAGTGGCTTATTTCAGCCGGGGCCCTGAAACCATACACACAATCTCCTCACCGGAGGTGCCGGTATTCTAAGTGGCTTATTTCAGCCGGGTCCCTGAATCCACACAAGCGTGACCACATTGGCGCAAAACTCATGACATGCATTGATACTAGCGCAAGGCCGTGTGGCCATGCGAACCTTTTATAGCTGCAGCAAGTACAAGACCTTCCTAGAAGGACCAATGAGAGGCCACCACAGAGCCTGAGCACCTTCAGGACCTTCCTGGAGAACCAATGGACTTTGCTGCAGTAATCAAGCATGTGACCCTCGATCTCTAATGAGAGATCTTACCCTGGGCATGCTCAGAAGGAGAAAAGCGTCTGCTCGCCACTGCCCAGCACTGGCTTCAATGGCAGAAGCTGGAAAAGCAGCAGTAACCCTTTGCACAGTCAGACTGAGAGAGATGCTGGGACCGACATCTCCGCTGAGCAGGCTCCACTGCGGCAGGAGAAGAATGGGAAACCGCAGCGGAGATGGCCCGAGATTCCCCCCGTGCAGAGATGGGAACTCGACCCCCAACAAAGGGTTAATAAACATCTTGAATGTGGTTTTGAGCACCTTGAGGAGTGCAGTTTTTAGAATGGTGTCACACATCACTTGGGTGTCCCAATATGGCGGTCGGTGAACTTCCTCCTCTTGGAATTCTGGGATACGATGACATCTGGACAGAACAGGAAATTAAACATTAAAAGGCAATTATATATATATATATATATATATATATATATATATATATATATAGTCACATGGCTAAAGGTCATATACTCGACCGGAGGTATGTGTCACAGAGATGGCTTGTCTCTGTGATGTAACCCGGAGTGTTTTCTTTAATGCACATAAGCACTAAGGGATCATTTAGCACATTTGTGTCTGGGTTACGGGTAGCTGTGAGAGATGGGAGGGTCTGGCTAACCCATATACCTCACCCCTGGGTAGGGGCATCTTCATACCTCTATATGTGTTTGAGGACCTGTGGTGATGTAACGACCACGTGATGGGTTCCTGGGTGTGGTTAGAGCTATATACTGTAGGCTAATGCTTAACACAGGACCTGTATGTGGGGAGGTGACAGCCTCCAATGTGTGTTGAGGCTCCAGAACTGAGTCTGAAGTACTGGACACTTGTATTTTCTTTTGCCTGAGCTAAAGGCTATTTGTTTTCTGTTTTGGTATGTGGGTTTGTGAAGCAATAAACCCACATGAACTTTTAAAGGAACGTGCCTCCTGATTGCCACCCGCTGCACCTGAGAGAGTACAACCCCTACAATTGGTGGAGAATGCGGGCAGCATTCCCAGCAGAGATGTGAGATTGTTACTGCATGTCCTGGGTCAAGTCTGTAGCAAGTCAGCAAGCATTGACGGGAAAAATGGAGGACCTTCTGAAACACTTGGTCCAGTCGCAGTCACAGCAGCAAGAGACCAACAGGCTGTTGTTGCATCAGATACAGCAGAGCCAGCAGGAGCAATGGCAGCAGATGCAGCTTCTGGCAACCCCCATCCAGGGCAGGACGAGAGCCCCAACCCCAGGTCTGGCTGATGATGCCCACGTCCGGAAGGCGGTAAAACGCACATTGCAGAAAATGACCCCGGAGATGATGTTGAGGCCTTCCTGACAGTGTTTGAGAGGGTCGCTGAGAGGGAAAAACTCCCACCAGAGCAGTGGGCACAGGTACAGGCGCCATACCTGACAGTGGAACCCCAGAAGGTTTACTATGACTTGACCTTGCAGGATGCCAAGGTGTATCATAAACTGAAATCTGAGATTCTTGCACGTTTAGGGGTGACACTGACTATCAGGGCACAGCAAGTTCACTGCTGGGCCTATCACCGGGACTAACCGCCTCGCTCCCAAATGTTCGACAAGTTGCACCTGGTGCAGAAATGGCTGCAGCTGGAGTCCGCTACGCCTGCACAGATGGTAGAACGAGTGGTGATGGTTCGGGTTGGGCATTCCCTGCTGAGGCCCATACAGACTTGGGTTGCTCAGGGTGATCCCCAGAATGCCTATGAACTGGTCGGTCTGGTCAAGAGATTCCAGGGGATGGAAGGCTCCTTGGGGAGGCAGCCCATGCCGTACCGAAGGTCCCAGAAGGGGGCTGAGTCCAAAAAAGGGGTGGGGCGTCCAAGGTCAAAAGGGGCAGGGAAGGTGGTGCCCAAGGTCCCAACAGGTGATATTATTTGCTGGAGGTGCCACGGGCTAGGACATATAGCTGCCCGTTGTCCCCAGACCACCGAGCGGATGGACTGCAGCATGGGACCCGCACTTCATACTATGCATATCCAGCCTACAGTGTGAACTCTCCGCCCAACTAGGGCCTCAAGCGTGTCCAGTGAAGGTGTACGGTCTAGCAGTATCGGCGCTGCTAGACTCTGGGAGCTTAGTGACCCTTGTGAGGGACACTTTTCCTTTTAACCTACTCCTGGGGAGGAAGGTCGTTGTTCGATGCATACATGGTGATGCAAAGGACTACCCTGTGGCCAGAGTGGACATTGAAATGGCGCATGGCATGAGGTCGGCATCGTTCGGGACTTGTTGCACCCTATAATTATAGGCCGGGATTTCTGTTTGTTTTGGGATCTGTGGGGAAAGGGTTCTAAGGTCGATAGCAAGAGTAGGGAACCAATGAACCCTAATAAGGTATCGCCACACCAAGGGGCAGACAGGTTTCCTTTTTGTGTCCTTGTAGGGGATGAGGAGGAAGTGTCCCCTGTATCTGACATTCCAGAGTTAGGGGTGGCAGGTGAGAATTTTGGGACTGCCCATCATAGGGACTCAACTCTGAGGGAAGCCTTTAACAATGTCATTGTCATTAATGGGGTTTCACAGGAGCAGGGGCGGACACAAGATTTCCTTATTTTATGATGAGTGCGGAGTTATTGTACTGGGTCATGAAAATAAGGGAAAAGTTGGTAGGGCAGTTGATAGTGCCAGGTCCTTATAGACGGAAGGTGTTGGACATGGCCCATTCACACATCTTGGGGGGACACCTTGGGTTGGAAAAAACACAGGAACGAGTTGTGCAGAGGTTCTATTGGCCTGGGTGTCACCGGGAAATAGTGAACTATTGCAGGTCCTGCCTTACATGTCAGTTAACTGCCCCCACCCCTAATTTCCGGAGCCCCCTTGTGCCATTGCCCATTATTGAGGTGCCATTCAAGAGAATTGCCATGGACTTGGTCGGTCCCCTAGTTAAATCAAGCCCGGGGCCATCAGTATATATTAGTCATCCTGGACTATGCCACATGCTATCCTGAGGCAATTCCCCTGAGAAATTCTTCCTCGAAGAATACAACCCGCGAGTTGGTCCATGTGTTTTCCCAGAGAGGTTTGCTGAAGGAGATCCTGACCTACCAGGGGACACCTTTTATGAGCAAGGTTATGAGGGAGTTGTGCAAAGTCCTGAAAATCTCCCAGTTGAGGACTTTGGTGTACCATCCTCAGTCAGATGGCCTTGTTGAGAGATTTAACAAGACACTGAAGAGCATGCTGAGAAAAGCCATAGAGAAAGATGGTAGAGACTGGGACTGTCTCTTACTATATCTGCTGTTTTCCATTTGTGAAGTTCTAAGGCCACCATGGCATTCTCACCATTCGATCTTCTGTCTGGCCGACATCCGCGAGGTCTCCTAGATATAGCCAAGGAAACCTGGGAAGCCAAAGCCATGCCCCACAGAAGTGTCATTGAGCTTGTGGCCCTGATGCAGCAGAGGATTGCGAAGGTGATGACTATCGAGACAGAACACCTCCGCCAGGCACAAGAAGCTCAGGCCAGGGTCTACAACCGGTCTCCAAGAGTGAGGCAGTTCAATCTGGGAGACCGAGTTCTTGTGTTAGTTCTGAAGGTGGAGAGCAAGTTCTTGGCCAAATGGCAAGGGCCATATGAAGTGGTGGGGAAGCTTGATGAGGTAAACTATAAGATTCATCAACCAGGAAGACGGAAACCAATCTAAGTTTACCATGTCAACATCATCAAGCCATAGCAAGATAGAGAGACAGCGGTAACTCCATGCTTGCTGGGCAACCCAGAAGGTGAGGTTGTCGGTGTTACTATAGCAGAGATGCTATCACTGGCCCAGAAACAGCATTACTGGGAGTTACTCCAGAAGAACAGGGACATGTTTTCAGAGTTGCCAGGGTGCACGAAGGTCGTAGAGCACGAGGTCCTGAAAGAGCCACATGTGTGGGTGAACGTGAAGCCTTATAGAATTCCTGAGGCCCATTGAGAAGTAATCTCCAAGGTGGTGGAGAGTATGTTGAAGCTTGGGGTTGTTGAGGAATCTATGAGCGAATCATCAAGCACAATTGTCCTGGTCCCAAAACCTGATGGTGAATGGAGGTTCTGCAATGGCTATCGGAAGCTGAATGAGGTCTCCAAGTTCCAAGCATATCCCATGACACGCGTTGATGAGCTCATCGAAAGACTAGGGCCCGCCAGGTACATAACCACCTTGGATTTGATGAAGGGGTATTGGCAGATCCCTATGGCACAGGAAGCCAAGGAGAAGACTGCGTTTTCTACAGTAGACAGATGCTTCCAGTACGTCCGGATGCCGTTTGGCCTGCAGGGAGCTCCGGCGACCTTCTAGAGGGCTATGGATAGAATCCTTGCACCTCATAAGCCATACAATGCTGTGTACCTGGATGATATAGTCATCTTTAGCCCGGACTGGGAGAGTCATCTGGAAAAGTATCATTTAGTACACTTGGGTCCGGGTTACGGGTAGCTGTGAGAGATGGGAGGGTCTGGCTACCCATATACCTCACCCCTCGGTAGGGTCATCATCATACCTCTATATGTGTTTGAGGACCTGCGGTGATGTCACGACCATGTGATTAATCATGTGATGGGTTCCTGGGTGTGGTTAGAGCTATATAATGTAGGCTAATGCTTAACATGTATGTGGGGAGGTGAAAGCCTCCAATGTGTGTTGAGGCTCCAGGACTGAGCCTGAAGTACTGGGCACTTGTATTTTCTTTTGCCTGAGCTAAAGGCTATTTGTTTTCTGTTTTGGTATGGCCCTATACTTTTCCTGCAGATCATCTTAGCAGGCTTGAAGAAGAGGGGGCATAAAGGGGGGATACTGTAACATCCCTGCCAGCATCACTGCATGGCTTCCCATCTCCCTTCGTACTCACCACTCCGGGCCATGCTGTGAGTTCTGTCCTCTGCTGGCTCGATGCTCTGGGCCTCATGTCTTTGCTTGCTGCATACTTCCTGGCTGTATGCTTAGGGTGGTGGCGCCGGTACTTCCTGCTTCTTATGGAGACTGTGTGCACCTTCCTAAGGTGTCCCCAACCAATTGCCAAGGGGCCTCAGGTACTTAAGGCTTCCCCACCCCCTAGGGGGATGCCTGAGCAATGTAATTTCTCAGTTAGTGTCTTGCTGTTGAGTTTCCAGGTCCTGTCTTGCTGTGTCTCTCATTTCAGCCAACCAGGGGGCTTCATACCCTGGTCTGAATCCTTGTTTCTGTTCCTTGTCCCTTACCTGACCTTGTCTGTACTAAGTACTACTATATACGTGTGTCCGTTGGTATCCCTGTCTGTAGCCTTTTCTATTCCTCTGTATGTTTCCTTGTGTTTACTCCTTCTGTTATTTGCTCCACATTCTGCAGCTCTGCTCTTTGCTTCGCATCCTGTGGCTCTGCTCTTTGCTCTGCAATCTGCTGCTCTGCTCTTTGCTCCGCAACCTGCAGCTCTGCACCTTGCTGTTTGGCTCTGCTGTGCACCTTGCAGTTCCACCCTGCTGTGCACCTTGTGGCTCTGCTCTACTCACCGCAACCTGAGGTACTGCTCTGCTCTCCGCATTCTGCGGCTCTGCTCTTCTCCCATCTTGCGGTTTTGCTATGCTCCCGTTCCATGCCCTGTGTATCCTTGTCTGTCTAGCCTGTACTGGTTCCTACCTTCTCCCTTATCCTACTCATTCCTGCCTGTGTTCCCATGTCTCCTGAAGCAGTTCCTGTCCCTCCAGTCTGAACTGGTTCCTATCTGTTCCCTACTCGTACATGCCTATGTTCCTGTCCTACCTGAACCAGTTCCAGTCCCGCTACCCATGCCCGCCTGCCTGCCTAGAGTACCAGCCTTGCCCGCCTGCCTGCCAGAGTGCCAGCCATTCCCACCTGCCTGCCAGAGTCTTAGCTGTGCCCACTAGGGTTGAGCGAAACGGGTCGATCATTTTCAAAAGTCGCCGACTTTTGGCTAAGTCGGCGTCTCATGAAACCCGATCCGACCCCTGTGCTTGTCGGCCATGCGGTACGCGACTTTCGCGCCAAAGTCGCGTTTCAATGACGCGAAAAGCGCCATTTCTCAGCCAATGAAGGTGAACGCAGAGTGTGGGCAGCGTGATGACATAGATCCTGGTCCCCACCATCTTAGAGAAGGGCATTGCAGTGATTGGCTTGCTGTCTGCGGCGTCACAGGGGCTATAAAGGGGCGTTCCCGCCGACCGCCATCTTACTGCTGCTGATCTGAGCTTAGGGACAGGTTGCTGCCGCTTCATCAGAAGCAGGGAGAGCGTTAGGCAGGGTCCACTAACCACCAAACCGCTTGTGCTGCAGCGATTTCCACTGTCCAACACCACCTTCGGTGTGCAGGAACAGTGGAAGCTATTTTTTTTTTTTTTTCCCCTCAGCGCTGTAGCTCATTGGGCTGCCCTAGAAGGCTCCGTGATAGCTGTATTGCTGTGTGTACGCCACTGTGGAAACCAACTGCTTTTTTCAAAGCACATATCCTCTTGTTCCTTCCTTTCTGCACAGCTATCTTTTTTGTTTGTCCACACTTTTTATTTAATTTGTGCATCAGTCCACTCCTATTGCTGCCTGCCATACCTGGCTTACATTACTGCAGGGAGATAGTAATTGTAGGACAGTTTTTTTTTTTTTTTTTTTTTTTTTTTGTGGGAGATTAAGATTGGCATTTCTGCTACAGTGCCATCCCTGTGTGTGCCATCTCTCACTGAGTGGGCCATAGAAAGCCTATTTATTTTTTCCGTGATTTGTGTTCTAAAATCTACCTCAACACAGAAACACTACATCAATCAGTGGGAGAAAAATATTGGCCTCAGTCAGGGCTTGTGTGCCACTGCTGTGTGTGCGCTATCTCTCATTCAGTGGGCTATAGCAAGCCTATATTTTTTTTTTTTTTTTTTTTTTAATATTATTTGGTTTCAAAAGTCTCCCTGAAAAAAAAAAAAAACCTAAAAAAACAGTGGGAGAGTAATATTGCCCTTTCAGCTTGTGTGCCAGTCTTGACTCCTGGGTGTGCCACCTCTCTCCCTCTCATTCAGTGGGCCATAGAAAGCCTATTTATTTTTTTTTTTAAATATTATTGGGTTTCTAAAGTCTCCCTGAAAAAAACAAAAAATACATAAAAAAACAGTGGGAGAGTAATATTGCCCTTTCAGCTTGTGTGCCAGTCTTGACTCCTGGGTGTGCCACCTCTCTCCCTTTCATTCAGTGGGCCATAGAAAGCCTATTTATTTTTTCCGTGATTTGTGTTCTAAATTCTACCTCAACACAAAAACACTACATCAATCAGTGGGAGAAAAATATTGGCCTCAGTCAGGGCTTGTGTGCCACTGCTGTGTGTGCTATCTCTCATTCAGTGGGCTATAGCAAGCCTATTTTTTTTTTTTTTTTTTTTTTTTAATATTATTTGGTTTCTAAAGTCTCCCTGAAAAAAAAAAAAAACCTAAAAAAACAGTGGGAGAGTAATATTGCCCTTTCAGCTTGTGTGCCAGTCTTGACTCCTGGGTGTGCCACCTCTCTCCCTCTCATTCAGTGGGCCATAGAAAGCCTATTTATTTTTTTTTTTAAATATTATTGGGTTTCTAAAGTCTCCCTGAAAAAAACAAAAAATACATAAAAAAACAGTGGGAGAGTAATATTGCCCTTTCAGCTTGTGTGCCAGTCTTGACTCCTGGGTGTGCCACCTCTCTCCCTTTCATTCAGTGGGCCATAGAAAGCCTATTTATTTTTTCCGTGATTTGTGTTCTAAATTCTACCTCAACACAAAAACACTACATCAATCAGTGGGAGAAAAATATTGGCCTCAGTCAGGGCTTGTGTGCCACTGCTGTGTGTGCTATCTCTCATTCAGTGGGCTATAGCAAGCCTATTTTTTTTTTTTTTTTTTTTTTTTTAATATTATTTGGTTTCTAAAGTCTCCCTGAAAAAAAAAAAAAACCTAAAAAAACAGTGGGAGAGTAATATTGCCCTTTCAGCTTGTGTGCCAGTCTTGACTCCTGGGTGTGCCACCTCTCTCCCTCTCATTCAGTGGGCCATAGAAAGCCTATTTATTTTTTTTTTTAAATATTATTGGGTTTCTAAAGTCTCCCTGAAAAAACAAAAAATACATAAAAAAACAGTGGGAGAGTAATATTGCCCTTTCAGCTTGTGTGCCAGTCTTGACTCCTGGGTGTGCCACCTCTCTCCCTTTCATTCAGTGGGCCATAGAAAGCCTATTTTTTTTTTTTTTAATATTATTTGGTTTCTAATTCTCCCTGAAAAAAAAAAAAAAACCTAAAAAAACAGTGGGAGAGTAATATTGCCCTTTCAGCTTGTGTGCCAGTCTTGACTCCTGGGTGTGCCACCTCTCTCCCTCTCATTCAGTGGGCCATAGAAAGCCTATTTATTTTTTTTTTTAAATATTATTGGGTTTCTAAAGTCTCCCTGAAAAAACAAAAAATACATAAAAAAACAGTGGGAGAGTAATATTGCCCTTTCAGCTTGTGTGCCAGTCTTGACTCCTGGGTGTGCCACCTCTCTCCCTTTCATTCAGTGGGCCATAGAAAGCCTATTTTTTTTTTTTTTAATATTATTTGGTTTCTAATTCTCCCTGAAAAAAAAAAAAAAACCTAAAAAAACAGTGGGAGAGTAATATTGCCCTTTCAGCTTGTGTGCCAGTCTTGACTCCTGGGTGTGCCACCTCTCTCCCTCTCATTCAGTGGGCCATAGAAAGCCTTTTTTTTTTTTGGTTTTTTTAATATTATTTGGTTTCTAAAGTCTCCCTGAAAAAAACAAAAAAAACATAAAAAAACAGTGGGAGAGTAATATTGCCCTTTCAGCTTGTGTGCCAGTCTTGACTCCTGGGTGTGCCACCTCTCTCCCTTTCATTCAGTGGGCCATAGAAAGCCTATTTTTTTTTTTTTTAATATTATTTGGTTTCTAATTCTCCCTGAAAAAAAAAAAAAAACCTAAAAAAACAGTGGGAGAGTAATATTGCCCTTTCAGCTTGTGTGCCAGTCTTGACTCCTGGGTGTGCCACCTCTCTCCCTCTCATTCAGTGGGCCATAGAAAGCCTTTTTTTTTTTTGGTTTTTTTAATATTATTTGGTTTCTAAAGTCTCCCTGAAAAAAACAAAAAAAACATAAAAAACAGTGGGAGAGTAATATTGCCCTTTCAGCTTGTGCGCCAGTCTTGACTCCTGGTTGTGCCACCTCTCTCTCTCTAATTGTGGGCCATAGAAAGCCTTTTTTTTTTTTTTTTTTAATATTATTTGGTTTCTAAAGTCTCCCTGAGAAAAAAAAATAAATAAATTAGGTGGGAGATTAATATTGACATTAGTGCTTGAGTGACAGTCCTGCGTGTGTGTCATCTCTGTGATTTTGTGCCACAGAAAACAGAGTGTGTAACATTGTGCCTGATTTTCCTTGTGGTCTCACCAACCTGTTAAGGGATATTGAAATCATACTGAAGTTATAGCTCACCGTGTAAGTTGTTTGATAGCAACAAATAAAGTTACTTTGGTTAAGATTTTAAAACAATGAGGAAGTCTGGTGCAAGAGGTCGTCGTGGGCGTTCATTGTCAGCTGGTAATGATGGTAGTGGTAGTGGAGCATCAGGTGGTCGTGGGGATAAAAATATTCCACCTAAGTCTGGAGCTGTGGAGCCAGTTTCGTCGTCAGGCTACACAAGGCCTCGAACGCTCTCTTTTCTGGGAGTAGGAAAACCGCTTTTAAAGGCGGAGCAGCAACAGCAAGTTTTGGCTTACATTGCAGACTCAGCCTCTAGCTCTTTTGCCTCCTCTTCCGAAACTGGTAAATGTAAAAGCAGCGCGTCGCTTGTGGATGTTCACGGTCAGGGACAAGTCGCTTCCTTGTCCTCCTCAGCAAAAACTACAACAAGAGAGAAGGATGCAGCAGGCGACACAACGGGTCACTCCATGGAGCTCTTTACACATACCGTCCCTGGCTTAGAAAGTGAAACATTTAACAGGCCATGCCCATTACAAGTATATTCTGACATGGAGTGCACTGATGCACAGCCACAGCCAGAGTACTATGCTGCTCCTTTGACTCAGACCACCACATTGCCCTCTCAGGGTACAGATCCACAATCAGACCCTGATGAGACTATGTTGCCCCGCCACGAACGCTATACCACCGACCGACACAGTGACACAGACGAAGTTGCACACGAGCTCGAAGAGGAGGTAATAGATGACCCAGTTATTGACCCCGATTGGCAGCCATTGGGGGAACAGGGTGCAGGCGGCAGTAGTTCAGAAGCGGAGGTGGAGGAGGGGCCGCAGCAGGCATCAACATCGCAACAGGTTCCATCTGCCGGGCCCGTATCTGGACCAAAACGCGTGTCAAAGCCAAAACCTGTTGGAGCACAGCGTTGCCATCCGGTTAAAGCTCAGTCTGCAATCCCTGAAAAGGGATCAGAGTCTAGGAAGAGTGCAGTCTGGCATTTTTTTAAACAACATCCAACTGATCAGCGCAAAGTCATCTGTCAAAAATGTTCAACTAGCTTAAGCAGAGGTCAGAATCTGAAAAGTCTAAATACTAGTTGCATGCATAGACACTTAACCACCATGCATTCTCAAGCCTGGACTAACTACCAAACGTCCCTCAAGGTTGTAGCACCCTCGGCCAATGAAGCTAGTCAGCAACGCAACATCCCTTCCGTCACTGTAAGGCCACCATTTTCCGCACCACCGGCAGTATCTGTGCAGGTTTCTTTGCCAGCCAAAAGCAGTCAGGGTCAGGGAATCACCAGTTTTGTAGGAGGAAATATTGCATGTAGGGCACCGGCGGAAACAATACCGTCTCCAACCGTCTCTCAGTCTGCCATGTCCACCGGCACACCCGAAAGTTCCACGATCTACAGCTCTCCAGTCCAGCTCACCCTACATGAGACTCTGGTTAGAAAAAGGAAGTACTTATCCTCGCATCCGCGTACACAGGGTTTTAACGCCCACATAGCTAGACTAATCTCGTTAGAGATGATGCCCTACCGGTTAGTTGAAAGCGAAGCTTTCAAAGCCCTGATGGAGTACGCTGAACCACGATACGAGCTACCCAGTCGACACTTTTTTTCCAGAAAAGCCATCCCAGCCCTGCACCAGCATGTTAAACAGCGCATCGTCCATGCACTCAGGCAATCTGTGAGTACAAAGGTGCACCTGACTACAGATGCATGGACCAGTAGGCATGGCCAGGGACGTTATGTGTCCATCACGGCACACTGGGTGAATGTGGTGGATGCAGGGTCCACAGGCGACATCAATTTAGGGACAGTTGTGCCTAGCCCACGGTCTAGGAAACAGTTGGCTGTAGGCGTTCGCACCCCCTCCTCCTCCTCCTCGTCCTCCTGCAGAAGCTACAGCTCTTCCACAGAACGCAGTCGGCCAACCACTCCATCGGCAGATGACACTGTTGCACACCAGTTGTCCCATTATGGGCCAGCTACTGCCAAGCGTCAGCAGGCTGTATTGGCTATGAAGTGTTTGGGCGACAACAGACACACCGCGGAAGTTCTGTCCGAGTTCTTGCAACAAGAAACGCAGTCGTGGCTGGGCACAGTAGATCTTGAGGCAGGCAAGGTAGTGAGTGATAACGGAAGGAATTTCATGGCTGCCATCTCCCTTTCCCAACTGAAACACATTCCTTGCCTGGCTCACACCTTAAACCTGGTGGTGCAGTGCTTATTGAAAACTTATCCTGGGTTCTCCGACCTGCTCCTCAAAGTGCGTGCACTTTGCTCACATATCCGACGTTCGCCTGTACACGCCAGCCGTATGCAAACCTATCAGCGGTCTTTGAACCTTCCCCAGCATCGCCTAATCATAGACGTTGCAACAAGGTGGAACTCAACACTGCACATGCTTCAGAGACTGTGCGAACAGAGGCGTGCTGTTATTTATTTGTGGGAGGATACACGGGCAGGCAGTAGGATGGCAGACATGGAGTTGTCAGGTGTGCAGTGGTCGAAGATACAAGACATGTGTCAAGTCCTTCAGTGTTTTGAGGAATGCACACGGCTGGTTAGTGCAGACAACGCCGTAATAAGCATGAGCATCCCCCTAATGCGTCTGCTGATGCAAAGTTTGACGCACATAAAGGAGCAGGCGTCTGCACCAGAGGAAGAGGGAAGCCTTGATGACAGTCAGCCATTGTCTGGTCAGGGCAGTGTACAGGACGAGGTAGCGGGCGAAGAGGAGGTGGAGGACGAGGAGGATGATGGGGATGAGTATATTTTTAATGCGGAAACTTTCACGGGGGCACAGGAAATTGGTTGCGTGTCACGGCCGGGTTCTGGTTTTTTGAGGGACACAAGTGACGTAGATTTGCCTGCAACTGCCCCTCAACCAATCACAACCGGAGATTTGACAACTGGAACTTTGGCCCACATGGCGGATTATGCCTTACGTATCCTAAAAAGGGACACACGCATTACGAAAATGATGAACGATGACGATTACTGGTTGGCCTGCCTCCTTGATCCACGCTATAAAGGCAAATTGCAAAATATTATGCCACATGAGAACTTGGAACTAATATTAGCAACCAAACAATCAACTCTTGTTGACCGTTTGCTTCAGGCATTCCCAGCACACAGCGCACGTGATCGTTCTCACACGAGCTCCAGGGGGCAGCAGACTAGGAGTGTTAGGGGTGCACACATCAGAAGTGGCGTTGGACAGAGGGGTTTTCTGACCAGGTTGTGGAGTGATTTTGCTATGACCGCAGACAGGACAGGTACTGCTGCATCAATTGAAAGTGACAGGAGACAACATTTGTCCAGTATGGTTACTAACTATTTTTCATCCCTTATCGATGTTCTCCCTCAACCGTCATTCCCATTTGATTACTGGGCCTCCAAATTAGACACCTGGCCAGAATTGGCAGAATATGCATTGCAGGAGCTTGCTTGCCCGGCAGCAAGTGTCCTATCAGAAAGAGTATTCAGTGCTGCAGGGTCAATATTAACCGAAAAAAGGACTCGTCTGGCTACCCAAAATGTTGACGATCTAACATTCATTAAAATGAACCACAACTGGATTTCAAAATCTTTTGCCCCACCTTGCCCGGCCGACACCTAGCTTTCCTATGAAAAGCTCTTGCCTGTGAATTACTTTTCTAATGTCTAATTTGCTGCTGCAGATTGTACAGCATACGACATGTTTACACCTCCCTAAATGGCCAAACTCCCCACACGGGGCCGTGGTATCGCGACTTGGCGCAAGCACCCGTGAGACTGCTGTTTGTCTGAAGAGGTGGGTGTGCTCGCTTTTGGTTGACGGCATTG
The DNA here is from genome assembly GCF_051348905.1 of Ranitomeya variabilis. Taxonomy (NCBI): domain Eukaryota; kingdom Metazoa; phylum Chordata; class Amphibia; order Anura; family Dendrobatidae; genus Ranitomeya; species Ranitomeya variabilis. Next base: position 171,345,889 of record NC_135235.1, on the reverse strand, counting down.
CTACTGGGTCCCTCATAGTACAATGTAGTGTCTCTGGCGGTGGTGGTGCGCACCCAACGTCAGACACACCGTTGTAACATGAGTGGCCCTGGGGCGGTCCCGCCGGCCTCAAGAGAGTTCCCCCCTACCCCAGCTCAAACTGGGCTCTACTACGTGCAAAATTATGTCGCACAGCTCCACCAATCTTTAGTCTATTCGCTGACATCATTCAATGTCTGGCACTGACAATACAAATTTGTAGACATCTATGATGCAACTTAAAGTAGTCTGTGTCTGTGTCCTATATTGGCACCATTAAATAGTTACTGCCAAATTACTATGTCAGAAACACAGCAGATGAGCCCACCCCTGTACCTAAGTATGCCATCTTTTTTTTTGTTTTGGTTGTTTTGCGAGACATTAACATCTATTTATATTTTGGGAGTACTGGGACAGACACTCCTTGCACTACTCCTCCACTCAGCACCAAGCTGCCTGCCCGTGTATCCATGTAACCGCTGTAAAACTGCCATGAGCCTATTGTTTGTTATTTTAGGCCTTTGATAGCCTGTCTGCGGTCCCTACTCCTCCACTGACCACCAAGCTGCCTGCCCGTGTATCCATGTAACCGCTGTAAAACTGCCATGAGCCTATTGTTTGTTATTTTAGGCCTTTGAAGCCTTTCTGCGCTCCCTCCTTCCACTAGTCCTCCACTGACCAGACCACTGCTGCCCGTGTACCCCTGGAACCAATTTTAAAGTGCCTACAGCCAGCCCATTTTATTGTGTTAGGCCTTCGAAGCCTGTCTGCGGTCCATACTTCCACTAGTCCTCCACTGACCAGACCACTGCTGCCCGTGTACCCCTGGAACCAATTTTAAAGTGCCTACAGCCAGCCCATTTTATTGTGTTAGGCCTTCGAAGCCTGTCTGCGGTCCATACTTTAAATACTCCTCCACTCACCACCAAGCTGCCTGCCCGTGTATCCATGTAACCGCTGTAAAACTGCCATGAGCCTATTGTTTGTTATGTTAGGCCTTTGATAGCCTGTCTGCGGTCCCTACTTTAAATACTCCTCCACTCACCACCACCAAGCTGCCTGCCCGTGTATCCATGTAACCGCTGTGAAACTGCCATGAGCCTATTGTTTTTTTATGTTAGGCCTTTGATAGCCTGTCTGCGGTCCCTACTTTAAATACTCCTCCACTCACCACCACCAAGCTGCCTGCCCGTGTATCCATGTAACCGCTGTAAAACTGCCATGAGCCTATTGTTTGTTATTTTAGGCCTTTGATAGCCTGTCTGCGGTCCCTACTTTAAATACTCCTCCACTCACCACCAAGCTGCCTGTGTATCCATGTAACCGCTGTAAAACTGCCATGAGCCTACTGTTTGTTATTTTAGGCCTTTGATAGCCTGTCTGCGGTCCCTACTTTAAATACTCCTCCACTCATCACCAGCTGCCTGCCCGTGTATCCATGTAACCGCTGTAAAACTGCCATGAGCCTATTGTTTGTTATTTTAGGCCTTTGATAGCCTGTCTGTGGTCCCTACTTTAAATACTCCTCCACTCACCACCAAGCTGCCTGTGTATCCATGTAACCGCTGTAAAACTGCCATGAGCCTATTGTTTGTTATTTTAGGCCTTTGATAGCCTGTCTGCGGTCCCTACTTTAAATACTCCTCCACTCACCACCAAGCTGCCTGTGTATCCATGTAACCGCTGTAAAACTGCCATGAGCCTACTGTTTGTTATTTTAGGCCTTTGATAGCCTGTCTGCGGTCCCTACTTTAAATACTCCTCCACTCATCACCAGCTGCCTGCCCGTGTATCCATGTAACCGCTGTAAAACTGCCATGAGCCTATTGTTTGTTATTTTAGGCCTTTGATAGCCTGTCTGTGGTCCCTACTTTAAATACTCCTCCACTCACCACCAAGCTGCCTGTGTATCCATGTAACCGCTGTAAAACTGCCATGAGCCTATTGTTTGTTATTTTAGGCCTTTGATAGCCTGTCTGTGGTCCCTACTTTAAATACTCCTCCACTCACCACCAAGCTGCCTGTGTATCCATGTAACCGCTGTAAAACTGCCATGAGCCTATTGTTTGTTATTTTAGGCCTTTGATAGCCTGTCTGCGGTCCCTACTTTAAATACTCCTCCACTCACCACCAAGCTGCCTGTGTATCCATGTAACCGCTGTAAAACTGCCATGAGCCTATTGTTTGTTATTTTAGGCCTTTGATAGCCTGTCTGCGGTCCCTACTTTAAATACTCCTCCACTCATCACCAGCTGCCTGCCCGTGTATCCATGTAACCGCTGTAAAACTGCCATGAGCCTATTGTTTGTTATGTTAGGCCTTTGATAGCCTGTCTGCGGTCCCTACTTTAAATACTCCTCCACTCACCACCACCAAGCTGCCTGCCCGTGTATCCATGTAACCGCTGTGAAACTGCCATGAGCCTATTGTTTTTTTATGTTAGGCCTTTGATAGCCTGTCTGCGGTCCCTACTTTAAATACTCCTCCACTCACCACCACCAAGCTGCCTGCCCGTGTATCCATGTAACCGCTGTAAAACTGCCATGAGCCTATTGTTTGTTATTTTAGGCCTTTGATAGCCTGTCTGCGGTCCCTACTTTAAATACTCCTCCACTCACCACCAAGCTGCCTGTGTATCCATGTAACCGCTGTAAAACTGCCATGAGCCTACTGTTTGTTATTTTAGGCCTTTGATAGCCTGTCTGCGGTCCCTACTTTAAATACTCCTCCACTCATCACCAGCTGCCTGCCCGTGTATCCATGTAACCGCTGTAAAACTGCCATGAGCCTATTGTTTGTTATTTTAGGCCTTTGATAGCCTGTCTGTGGTCCCTACTTTAAATACTCCTCCACTCACCACCAAGCTGCCTGTGTATCCATGTAACCGCTGTAAAACTGCCATGAGCCTATTGTTTGTTATTTTAGGCCTTTGATAGCCTGTCTGCGGTCCCTACTTTAAATACTCCTCCACTCACCACCAAGCTGCCTGTGTATCCATGTAACCGCTGTAAAACTGCCATGAGCCTATTGTTTGTTATTTTAGGCCTTTGATAGCCTGTCTGCGGTCCCTACTTTAAATACTCCTCCACTCACCACCAAGCTGCCTGTGTATCCATGTAACCGCTGTAAAACTGCCATGAGCCTATTGTTTGTTATTTTAGGCCTTTGATAGCCTGTCTGCGGTCCCTACTTTAAATACTCCTCCACTCATCACCAGCTGCCTGCCCGTGTATCCATGTAACCGCTGTAAAACTGCCATGAGCCTATTGTTTGTTATTTTAGGCCTTTGAAGCCTTTCTGCGCTCCCTCCTTCCACTAGTCCTCCACTGACCAGACCACTGCTGCCCGTGTACCCCTGGAACCAATTTTAAAGTGCCTACAGCCAGCCCATTTTATTGTGTTAGGCCTTCGAAGCCTGTCTGCGGTCCATACTTCCACTAGGCCTCCACTGACCAGACCACTGCTGCCCGTGTACCCCTGGAACCAATTTTAAAGTGCCTACAGCCAGCCCATTTTATTGTGTTAGGCCTTCGAAGCCTGTCTGCGGTCCATACTTCCACTAGGCCTCCACTGACCAGACCACTGCTGCCCGTGTACCCCTGGAACCAATTTTAAAGTGCCTACAGCCAGCCCATTTTATTGTGTTAGGCCTTCGAAGCCTGTCTGCGGTCCCTCCTTCCACTAGGCCTCCACTGACCAGACCACTGCTGCCCGTGTACCCCTGGAACCAATTTTAAAGTGCCTACAGCCAGCCCATTTTATTGTGTTAGGCCTTCGAAGCCTGTCTGCGGTCCATACTTTAAATACTCCTCCACTCACCACCAAGCTGCCTGCCCGTGTATCCATGTAACCGCTGTAAAACTGCCATGAGCCTATTGTTTGTTATGTTAGGCCTTTGATAGCCTGTCTGCGGTCCCTACTTTAAATACTCCTCCACTCACCACCACCAAGCTGCCTGCCCGTGTATCCATGTAACCGCTGTAAAACTGCCATGAGCCTATTGTTTGTTATGTTAGGCCTTTGATAGCCTGTCTGCGGTCCTTACTTTAAATACTCCTCCACTCACCACCTAGCTGCCTGTGTATCCATGTAACCGATGTAAAACTGCCATGACTGCCTACTGTTTGTTATTTTAGGCCTTTGATAGCCTGTCTGCGGCCCCTACTTGCAATACTCCTCCACTGACCACAATGCTGCCTGGAGTGCCTGCCTGTGTATCCATGTAACCGATGTAAAACTGCCATGACTGCCTACTGTTTGTTATTTTAGGCCTTTGATAGCCTGTCTGCGGCCCCTACTTGCAATACTCCTCCACTGAGCACAATGCTGCCTGGAGTGCCTGCCTGTGTATCCATGTAACCGATGTAAAACTGCCATGACTGCCTACTGTTTGTTATTTTAGGCCTTTGATAGCCTGTCTGCAGCCCCTACTTGCAATACTCCTCCACTGACCACACCAATGCTGCCCGTGTACCCCTGGAACCTATTTAAAAGTTCATAGAGCCTAGTTATATATTTTATTTACTATTAATAAGGCCATGATGGACTACGCTGTACCACGCTACAAGCTAACCAGTCGACACTTCTTTTGCGAGAAAAGCCATCCCAACCCTCCACCAGCATGTAGAAGACCGCATTGTCCATGCACTCTGGCAATCTGTGAGTACAAAGGTGCACCTGACAACAGACGCATGGACCTGTAGGCATGGCCACGGAAGATTACGTGTCCATTACGGCGCAATGGGTTAATGTGGTGGATGCATGGTCCACAGGGGACAGCCTACTAAGTCTGTCTGCAGTCCCTAATTCAAATTGTCCTCCACTGTCTAAATCGGAACTTCCACCTTCTGGCTTTCGGCCTATAGTATCAGAAATTAAACTGCATTTGGCCTTCAACTTTGGTTAGGGCCTACTAACGGCTTCTGCCCCTCCCTGGTGTTGTCCTCAACTAAATAAAGCTGAGCTTCAACCTTCCGGCTCTCATTAAGTGGTTTTTAAAAAAAAATGGTGGTTAGGGCCTACTAACGGCTTCTGCCCCTCCCTGGTGTTGTCCTCAACTAAATAAAGCTGAGCTTCAACCTTCCGGCTCTCATTAAGTGGTTTTAAAAAAAAAAAAAATGGTGGTTAGGGCCTACTAACGGCTTCTGCCCCTCCCTGGTGTTGTCCTCAACTAAATAAAGCTGAGCTTCAACCTTCCGGCTCTCATTATGTGGTTTAAAAAAAAAAAATGGTGGTTAGGGCCTACTAACGGCTTCTGCCCCTCCCTGGTGTTGTCCTCAACTAAATAAAGCTGAGCTTCAACCTTCCGGCTCTCATTAAGTGGTTTTAAAAAAAAAATGGTGGTTAGGGCCTACTAACGGCTTCTGCCCCTCCCTGGTGTTGTCCTCAACTAAATAAAGCTGAGCTTCAACCTTCCGGCTCTCATTAAGTGGTTTTAAAAAAAAAAAAAATGGTGGTTAGGGCCTACTAACGGCTTCTGCCCCTCCCTGGTGTTGTCCTCAACTAAATAAAGCTGAGCTTCAACCTTCCGGCTCTCATTAAGTGGTTTTAAAAAAAAAAAAAATGGTGGTTAGGGCCTACTAACGGCTTCTGCCCCTCCCTGGTGTTGTCCTCAACTAAATAAAGCTGAGCTTCAACCTTCCGGCTCTCATTATGTGGTTTAAAAAAAAAAAATGGTGGTTAGGGCCTACTAACGGCTTCTGCCCCTCCCTGGTGTTGTCCTCAACTAAATAAAGCTGAGCTTCAACCTTCCGGCTCTCATTAAGTGGTTTTAAAAAAAAAATGGTGGTTAGGGCCTACTAACGGCTTCTGCCCCTCCCTGGTGTTGTCCTCAACTAAATAAAGCTGAGCTTCAACCTTCCGGCTCTCATTAAGTGGTTTTAAAAAAAAAAAAAATGGTGGTTAGGGCCTACTAACGGCTTCTGCCCCTCCCTGGTGTTGCCCTCAACTAAATAAAGCTGAGCTTCAACCTTCTGCTCCAAATTACCATTTTAAAAAATGCAATAGGCTTTTCCGGCCTACTAAAGGTGTCTGCCCCTCCCTGGTGTTGTCCTCAACTGAACAAAGCTGAGCTTCCACATTCTGGCTTTCGCCCTATACTATCAGATATTAAACTGCATTTGGCCTACTAGTGTGGTTAGGCCCTTGAAACAGTGTCTGCTGCTCTTGGGTTTGCTACTCCACTGAACAAAGCAATGCCGCCTGTTTAGTCCTGTTACCAATTTTGAACTGCATGTAGCCTACTTTATTCTTTGGCCCTATATCTGTTTCCTCCTCATCCTGCCCATTGCCCAGCCACTGCTAAATGAGTCTGCTGGTACATTGACCTAGACCACTACATTCCCCTTGTACTCTACACAGCCAGAATCTGTCCCTGCTGAAAGTAAGGTTCCCCTTCCCGCATGTTATACCACCTTACACAGGGACAAAGAGGAAGGTGCAGATGAAAGTGCAGGTTCCTTCATCAGGTGGGGGGGCATACTCGTTGGCGACGTCACTGGCACAGGGCCCCTCAGAGTACGCAAAAGTGTCGCTGCTGGTGGGAGGCGCCCCCGCCATGCAAACACACCGCCGTACTTTGAGGGGCCCTGTGCCAGTGGCAATGCGAACGAGTGGGCCCCCCCTGCTTGCTCAGGATCACAGCACTTGCAACTTTTAAATACTTACCTTTCCCTGCAACACCGCCGTGACGTAGTCCGCATTTCCTGGGCCCACGAAAAACTTGAGCCAGCCCTACTCCCCCCACAACTTTCCCCCAATTCCCTATGCCCAACTATTATTATACAGTTAATTAAGATTGGCAAGCTTCAGAAACAAGAATGGATGTTTTTGGCATTAAAATGGGCACTGTAGGTGTTTTCCTGGCCTCCACTCACTGCCGACTATGCTTCCCCATTGACTTGCATTGGGTTTCGTGTTTCGGTCGATCCCCGATTTTTAGCGATAATCGGCCGACTGCACTCGACTCGACTCTGGACAAAATCGGGTTTCCCAAAACCCTACTCGATCTTAAAAAAATGAAAGTCGCTCAACCCTAGTGCCCACCTGCCTGCCAGAGTGCCAGCTGTGCTCATCTGTATTTGCTCGCACCTGACAATAGACTTCCGTTCCCCCGTGGTATCAGCTGCTATGGCCAAACCCAGCCCTGGAGTGGTACCTGGCAGCTACCTGCCGCACAAGCCTGACCTCACCATCAGAGGCTCCAGTGAACACCAAGGTAGCTGCTTAGTCATACCCCTCCAGGGTAGTCTGGTTTGTGGCACAGTGGGGCCACAATCCCTCACTTGCGCCACCCAGTCTGGGCACGAGTATGACAGTATGACCTCCTTTCAATGCCAGGGCATGCCCCTGATGAGGCAGTGGATGTTCTCCTGAGGCATCTCCTACCAGACCTGGATTAAAGCATCAGTCAACCCCTGTACAGTCTGTGGTTATTGGATTGAATGAGACATGAAGTCCCAGATGTGCTCAATTGGATTCGAGACAGGGGAATGGCAGGCCAGTCCATAGCATCAATTCCTTCATCTGTTATACACTGACGTGCTTGGAGTAGTGATATTGCAACCACTAGGGGCAGCACCGGGCATTTAGCATAGTTTGGAATAGCCAAGGAGTCTATACAAAGGAACAGCAGTGTTGTTAGAAGGAATAAGCAGGAATCGTAGTCAAGGAAGCCAGGGATCACTTACCAGGAGGAGGAGTGTAGTTTGAAGGAACAGCAGGTGGAAGGAAGCTTGACTAAAGGCAGGTAGCTCAATAATCACGCAAGGAACTGAAAGCAAGGCCAGGTTTTAATAAGGTGTTCAATCAGAATGAGCCAATCAGGAACTCAGGGTGGTAACCAAAAGGAAAGTCAGGGAGGAGACATCAGCAACAACATAGGTTCAAGTATTTGGATAAGCATGGAACTGACCAGCAAGCGGAATAGCTCAGAAGGAAGAGCTGCTGACTGGTGCACAGGAGCTGCTAGGATCGAATCCTGACATCATCATGCAGGAACTGCTGACACACTTCAACCACATGAGGCCTAGCATTGTCATGCATCAGAAAAACTCAGGGCCCACTGCAATGGCGTATGGTCTCACAATAGGTCCGCAGATCTCATCCTGGTACCTAAATGCAGTCAGGGTACCACTGGATAGCACATGGAGGGCTGTACTGCCCTCCAAAGAAATGCCTCCCACACCATTACTGATCCACTGCCAAACCAGTCAAGCTGGAGGATGTCGCAGGCAGCAGAATGTTCTCCGTGGTGTCTGCAGACTCAGTCACATTTGTCACATGTGCTCAATGTGAATCTGCTCTCATCCATGAAAAGCAAAGGATACCAATGTTGAATCTCCCAATCTTGGTGTTCTCTGGCAAATGCCAATCACCCTGCACGGTGTTGGACTGTAAGCACCACACCCACTTGTAGACGCTGGGCCCTCATACCACCCTCATGGAGTCTGTTTTTAACAGTTTGAGCAGACACATGGATGTTAGTGGCCTGCTGGAGGTCATTTTGCAGGATCTGGTACTGCTCCTTCTATTCCTATTTGCAGAAAAGGAGGTAGCTGTCCTGCTGCTGACTTGTTGCCCTCCTACAGCACCCTCCTGGTGTACTGGCCTGTCTCCTGGTATCTGCTCCATGGTCTGGACACTGTGCTGAGAGACACAGCTACCCTTCTTACCACAGCTCGCATTGATGTGTCATCTTGGATGAGCTGCACTACCTGAGAAACTTTTGAGGGTTTTAGACACCGCCTCATGCTGCTGTACATTGCTTCTAAGGGTGAGAGTAATGACAAAATGCAAAACTGACCAGAACAACAGCCAAAAAGGATGAGAACAGAGAAATGGCCTGTGGTCACCCCTGCAGAACCACTCCTTTATAGGAGTTGTCTTTCCAATTGCTTATCATTTCTTCCTGTTGTCTGTTCCAATTGCACAAGAGCAAGAGAAATTGATTAACAATCAGTATTGTTTCATAACTGGACATGTTGATTTCACAGAAGTGTGATTGACTTAGGTGTAATAATAGTAGTATTAGCAAATACCTCCAATTTGAAATGTATAGTTTTTTTTTAATCTCTGCCTCTTTCCTCATGTACAGGCATTGCAGGACCTTAGGTGTCCATAGTTCCAACCACTAGCAACTAGCTAACTGTTACTTTATCAGTGGACATAACCATGGATACCTAAGGTCCTGCAATGCCTGCACATGAGGAAAGAGGCATAGCAAATAAAAAAAACTAGACTACATTTCTTATTGGAGGTATTTGCTAATACTATTATTATCATACCTGCTACATTTTGAGATAGGATCTTGGAGATGGGAATACCCCTTTAAGTCCTTGCTAAGTGGTCTGTGGATTCCAACACAAGTTGTGAGGGGATCAGAAGATGTGGTGAGGACCGGACGGTGGCAGTGAGTAGCAGATGAGCTGGAGGGGTGAGCAGAAAGGTTAAGGATGTTTTATATTTTTAAAACGTTGTTGGCTCTTTATGTTACAGAAAATTGGCAGCTAGTGGCCGCTTTTTTGCTCAATCTGCGCAGAAGTGAATTCCAAAAAAATAGTATTCTAGCAGATAACGACTTATGTAAAATTATAAAACACTGACGTCATCATTCATTGGCTAATTCCACTTGAACTTATTCACTCATCTTGTAAAAATCCTTTCTAGGTAAGAAGGCACATCAACTTGCCTTTGCTGTTCCTATTGTGTTAAATAATACCAGTTTGGAAACTGAGGTTAATTTCTGTTGCTCTATTTTTCTAGTGGTAATTTCTGTCTCCACTATCTTGAAGCGGTGAATGAACCTGTGATTTACAGTAATTAATGGCTCATACTTCCAGGAAGAAGATGTAGAAGGAAGGGTTCACAGAGAGGAGTAGGTAACTACGTAAATGAAGGCTGAGAGGTTCTTCCCATCTATGTGTTCATTCTGTTCCCGGGCAAATGTCCAACTTCACGTTAACCTGTGTGCTTTTGGCTCCCCTTCCCCTCAATTTATGAGGCTGTGTAGCATGAGCATCTTTAAATTCTCTGCTGGCAGACAAACCTGCAACATGTTGCGTTAAGAATATAAAGCTTCATGTTCAGTTCTTAACATGCTAAGATGCAGCCAACTGCAGCAATTCATCCAGGAAAGGTTGCAAACCTTCTTATAATTTATACAGCAGAAGGACAGTTTACATCAAAGTGACAAATGAAAAAGCAGCATGAGGGTGAGCAGTCATGTAAACGTGCTAGTTTTTCAATTTAAAATGTAGCAGCATTGTCACACCCAGCAAGACAGAAAGGTCAGTGGGCCTGGCCAAAGAGCGGTGGGCTGGAGAGGTTTCTGTCCATGAAGATGCTCCTTGGTGTCAGGATCTGCTTAGAAAAATCTATCTAATCATCACACACCTTATTCATATGGGTATTATCTTATGGTATCTTTATCTGATCCATGTACTTCCTGATATATGAAGTTTCACATCTGCCAGGTGACTCTTTACCGCTATTACCTAGTGGAATAGTTTATTTGAGCGAGACAGAAATATTTACATATAACTGGGATTGTATCATTGCTGTAAATACTAAAAAAGAGTGTTTTTTAGTTTTCAATAATATAGGAGTAAAGATTATCTTGCCTGGACAAAAATCAGGAGGCTCCGATATAAGGTGTGTTTATCAATCCTTTGCCTACACAGCTGGTTTTCATTTTGTAATAATAATAATAGTAATAATAATGTATCTGGCTAGCAACAATCTGTATATCAGGAGGCGACATCACGGTTTGAAGATCATCTCATATAAAAATCGAATTACATTGCAAACGATTACATCTGCTGTGAATATTAGCAGCATAAAGATGTAAAATCTGCAGTGTTAGTCAATTTGCGCTGTGGGTTATCTTAACTGTGTATTAATGAGAATTCATAAATAGTGTTGAGCATTCCGATACCGCAAGTATCGGGTATCGGCCGATACTTGCGGTATCGGAATTCCGATACCGGGATTCCGATACTTGCCGCGTATCGGATACCGGAATCGGAAGTTCCCAGATTCAAACTGCACGAATTCAGCCAATGAGAATGATTCCAAGTGTGGGCACATCCTGTTCAGCATGGAGGGCATGAAACTACTGGCAAGGCTGTGATTGGCTGCTGAAATGATGTCATGCTGCAGTTTAAAAGTCGCTGCCGCCATTTTGCGCTCACTCTGCTGTGAATTCAGTTAGTGACAGGACGCTGTTTGCTGACTGAGGGCCAGTTTAGAGATAGCGATTTGCTTCATTGTTCTTTTCCAAGGCTAATTTAGCAACCGCTGTGTTCACCTACTAATCACCTTGCTTTTGCCTTGCAGCGCTGTTTTCACAGCGATCTGCAAGGTCTCTGTGTGTGTGTGTGTGTGTGTGTGTGTGCAGCCCACTCTCTAGTCTGTGTGCAGCCATAGGCCATAGCTGGTTGTATTCAGTTCAGGGAGGGTGGTTCACTGCCTCATACTGTTCAATTTTTTTTTTTTTTTCAAGTAGTGCAGGCTGCTGCACATATTTTCAAAAAATTCCTATTAGTGTCTTTACACCCGTATCCAGCTAACTTGTGGAAAAACACTACATAGGAAAATGTAGAGGAGTGTTTTTGGGCCTTGCAGCGCCATTTACGGCTGTCTGCCCGGTCTCCGTGTGACTGCAGCTCGCCCTGTAGTCTGTGTGCAGCCATAGCCGGTTGTATCCAGTTCAGGGTTCTTCACTGCGTCATACCGTAAAATAAATTTTCCTTTTGATTTAAGTAGTGCAGGCTGCTGCACATTTTTTCAAAAAATTCCTATTAGTGTCTTTCCACCCGTATCCAGCTAACTTGTGGAAAAACACTACGTAGGACAACGTAGAGGAGTGTTTTTGGGCCTTGCAGCGCCGTTTACGGCTGTCTGCACGGTCTCCGTGTGACTGCAGCTCTCCCTGTTGTCAGTTCAGCCCCCAAAAAATAAATAAATAATAAAGTTCACCAAACACACCACTTTACATTTGTGTAGGCCACATTAGCTCAAATTAAAGTCTAGTGCACACTTTAGAAAATTAGTGTTTCTTATACCTGTTAGGACTCGGAGCTGTTCAGGAATAAGCACACAAAGCCGTTAGTACTTTTCTGCTTATCTTTATCAGTCAACCAAGATGAAGAAGGCAGGGAGTAAGGCACGTGGGCGTGGGCGCGGAGCAGGGAGACGTGGGGATTCTGTGCCTGCTGCGGGCACCGGTGACTCATCAGCACCCACTTTCAGCAGGGAACAGTCGTTCATGCGTAGCTTTGTCGGAGAGCGCCGTACACCGCTGCTGCGTGAAGACCAAATTGAAGCCGTTGTTGGATGGATGGCAGCTAATGCATCGACTTCAATTAGTGCCACATCCTCTCAGACACAGAGCACTGGAGAGCACCCATCTGTCTCTTCACCACCTGCCAAATTGCCCAGGCAGACAGAGAGCCCAGGACAGGAGCCATCTCTACTTCTGTTCTCTGAATCTCTTGGCTTGGAAACAGGGGGCCAGCCAAGCAGCATTGGAGAAATGGAAGAAGAGGCAGGGTGCAGTGATGCCCAACAGCTTTTTCTCTCTGAGTCTGAAGAGGCGGGTGGGCCAGTGCCTCCGGTCCCCACATCGCAGGACGCATCCGCTGATGACACTCAGGTGCCACTTTCTGGTGCGTGCTCTGCTGCTGAGACTACCCAGGAGGAGCAGTTGGTGGCAGAGGGTAGTGTAGATGATGAGGTCCTTGACCCATCTTGGCGTGAGGGACAGGAAGGTGGTGGGAGCAGCTCTGAGGAAGAGATTCCCCGAACGGGCCAAAGAGGGAGAGGGAGGGGGAAGACTGCGGATCCTGCAGCCTCCACATTGGCACCCGTTAGGAGCGTGTCTCTTTCAAAAGCCAAAAAGGGCGCTCCCAAGACTTGCAGTGCCTGGTCCTTTTTTGACACAGTTGCAGATGACATTTGCTATGTCAAATGCATTGTGTGTCATCACAAAGTCAAAAGAGGTCGAAATGTCAGCAACCTCAATACCTCCAACATGTGGAAACATGTGCGGACCAGGCACGTGGTGGAGTTAGAAAAACACACTGAAGAGCTAGGCCAACCAACAGCGGCAGCTACCACCCCTTCAGCTCGTGTTGCCTCTTCCTCCAGCTCACACGCAGCTGGTTCGGCTTCCTCCCAGGATCGCCGTGGAAGAACCTCTGGCCCTGTTGTCCAGAGACCCACTGTAATTCCACCCGCAGCACCACGTTCCCAGGCATCCTCACACTCCCAGCCCAGTCTACAGCCATCGGTAGTACAGGCATGGGAGAAAAGGCGGCCTTTCTCGTCAAACCACCCACGAGCACAGGTTCTGACTGCAGGCATTGCCAAACTTCTGTCACTGGAAATGCTGTCATTCAGGCTGGTGGAGACTGACAGCTTCCGTGACTTGATGTCATTGGCAGTCCCACAGTACAATGTGCCCAGCCGCTTTTACTTCAGCAGGCAAGCTGTCCCTGCCCTGCACAAGCATGTGGAGGGACACATAAAACACACGCTACTGAACGCCGTCAGTAGCAAGGTCCACCTCACCACCGATGCGTGGACCAGTCAACATGGACAGGGGCGATACCTTTCCCTCACAGCCCATTGGGTTAATGTTGTTGAGCCGGGTACAGATCGTGCGAGTGGCGCAGGACGTGTCCTGCCCACTCCAAGGATTGCAGGAATCCAGTCTGTACGCATTGACTCCTCCTCTTACACCAGTTCCTCAGAATCATCGCTGCAGGAGCCATCACATTCCACCTCCACATGGACCCGTGAACGTTTACCTGTTACGACCGACATGAGCACAGCCGTGGCCAAACGTCAACAGGCCGTCTTGAAATTAATTTCTTTGGGGAATCGAAGCCACACAGCGCAGGAGCTCTGGAATGCCATCAAGCAGGAGAGCGATGTGTGGTTTGTGGCAGCGAATCTCCAGCCAGGCATGGTAGTGTGTGATAATGGCCGAAATCTGGTGGCAGCTCTGGGCCTCGGCAACCTCACTCACATCCCATGTCTGGCACATGTGCTCAATTTGGTCGTGCAGAGTTTTTTGAGGGACTATCCGGATCTTGATGCACTGCTGCACAAGGTCCGCCTAGAGTGTGCTCACTTGCGGCATTCCAGCACGGCAAAATCGCGCATTGCGGCTCTGCAGCGCCGATTCCGCCTTCCAGAACATCGCATCATATGTGACCTACCTACCAGGTGGAATTCCACGTTACATATGTTGGAGCGGTTGTGTGAGCAGCAGCAAGCAGTAATGGAGTACCAGCTGCATCAGGCGCAAAGAAGTCGCACTCCGCGCCGTTCAGACTTCACAACCACAGAGTGAGCCACTATGAAGGACGTCTGCCAGGTTTTGCGTCCCTTCGATTATTCCACACGGATGGCGAGTGCAGATGATGCACTAGTCAGCATGACTGTCCCCCTTATCTGCCTGCTTGAAAAATCACTGCAAGCGCTAAGGGATGATGTTGTGGAAGAGGTGGAGGATGAGGATTCACCATTTCCATCATCTTCTGGACAGTCAGCGCCACGAACAAACAAACGCGTAGGCAGGGGACACTTTGTGAGGAGGATGAGGAGGAGTCAATGGAGGAGGAAGACATCCGTCCAGAGGAGGGAGTTACACAATTGTCCAGTAGTCAGTGTGTACAGCGAGGGTGGGGTGATGACGAGCGGGCAGAGATCACGCCTCAAGCAGGGGACAGCGTTTCTTCGCCAGTTGGCAGTCTGCAGCACATGGTGGATTACATGCTGCAGTGCCTGAGAAACGACCGCCGCATCGCCCACATTCTCAGCATGTCTGATTATTGGGTGTTCACCCTCCTCGATCCTCGCTACCGGGACAACGTAGAAAGCCTCATCACACCGTTGAACCGGGAGCGAAAAATGCGGGAGTACCAAGAGACACTGGTGAATTCCATCATCTTCTCCATTCCAACTGAGAGAAGTGCTGCTAGTGCATTCCAAAGCAGCTCAGTGCGTCCATGCAGTGGAGGAGGCTCTGCACAAAGAGGGAGCAGAAGCAGTGCCTCTGCCCAAGGCAAGACCAGTATGGCCCAACTGTGGCACAGTTTTGTGTGCCCTCCACAAAAGTCTACACCATCACAGACGTCTCCAGTCAGCAGGAGGCAACGGTTCCGTCAGATGGTGACAGACTACCTGTCTTGCCCTCTTGCTGTACTCCCAGACGGCTCTTCCCCTTTCAAGTTTTGGGTCTCAAAGCTGGATACATGGCCAGAGCTAAGCCAGTATGCATTGGAGGTGCTGGCTTGCCCTGCGGCTAGTGTACTATCGGAACGCGTCTTTAGTGCTGCAGGTGGTGTACTAACTGACCGTCGCATGCGACTATCCTCCGATAACGGGATCTCGGCCAGCGCGGATGCACAGGCGCAGCCAGACTGACACCAAATGATGTCAGAAGATGGGCAGCGCTAAGTGTGCCTTGCCAAGGGATAACATAACAGCGCAGGCTCCGGGACGGAATTAAACAACGCTGAGGAGCCGGGGCACGGTGCCAAGGGGGTAGGAATGACGGCTGTGCTGCGTCATATTACGAAGGAAAGTCCCACCTCCGGGACGGTCTCACGGTATCAGGGGACACATTTTATAAGTGTTTAGTTCTGTGTTTGCAAGGAGCATAATGAAAAGAGCCACCTTTTCCTTTTACATCCTTTGTGCTGCACAAGCTGGCTCTTTCAGCTACAAACGCCTTGGGGGGGGTTAAAGGTTCCCTTTCGACTTTCTCCAATCAGGCTTCGGCCTACACTGTGTTCCTCTGCTCCTCCTGCTGTCCCTGGGCTCCAACACCGCTAGTTGGTGCCTGGAAGTGCTGTCCGCACAGTCAACACTTGCTGCCGTGTTATTGGGGTTCAGTAACGTCAGCTGTTCCCCAGCTGTGTGTGTGGCAATCCCTTCTATCTCCTCCACCTCCTCCTCCTGTCCCTGGGCTCCAACACCGCTAGTTGTTGTCTGGCAGTGCTGTCCGCACAGTCAACAGTCGCTCCTCTGTTATTGGGGTTCAGTAACGTCAGCTGTTCCCCAGCTGTGTGTGTGGCAATCCCTCCTCTCTCCTCCACCTCCTCCTCCTGCTGTCCCTGGGCTCCAACACCGCTAGTTGTTGCCTGGTAGTGCTGTCCGCACAGTCAACAGTCGCTCCTCTGTTATTGGGGTTCAGTAATGTCAGCTGTTCCCCAGCAGTGTGTGTGGCAATCCCTCCTCTCTCCTCCACCTCCTCCTCCTGCTGTCCCTGGGCTCCAACACCGCTAGTTGTTGCCTGGTAGTGCTGTCCGCACAGTCAACACTTGCTGCCGTGTTATTGGGGTTCAGTAACGTCAGATGTTCCCCAGCAGTGTGTGTGGCAATCCCTCCTCTCTCCTCCACCTCCTCCTCCTGCTGTCCCTGGGCTCCAACACCGAAAGTTGTTGCCTGGTAGTGCTGTCCGCACAGTCAACAGTCGCTCCTCTGTTATTGGGGTTCAGTAACGTCAGCTGTTCCCCAGCTGTGTGTGTGGCAATCCCTCTTCTCTCCTCCACCTCCTCCTCCTGCTGTCCCTGGGCTCCAACACCGCTAGTTGTTGCCTGGTAGTGCTGTCCGCACAGTCAACAGTCGCTCCTCTGTTATTGGGGTTCAGTAACGTCAGCTGTTCCCCAGCTGTGTGTGTGGCAATCCCTCCTCTCTCCTCCACCTCCTCCTCCTGCTGTCCCTGGGCTCCAACACCACTAGTTGTTGCCTGGTAGTGCTGTCCGCACAGTCAACAGTCGCTCCTCTGTTATTGGGGTTCAGTAACCTCAGCTGTTCCCTAGCTGTGTGTGTGGCAATCCCTCCTCTCTCCTCCACCTCCTCCTCCTGCTGTCCCTGGGCTCCAACACCGCTAGTTGTTGCCTGGTAGTGCTGTCCGCACAGTCAACAGTCGCTCCTCTGTTATTGGGGTTCAGTAACGTCAGCTGTTCCCCAGCTGTGTGTGGCCATCCCTCCTCTCTCCTCCACCTCCTCCTCCTGCTGTCCCTGGGCTCCAACACCGCTAGTTGTTGCCTGGTAGTGCTGTCCGCACAGTCAACAGTCGCTCCTCTGTTATTGGGGTTCAGTAACGTCAGCTGTTCCCCAGCTGTGTGTGTGGCAATCCCTCCTCTCTCCTCCACCACCTCCTCCTTCTGTCCCTGGGCTCCAACACCGCTAGTTGTTGTCCGGAAGTGCTGTCCGCACAGACCCAAACACCTCGCCAATGTGTTAGTGGGGCTCAGTAATGCCTGCTGCTCCCCTGCTGTGTATACGGCAATGTGTCATGCGACCGCCACGCAGGCACAACAACTTAAATTTAAGGGAACCTGTCCCCCCCCAGGCGTTTCTTACAGAAAGAGCCACCTTGTGCAGCAGTAATGATGCAAAAGGAAAAAGTGCTTGTTTTCGTGGTGCTCCTTGCACATGCTGAACCTAACACTTATGAAATGTGTCCCCTCCCACCGTTAAACCGTCCGGTAGGTGGAACTTTCCTTCGTAATGTGACGCAGCACAGCCGTCATTCTTACCCCTTTGGAGCCGTGCGCCGCCTCCTCAGCATTGTTTGAATCTGTCCCGGAGCCTGCGCTGTTATGTTAGCCCTTGGACATGCACACTTAGCGCTGCCCGTCTTCTGACATTATTTGGTGTCAGGCTGGCTGCGCCTGTGCGGCCGCGCTGGCCGAGATCCCGCCTCGTAGTGTCTTCTGATTTAATCCCACTGCGGGCCTGTGATCCATGGACATGCGCAGTGCATATCTTAACCTCCAGCTCTCTCTCATCTCCCTACGCCTTCTTCAGACTGTGCAACGTCAGCTGATCCCTAATAGCATGCCACGGCCGTGACGCCGCACAGTCTGAAGAAGCCGTAGGGAGGGGAGTGAGAGGCGAGGATATGCACTGCTCATGCCCATGGATCACAGGTCCGCAGAGTGATTACATTAGATGACACAGCGAGGCGGGATCTTGGCCAGCGCGGCCGCACAGGCGCAGCCAGCCTGACACCAAATGATGTCAGAAGACGGGCAGCGCAAAATGTGTGCATGGCCAAGGGCTAACATACCAGCGCAGGCTCCGGGACAGATTCAAACAATGCTGAGGAGGCGGCGCACGGCGCCAAGGGGGTAAGAATGACGGCTGTGCTGCGTCACATTACGAAGGAAAGTTCCACCTACCGGACGGTTTAACGGTGGGAGGGGACACATTTCATAAGTGTCAAGTACAGCGTTTCCAAGGACCATAATTAAAAGAGCTAAGTTTACCTTTTCCAGCATTAGTGCTGTACAAGATGGCTCTTTCAGCTACAAACGCCTTGGGGGGGGTTAAAGGTTCCCTTTCAACTTGCTCCACTGCAGGCTTCGGCCTACACTCTGCTCCTCCTGCTGACCCTGGGCTCTAACACCGCCAGTTGGCGCCCGGGAGTGCTAGCTGCACAGAGAAAAACACCAGCCAATGTGTCAGTGGGGTTCAGCAACGCCAGCTGTTCCCCTGCTGTGTAGCCGGCAACGTGTCCTGCAAACGCCACGCAGACACAAAGCTGCCGCCAGTGCAGGCTTCGGCCTGCACTCTGCTCCCTCTCCTCCTGCTGACCCTGGGCTCTAACACCGCCTGTTGGTGCCCGGTACTGCTAGCTGCACAGAGCCAAACACCTCGCCAATGTGTCAGTGGGGTTCAGCACCGCCAGCTGTTCCCCTGCTGTGTAGCCGGCATCGTGTCCTGCAGACACAAGAACTGAAATTGAAGGGAACCTGTCCCCCCCCCAGGCGTTTGTATGTATAACAGCCACCTTGTACAGCAGTAATGCTGCATTTGTACAAGGTGGCTCATTAAGTTACTCTCCTTGCACACGGCGAACGAAACACATCTAAAATGTGTCCTCTGAGACCATTAAACCATCCCTGAGGTGTGACTTTCCTTTGTAATGACACGCTGCAACTCCCTTGGTAGCGCTGCCCGTCTTCTGGCATCCTTGGTTGGCTGGCTGCGCCTCTGCTGCTGCCCTGCCCGACACAACGCCCCTCGGTGTCTTATTTATATTGACTGCGAGGGTGTGATTGATGGGCATGAGCAGTGCATATCTTCGCCAGTCCCTCATCTCCTTCCGCCTTCTTCAGACTGTGCGTCCTCATGGCCGTGGCATGCGATAAGGGATCAGCTGATGCCGCACAGTCTGAAGCAGGTGTAAGGACACGAGTGTGAGAGGTGAACATATTGACTGCGCCAGGCCATGAATCCCAGCCCAGCAGTGTGAATAAATGAGATGACACTGCGGGGCTGGTATTCATGGGCATCGCGAACGGCAACGGCCGACATTAAATGAAGTCAGAAGACGGGCAGCGTTAACAGCGCAAGGCCAAGGGATAACACGACAGCGCAGACTCCTGTGCAGCAAATACCGACGCTCAGGAGGCCGCGCCCAGCACCAAGGTGGGATTCTTGACAACTGTGCTGCGCCGCATTACGAAGGAAATTCCCGCCTCCAAGACAGTTTTGACTGTATAAGGGGCTAAATGTCATACGGGTTTCATTCAGCGTGTGCAAGGAACAAAATTTAAAAGAGCAACCTTTGACTTGTGCAGCATTACTGCTGGCCAAGGTGTGGCTCTTCTAGTTTGTGACCCCTGAGGGGGGGTTAAAGGTTACCTTTAAAATTGGTTCAATTAGGCTTCGGCCTACACTCTGCTCCCCCTGCAGAGCCTGGGCTCTAACACCACCAGTTGGTGCCCCGAAGTGCTGGCTGCACAGAGGAAAACACCCGCCAATGTGTCAGTGG